>NC_091120.1:56568207-57168207 GCF_040183065.1 Periplaneta americana
TTTGCTGGATAACTTCTATTTCAATACATTTTCATCAATATAGTTTTGTTTCAAATGTTGCCACTCCCGTAACTTGGTCACTGAATTGGTCCTAATACAGCTATTTGTTTCAACATGGATTGCTTGTAAATTTAATTTGGGTTAGAAATGGTTAAGAATAAATATTAGGTAATTTTTAACGCTGGACTCTGAGCTCATTTCACTGGTGTAATCACCTTAATTTCATTCAGATGCTAGGTAATCATTTCAGTTGATAAATAGTCGTAAATCAAACCAATTAACAAACAAAAAGGATCTGCTCAGGATCAAATCCAGGTCTGTGGTGAGAAGTCATCACCAGACATACAGCAATATGAACGAGTCTTCGTTGAGAGGAAAATTGGTTGCACACACATAAGAGAACCTTATGATTGAAACAGGAGTTTTTCATTAGACAGAGCACTGAGCTTTCTGCAGGTATAAAATGCATTGAGTGTTAAAAAGTGTTGAAAATTGATAATCTGGGTAATTTCTCTTCGAAGTGTCTCGAGAAACAAGGTCATTAATGTAATCATATAGGCTATAGCTTACATCTTCAAACCAATTTATACTCTCTGGTCTATACCTATTCTTTCACTATCTATTGAGAATTCCTTTACGATTAACAGATGAAGTGTGAGAATGGGTAGTAGACCGAGACTAGAGGCACGTGACGTTTTCAATCAATCGAATCGCAAATGTTACCATGGTAACCGTGCAGTACTGCCACATCTACCCACTGCGTTCATACGCACTCGCAGTATTCTTCAGTGGTTGACAGGAGACTAGCTGCACACTAAATTTTCCACAGTAAACACTCTGTTTCGATTTTTGCTTATATTGATCACTTTCGATAATAACAACACAGCCAACAAAATCTATGAATATAAATTACAAAACATTAAAAAACTTTAGAGAGAAATTTCAGCCAGTTTTGTCCACAAACTACATAAAAATACCGTAATGTTTTTCTTTTTATTATTACTCATGTAACTTCAATTACGAAGTCTGCAAAATAATACAGTAATGACAACAAAATGATGATGGAATAAGATTGTCATAGGAAACCAATGTAATATATGGTACAGTAGACTATCAGGAGCAATAACTATCAGCCACCTTTCCGTTAAAAAGTCTGGCTGAATTTGGAAAAGATGATAAAGATCCGGGGGAAGTAAAGGACTTCGACTAATATCTCCATATCCTAAGAAGTGACTTTGAAGTTTCTGAAGCTTTAGAAAGGTTCAAAGCTTCTACTATCTACTTCTTAGTTTCCTACGGCACTTTGACAGATATCAAATACCGGTACTGGTTAGCTAGAAATTTCTGTAATTTGATATTTACATAAATATTATAGTTGTATGTAGGGACCGGATTTTTATGTAATTACATATTATATTCCTTTCAACCTAACCGTAGGCCTATATAAATAACAAATCTTTACGAATCTTGTAATTACCATTAATATATTAAAATTTGATACTACATATTTTTACATATTTACCCCATATTACATATTATGGCTTGGTATTACATAAATCTACATATTTATGAGTTTTATTCATTTTTACTTCTTTAAAAGGAAAAAGAAATCTGCTGCTGGGGAAGTTTACAATTTGAAATAAGCCTTTTTACCTAGCCAGTTTGCCTATATAAAAGATAAAGATAATGATGGTGATGGTGGTGATGACGACGACGACGATCATGATGATGATGATGATGGTGATGATGATGTCCCTCTTATTTCTCTTTCAGCTATGCCCTCGTCACTTTATCTCTCCAACGCAATCTGGACCTGTTACGTATAAGGTCTATGGTAGGGCCTATACGATTCTACAACTTTCCGTGCTAACCCAGAGTTGTCCAGGATATATTTCGAAACGAAACATAACATCTAAATTCCGGGAAGTAAAAGAGGCACTCACCCTTTACCGTCCACTGTAAATATGAATGAACAAAAGGCAACCTTTCTCATACGACTACTCTGTATTGTACAAATCAAGGAGGAAATAATCTCATACGTATAAGCGGACGACACAGTAGTAGGGTCTAAAGACCTTACAAAGTTAAAAGAAACAATAAACATCATAGTAAAATGGTACAATAAAAAGAAATTTGATATAAATGTGGACAAGACAAAAATGATGATACTTAGAAACGGCGGAAGAGCACCAGAAACAGTAGAAATCGTCATGAAGAACAGAAAATTAAAAATTGTACCAGACTGCAAATATCTAGGCTTAACAATACAAACCAGCGCAGATATTGATATTAAATATTTTCATGATTTTACATATTTTGGTACATATTCAGCTTATTTTACTGACATAAATATGTACATATTTCATACCTTGATATTACATAAAAATCTGGTCCTTAGTTATATGTAATGGCACAGGATAAATACAGAGTCTTTCATAAGTAATGAGTCTATCGAAAAATTAACTATTTTGGATAATTTTTTGAAATGGTGTTCATCCTTACGAAAAAGAATTCTTCCCGGTGCCGTACAGTCGATTTGAAAACAAACACCTCCTCCCCTCGCCGCCAGAGCTATTAAACGAAAGAATGGTTTATTAAAACACATAAATATAAAACAGTTTCAATTGTTGACAAATTATGGTGTACAATTTTCAAAACGCTTAATTTGAGTGACACTGTTTCCAAGTTCAAACCAGGCAGCAATTTTTCTCTTCTGCAATAACGTTAAGCGGCTGCATGGCATTTTATCATTCCAGTCTATCACAACAATGTGTATATAGGCATGGCCGTGTGCCATTATCCTTGGCGTATAGAAGGTCATGCTCAGGGTCATTTTAAGTCCTTGGCGTATAGAAGGCCATGCTCCAGATCATTTTAAGTCCTTGGCGTATAGTAGGCCATGCTCCAGGTCTTTTAAGTCCTTGGTTTATAAGAAGGCCATTCTCCAGGTATTTTAAGTCCTTGGCGTATAGAAGGCCATGCTCCAGGTTATTTTAAGTCCTTGGCGTATAGAAGGCCATGCTCCAGGTCATTTAAGTCCTTGGCTTATAGAAGGCCATGCTCCAGGTCATTTTAAGTCCTTGGCTTATAGAAGGTCATGCTCCGGGTCATTTTAAGTCCTTGGCTTATAGAAGGTCACGCTCCAGGTCATTTTAAGTCCTTGGCTTATAGAAGGTCATGCTCCAGGTCATTTTAAGTCCTTGGCTTATAGAAGGCCATGCTCCAGGTCATTTTAAGTCCTTGGCTTATAGAAGGTCATGCTCCAGGTCATTTTAAGTCCTTGGCTTATAGAAGGTCATGCTCCGGGTCATTTTAAGTCCTTGGCGTATAGAAGGCCATGCTCCAGGTCATTTTAAGTCCTTGGCGTATAGTAGGCCATGCTCCAGGTCATTTTAAGTCCTTGGCTTATAGAAGGCCATGCTCCAGGTCATTTTAAGTCCTTGGCTTATAGAAGGCCATGCTCCAGGTCATTTTAAGTCCTTGGCTTATAGAAGGTCATGCTCCGGGTCATTTTAAGTCCTTTGCGTATAGAAGGCCATGCTCCAGGTCATTTTAAGTCCTTTGCTTATAGAAGGCCATGCTCCAGGTCATTTTAAGTCCTTGGCGTATAGAAGGCCATGCTCCAGGTCATTTTAAGTCCTTGGCGTATAGAAGGCCATGCTCCAGGTCATTTTAAGTCCTTTGCTTATAGAAGGCTATGCTTCGGGTCATTTTAAGTCCTTGGCGTATAGAACGCCATGCTCCAGGTCATTTTAAGTCCTTTGCTTATAGAAGGCTATGCTTCGGGTCATTTTAAGTCCTTGGCGTATAGAACGCCATGCTCCAGGTCATTTTAAGTCCTTGGCGTGTAGAAGGCCATGCTCCAGGTCATTTTAAATCCTTGGCTTATAGAAGGCCATGCTCCAGTCATTTTAAGTCCTTGGCGTGTAGAAGGCCATGCTCCAGGTCATTTTAAATCCTTGGCTTATAGAAGGCTATGCTCCAGTCATTTTAAGTCCTTGGCGTGTAGAAGGCCATGCTCCAGGTAGTTTTAAATCCTTGGCTTATAGAAGGCCATGCTCCAGTCATTTTAAGTCCTTGGCGTGTAGAAGGCCATGCTCCAGGTCATTTTAAATCCTTGGCTTATAGAAGGCCATGCTCAGGTCATTTTAAGTCCTTGGCTTATAGAAGGCCATGCTCCGGGTCATTTTAAGTTGGCATCAAATGCATATTACACATGGATAAGTAGCTTCCTCTGGCGGCGGAAGGAGGGGGTGTTTGTTTCCAAATCGACTGTATGGCATCGGGAAGGGTTCTTTCTCGTGAAGATGAACATCATTTCAAAAAATTTTCCAAAGTAGTTCATTTTTCGATAGACTCCTTACTTATGAAATACTCTGTATTTTAAATATTTTATTTGGGGCGATATAATGTCTCTCTTGTTATTTTATGTAATGCTGATTGGGGCTCCCAATGAAAATGTATTAAGCGTTATGTCAATTTGATAAGTCATGGTTAATAAATTACTTTTAACCTATAGTGGAAACGGTAATTTTTCTATAGGGCCTTAAAACCTCGTATTTTACCTTTTTAATAATATTAGTACTTATGGTATTCATTTGTGGGGAAATTGTCAGAAAATTGATCAAGTACTAATTTTGCAAAAAAGGCAATACGCATTTTGACTGATTCTGATTTTGATGCTCACTGCAGACTTTTGTTTATTTCTGAAATAATTTTAACTGTTGTGAATTTGTATATTTTACCTTGTTTGATTAAAGTTAAGTCAAATTTAAACAGTTATTATCCACATAATGAGATTCATCATTGTGGTACAATAAATAATTACTACCTTGTGACCCCTAGGGTTAGATTAGCCAAATCTAAACAATGGTTTACATCAATTGCATTGTCTATGTTTAATGAACTTGCTTATAGTGCACATATTGTTAATTTTAATAGATTTAGATGTGTTACTCGTGACTGGCTAATCAAAAATCCTCTTTATGATATAAATGAATTTATGGAAACTAGTGTTGATATAGTATTTTAGTTTGTTTATCTTGTTTTTCTTTTGACTTTGTCTAAGTATCTGTGACACCACGACTGTTTTTATCAATAAATCAATACCACAAATTCATTCAATGTAGGTTCGGTTTACAGGAGAGAAATAAAAATTCAGCATCTTCAAATAGATACTAAATGTGTGTTCTATCCTACGTTTGTTCTTTGTTGTCTTAGGTGGAGGTGTTACATCATGCTGAGTTAGTTATTTCCACAAGAATGGAGTAGGAAATTCCTAATGTCAATTATATTTAAAAGTCGATGGTGGTGATGGTGGTGGTGGTGGTGGTGGTGGTGATGATGGTGGTGGTGGTGGTGGTGGTGGTGGTGGTGGTGGTGGTAGCGGCGGCGGTGATGGTGGTCAGGAGAAGGAGGAGGAGGAAGATTTATTTACATTAACTTTACAATATGACTAAACGCAATGAATTCTATCATCTCTTATGAATAAGTTTACATTTAGCTCGGTTAGACTGTACGTAAACGTCACCACAGAAGTTATGAATTCTTCCAGCAACGCCACCACCGAAGCTGTCTTCTTTTTTAACAATTAGCTTCTTATCGCGACGACGTTAAGAAAATCTGACCCTTTTCCTCCCAAACCTGAAATCTACCTTTCGACAAGTTTCCAGTTGACTTGCGTTTCAATTTTCCTCGACCCACTTCTGGACAAATTAGCTTTCCTAGTCTCGTCTACCTTGAAGTCGCTTTTTCAGCAATTACTAGTCTATCAAAATGATGACACTTACAGTTCTGAGTTATGCACATCTTATGATTATACTCCGTGCTTTGTTTCAAAGTAAACTCACATTTAAAATAGTTGTGAACAGTTGTTTAAATATTAAACATATTTTCCCTGAAATTAAATTGTTATAACACTAAGGCCCGATTGTATAAACCATTTAATCTTAGATCAGAGGTTAAATTGATCCTTGTTTCAGCTGAACTTGGAATTTTGTGTTGTATAAAGTCTAATCTGAGATTAATTTGTCTCAAACTAAAGTCTACTTTGACTGAAGAAATTTCTCCGATTAAGTTAGATGATCCAAGTTCAGTTATTTCTTTTCTGTTTGAAATATACGAGTGACAGATTGTGCAAATAAAATATCCAGTATTATTAATATTAATAGATATGTTAGGTACATTTATATATATTTCTTTCAATTTCTTGCCTTAATACACAAACATTCTTATATTTTATAAGGCTCTATCGTGTTCAGCAGTATCAAATAACATAACCTATAATTATATTATGTTTATAACAACCATTAATTATTAATGGATATGATAGCTACATTCATAAATGTTCAATTAACTGTATTACTAAACGAAAATTGTCGTTTTATAAAGCTTTATTATGTTTAGCAGTATCAAACACCATAACATGATAACAATTTGGTGAACAGTCAACCTTCTTCTTATTGTCCGCCATTATTTACATTGCAAAAAAACCAGTGTCTCCAACAGAGTGTAATACGGAAAGTCGCGAAAAAGTAGTTGTAAATCCGCTAGATTTCTCATTATCAACAAAGAAAGATTAAATTTTGTCACTATGGGGTGCTAAAAAGGTCACTAAATCCCTATTTAAGCAATATAAAAGTTAAAAGAAATTGTTGTTGAAAAAGAGTTAAAATCGCTAGATTGGCAACACTGAACAAACCTGTATAACATGGTCCGCGCATCACGTATTTCACCTGTTTATGCGATGTTGCCAAATCCTTTTCACGTGAACTTAGATTGCATTTGAACCAAGGTAATTTGATCGCAGAAAAGTTTTATACAATAGAAGAAGTGTCTGAACTCGGTTTACTTTTCGATCTTCGATCAAAGTTGATCTTTAGTCAGGGAGTTTTATACAATTGGGCCTAATAATGTTATCATCTTTCATATAATAAAATATGAATTTTACAAGACGAATATATACCACTCTATGGAGAGGAACTGAGAGGATTATAAGTTGTTATTTAAAATTTTAGTTAGGAACGAAGGAAATATAACACGCATATAGATGTTAGCCTCTTTACGAAATAAGATCAATTACTATTTCCTATGACTATTCGCTCATGTAGCAATTCAGCAATGGAGTGTAAGGATTCGTTGAATTTCAACTAATCGGAATCATCTATCACTGCAATACTGTCGAGGGTCACTTGAGTAGCTCAGGCGGTAGGCGCGTTTGCTTGCTGATTCAAACCTCTTCTCGTCTAGCGTGAGTGCGATTGCCGCTTGGGTTCAATACCTACTTAGATTTTTTCGCGATTTTTCCTCAATGTAAGGCGATTGCCAGGTAACCTCATAGCGAATCCTCGTAGCCAAATTCCATCTCGCTATCGTCAATTTTATCGATGCTATATTTTTTCTCGGTTTAGACAAATATCTTTCCAGATCAAAATTACTTTTGTGACATCGACGTTCTATAGGCCTATATTTGTTTTTAAATATAGTAGTTGATACACTGTCATTAAATAATCGACTCGACAAAAAAGAATATTGCCGATTTTATATTGTCACTTTCGTCTTGTTTCTGATAATTCGTAACTGTCTCTTGCTTGGTAAAGTACATGGAATAGTGTGTCCATACAAACCGATGAGGAACACCATAATATTTTAATTATCAATAAACTCGGAAATAGCCACCGGCGTAGCTCAATCGGCAGAGGCGCTTGCTTACTAGGGCGTGCGGTCGATTCCCGCTTAAGCTGATTACCTGGTTCGGTGCTTTCCGAAGTTTTCCCCACCCATAAGTTGAATATCAGGTAATCTATGGCGAATCCCCGGTCTTACCTCGCCAAATACGATCTCGCTATCACTAATTCCATCGACTCTAAATAACCCAGTAGTTGATATAGCGTCGTTAAATAACCAAGTAAAAAAACTCGGAAATAAAAAAATCAACGTGAATTTCCTCAGCATCAAGTTGGCTACACCCAGTAAATTTAATTTTATAAAATATCACTTCCATTGTACATTTAATTAAATGTCATAATGTATAGGCCTAATAGGCAAAAATTATTCCATTGTTTATATCATATCCTTCATGCATAGTTAAGTTAGATAGTTATCATTAGATGACTCTGGTTTCTAAATATTTCGTTCTTTATTTACGAATTCAGTAGACATTTACAACGAATGAAATATGATAAGTTATAACTTATCCAATTATAGTATGCATTATTAACTTTATTTTATTAATTATTTATTTATTTATTATTCTATCCATGAGGTCTCATGTTAAATAACGTGAAACGTTTCCATTTTCTTTATTTAAGTTCATGACAGCAAAAAGTGAATGACTGGGCCTATATCGACAAAACAAAAACTTATTTCAATATTAGGGCTTAGTTATGATCATACTATTGATATTTTGTATTATCATAATAGGTTAATCACAAATGCTGTCAGATAATATTCATGAACGAAATATAACTCAATTAAATTCACAGGAGCTTACATTTCTCTGTTGATCCTACGATATGACAAATGTATCAATTCTAATGAGGAATATGTTGGAAAATATCTCAACCAATTGCTGCATCTGTTCCAATAAATCTTTCTATGAAATTGTGTTTTCTTCCTGTAAACGACCCCAGGGAAACTTACTTTGTTGAAGGCTATCGTAATTGTGCTCGAGTGGCCAAAATTTATATAAGCACTTGTTTTGACATTATTAACATGGTAGAAGGAAAAAAATTAACATTTTAATCTGTCCCCAAGAGAATGTTTGCTTGTTAGCTCATCTTGGACTTTTTCACTTTGATACTAGATGAATATAGGCCTACATAGGTCCAGTAGATATCTATGGTTCGTCCCAGAAATCTGTAGAGTAACTTCACGCATATGGGGGCGGAGACTTTCTGTGCCGAAGTGTATTATGGGTAGTATCAGCTCGAGTCCGCTAAGGGGTAAGATGCTCGTGATAGAAGGTAGAGTTCAGATAGAAATTATTCCCTCCTGCAAGCGATTGCTCGCTTCGTTCAAGCAATACCTCCCTCAGAGCAGTAGCCCTCCCACATACCACTTGCGCAGAGTCTTGTTTAGTCTTTCTATTCCACAGATTCCTGGAACCGATCATAGAAAGGTGAAGTTTGTATGATGTCAGGTCACCATTTAGGAGCACCACTTGACGTCGCAATGACAACAGACAAATAGGCCTATGGGAGAAAATGCACCCAAGATGTTGGCTTCAACGCATCACCAAAAGAGCGCCTTATATACTGTACTCCCTACGTAATGGATCAAGAATACAAATAATATAAAATCGATATCAGAATTCGTTATTGACGTATTCTACCCCTGTTTTAAAACGAACCAGCTTCCTGATGTCCCTATCATTACGTAATTAAGTGGATGGGTGTTTGCCACCAGTGTGGTGCCGGACTTTCTGTAAACACGAATTTGCATTCGAGAAAGCTTATGCTTGTATAGATGGGACATGTTCACATTACAATCATCCATAATTCATACGATTTATATGTGTGTAGAATATTTTATGTGCTCAATGGTGAACTAACAGATGCTGTCCCTGCAGAAACAGTCAAGTTTTATTGTGTTATACTGCTTTAATCGGGAGTAATAAGTGATTACGAAGCTATTTCACTTCAGCTTTATTTCATACCACAATTGTCCAATAATAATAATAATAATAATAATAATAATAATAATAATAATAATAATAATAATAATAATAATAATAATATGAAATATAAACATCCGTATAGATCTATATATGTCTCTGGTTGTTTGATACAGATGAAAAATTAGATAGCTGTCAAATTTACTTATTCAACGAAACGTATGGGAAATGTTAAGCAGTTCCCGTTCGTTCTTGACGATCCCTCACATTTTCTCGAGTGGTCGAAATTGGAAGTCAATAGAAAGCTCTGAAAAGAGGGGTTGTCCAGCAATAATAGTCATCATTTGTTATCTTTATTTTTATGATGACAAATGCTTTGCGGCCTGGCTCAGAGAAACAGCACAAAAAAAGGAGGGCCTATGTTATTCTTCAGTAACTTAGAAACAGGGGTGCACATAGTTGGCCAAACGCTGTCAGCACCTGAAATCTACAATATATTTTTAGTAGGTTATTTTAGGTTACTTAGCGTCTGAATGAAATGAAGGTGATAGTGCCGGTGAAATGAGTCCGGGGTCCAGCACCGAAAGTTACCCAGCATTTGTTCATGTTGGGTTGAGAGAAAACCCCGGAAAAAACCTCAACCAGGTAACTTTCCTCAACCGGGAATCGAACCCGGGCCATCTGGTTTCGCGGCCAGACGCGCTAGCCGTTACTCCACAGGTGTGGTCTACATTATATATATAGTGGTGTTGATCGATCAAAATATTTAATCGATTAACTATTTGAATTTAATCGAGTTTTGATCGAGTTGAAAAATGTTTTAATAGCTAAATTAGGGTCTGTTGGACAGTCGGGCTTGTTGGACACTTTGTGTTCATGTTACCTCGCCACTTGTGGGCACCACATTCTGCTAGAAGTCAATGACAGAAGTAGCCACGAGTGGGGCTACTTTGTCATTGACTTCTAGCAGAATGTGGTGCCCACAAGTGGCGAGGTAACACGTTAAAGTACAAAGTGTCCAACATGCCCGACTGTCCAACAGACCCTAATTTACCCTATAAGTTACTGTAAAACACAATTATTTTTAAATTTAACTTGTGTTCGGTGATAAGCATAAGTATTAAATGCTGTATATCTGTATATATTGTATCGTTATATTACAAAACAATAATTTTAATTGCTTACTAACATATTTATTATAAGGCTTATAATTTATGGTGTCAATTTCTCCGGGAATTTTTGAGACAAACATAAATAACAAAAAGTATGAAGACTCACCCAGTTAATACTGCTTCATCCATGATTTTAAACATGTGAGTACATTCACATGCTCCGAATTAAGTGCCGCTCTACGTTTAGTTACAATGTTTCCTGCATCTTTAAACACGACAAACCTTTTTTTCTGTCAAGCACTTCTCCACGACCGTTCAATTTGAATCCAAACGTTTCACCGAGTTTACCTCTCAAATTCTCATATGACATAATGGAGTTTACACTTTTTACAAACCACAGAAAACTGATTTTTTTTTTCTTTATCGAACTAAACACACAACCTTTATATGCAAACTCAGTACAGAAACTGCAACTGCAAAACTACAGCGGTCGAAACAGAAGACTGGCCCTATTGTAATCGAATTACCAGATTTTAGAAAGAGAAGAAGATAGTTACGCTCTCACTTGCACACAGTGTAGACATGACTATTTTATAAGGGATGAGGGGACGAATCCCAGAAAAATATGTATTTCATATGCTAGGAAGATGAGTTGACAACAAGGTGGGAGTTTTGTTGGAAAACTATAAAACTTAATAAGGGTTTCGCATTGTGTTTCAACTTGCAATAGAGGTAGATTAGGTCACTGTCCTCATATCTCCATCTCCTTCTGAAATGTTTGTGCAAAGATTTTCCCTACGATACATGGTTTACAGTTAGAAAATAACAGTACTATTGTGATTTTAATTAAGCAATTTCCGAGAGAGAAATATTGTCGGAATTTTTAGTATGACTTTGTATTAACAAAATAATAATTAATAACTACAACCGATTAATTTTAATCGACTCAATTATTCGATTAAATATTTTGATCGATTAATCTTACAACAGAAATTGATCGATTAATCGATCATTAGCAACAATATACAATTAATATATTACGTAACATTAATTTTGCTCATAAATACCGCAGGCAGTTTACATTTGACACCCCTGATCTTAAACACTTGTGTCATTACAAGGTGGCGGAATAGCGGCTGACCAAGCAGTGCTGCAGATATATATTACAGCAAGGAATCTTTCAAACTGTAAGGAGGGTTTCTTGACAATGCTCTTTCAAATAGTTGCGAGAGTTTAGGGGAAACTTTTGGAGTGAAAGAGAGACGAGGAAGTTGAATCGATGAATAGACGGACTTGGGTTCTCAGTGTAGAGTGCCGACAGTGAGTGGAGTACACTACCACTCATGCACTACTTCCACAAATCAAACTGACATCAAAAAACTACTTTATACAAAGTACTGCTGACCTTTGACGAGTATGGGTATTATGCTAACTTTCTATTGAGATTGAATCCCGGCTATGTAATTGGTTTTCTTCATTTAAACTATTTTCAGTGGCGTCTACATCGTTCTAAAATAGCACGATGAAAAATATTTATTTCTATAGGGTAGTATATTAATTTGTCTGTTTATTTATTTACGTGTATATATATACAAACTTATTTCCTTTATTTATGTATATATGTATATGTATATATATATATATATATATATATATATATATACAGGGACATCATTTTATTTTTACCAACATTTTTAACATTAACCTGGCTATACTCGGAAACACTGTTGCCCCCTTCCATTACAAGAGTTTGATATTACTAGTGCAATATGTAAAAAAATCATTTTACTAGGTATAGGAGGAGAGAAAAGTAGTGTATCCATTTATGTTGTAGGGAAATACGATATTACGATTTTCAGTTTGATCATCACTTTTACGGAATTTATCAAAATACAGCAGAGTAGTAACATTTTTTTTTTTTTGCAAAAACTCAACTTTTCAGGCGGCTATGTTCGTTATGTAATGTCTACTTTATTTAGCATATTAATTATTGGTGTTAACATACAATATAGAGAGTGCATTTAAATTGAGGGGTCATAAGTAAAGGGATTTAGCATATTAATTATTGGTGTTAACATACAATATAGAGAGTGCATTTAAATTGAGGGGTCATAAGTAAAGGGATTTAGCATATTAATTATTGGTGTTAACATACAATATAGAGAGTGTATTTAAATTGAGGGGTCATAAGTAAAGGGCTGTAAGTGCACTTGAGTTACTTTTGAGAAAATGGGGTTTAAATATTTAAGCTTTCGTAAAATCGGTGAAATTTTTATTTAAATTTTAAAATATCCCTTTGCCAATAAAATTTTAGATACTTTTGCTTACACTGGATGCACTTAACTCATGTTATTACAAATGTCACTAGCATTCCTTTACTTCTAGCCACCTCAATTCAAAAAAAGCTAATCTGAATTTTTAAACAAGTTGCTGAAAATGGTTGCCGTTCATTACAATGCAGGCTTCAATTCAGTACGCATATTATTAAAAACATTTTGAAGCATATTCTCTGAAATTGAATTTATCGTTTCTTGAATATAATTTTTAGTAAGATATTATTAATATAGGTTCTTTCTTCTATAGAAAACGCAATCATACTTATGAAACGCACTATACACTGCAGTGTTTATTCACTGCTTTAAGACTTCGAATGCAACAGCGGCCGTAAGTTTGTGTGTCTGACGGGAGCAAGGACATTAGTAAAGGGGTGAGAGTGAAGTACATTCAGAAGTGCAGGTACAATAAAAATGCAAGTAAAAATAAAATGATGTCCCTGTATATATACTTATTTCCTTTATTTATGTATCTATTGTTTACTTATTATTTATTTATCTATTTTACATCGTTTATTTACTTAATTCTGAAGAATATGAAAGAAACAAGTAATACTCGTTACAGCTGAGCTTGCCGTTCAGAGTGAGGTAGCCACTACCGGTTTTTACATAACTTTCAGCAACTGCCAGACGTGAGGGCCCATTCACAATGAAAATTAAACATAACCGTAACATAAACACAGAAGTTTGCGCCCAGGCTACCAAATGGGATCATTCACAATGATTCACATAAGCATTGACATAAACATTACCGTAAGACGTTAACATGAAAGATTGCAAACTCCAAACTTTCACGCTTATGCTTACGTGATTTGCAAACAGAACACAATCGTGGAGCGCTGAAGTATACGACAGAATATGAGGAAATGGCGTCGTTGTTATGTTTCCATGGTTACCAAGTATGTTTATTGTTACGTTTATGTTCCCATCGTGAATGATGGTATGACTTCTTGATTTACTGTAACGTTAAGTTAACGCTTACGTTATGTTTAATTTTCATTGTGAATGAGCCTTGATTCTAGTTGCGGGGCCGAAAACATTGTATGAAATTGGAATGGAATTTTCAGGAGGAGGGTCACTATGACCCAGCACTGCGACCTTATACGATCTATAGGAATATAAGTTAAATATAGTAAACATAACCTATAATTTCCATATGACATGACATACATATGTAATGGCAGGGCATTGGAACCACTAAAATTAGACAGAAAGGGGCAATTGGTACAGTAGACTTAACCTATAATTTCAACATATCTAAATATTCGTGCGGTTCAACTGAAAATTATTGAATCGTGCATAAATGAATTGTTGAAAGATAGAGGTATATATATATATATATATATATATATATATATATATATATATATATATATATATATAAAATTTATATTAATTTAAATCTAAATTATTTAAATATATATTACTTATATAAAATATATGTATGTTAAATCTATTTATCAATAATTGGTTATTTAAAATAGGTCCTTATATATATATATATATATATATATACTCAAGAATTTCGCAATATTTAATCGAAATAAAGACAGGTATTACACATACGAACAACGTAATTTCTACACCAAAAATAATATTACACCTTAACTCGCAAGTGAATTATGTCTGAAGTGTCTCATAATCATTGTTTTAAATTTTATTAATGCACTTACACTACATTTTAGAGAAATATATGTTACCCTTTATACTGTACATTCCAACTAATTTATATGGTTGAAACGCCGCCCTTCGTGATCGGGTTAAGCGAGTCACATGGTCTGCATTACGGCCTGTATTAGATCACGATGGCAGTGGCACAGTCTATTGTTCCTAGTACTCACAGCGCTCCAAGCGGCTAGCAACTATAGCGAGAAATGCAAAATGTGGTAATATCACAGTCTAGTATATGGGTATACAGTCACTAAGCTCGAGTTTATGAGGGTACTAGGAACAATAGACTGTGCAGGCACTATTTTGCATTGTGTGTGATGAGGCGATAGTAGCGATCTCAGTGGTTAGCAACTATCTATGGATGCATATGTACTACGTATTGAGCTTCGTGACTGTATATACTAGACTGTGGTAATATTCAGTCCGTCCTAACAAGTAACAGTGACATCCTTTTATATCATGTCTATTATGTAGTTGAACCTATTTTGTGTTAACGAGGCGTTATCTTTGAAAGAAGTTAAAGAGGATTCGATTTGCCAGAACTATTGTGAGTAGAATATAAATTAATTAGTATTCATAATCCGCATATATCATACACAATATTAATTTCCACTCACTCTAAGCCTTTTCTTTAGGAGATTTATCCGTTCTCATTTTAGGAGAGGGTCTGTGTGGGGATAACTCCTTTTGTTACACACAAGAGCTAATTTTTAAGCTCCGTACACACGTGGTGATTCTCAAGAGTGCTTTATGTCCTTCCATTCATTCCTGGGAAAGCGTAGTATGTTGCAAAAGTCACACTTATTGGTGTCACAAAACGGTTTTCGCACTTGTTCCTCTATCCTCACAGTAGGAAGTCAGGGTGTGGGGGGTGTGAACATCGGTTCCGCCCAGCTGGGGTGACGTTACAACATTCATATTTCGTTACGCTCAGAGACAGAGAGAGACGGGCGGTCTCTAGGCAACAACACTTTACATAGTGCTTCACACACTTGCCGTGGCCGATTCATTCAGAGGACGCGTTTGAAAAAGTACAAAAGTTACACTGTCCCTTGTGCCCCCATACTTCCAGTATTGTACTTGGTTCATTCACCAAAGTCGTACACTTGCTCCAAGAGGCTGCTAATAATGCTCTTTTATGTTCTCCAACTTTCTTTCTTACCGACAGAGGGAGAAGGATGGGGGCAGTCGTCATAAAATACGTTGTCAACATTCCTATTACAGAAAACATATGAAAGGCTTTTTGTAGCAGAAAAACGCAATACTTAGGTGGACTACCTACTCGTGCATTCCTTTACGGTTCAAAGTAGGCTATAGGCAGTGTGTCATTGGTATCAATTCCTAGTTCGTTGCTTTCTTCTGACTTCACAGTATTGTAGTGTAGCGGCGTTCTTTTCTTTTATTACAAAATACTACCAGATATGAGTCTTCGTTCTTACAATTATAATTAGAGTCCGGATTTCTGTGTAATTATATATTTTTCCCCTAGTGTGTGTCTGTCTGAAAACTCAAAATGTTGGCCAATATATTTCATTTTAACCCTAGCAATACAAACGGGTCGGGAGTGATACTTTATGCCCACCTTCTCCAAAATTTATATTTCAAATATGTAATTGATATATTAAAAATTTAATATGAAAATATTTATTGTCAGTTATGGATTCTTCTATCTTATTGTGTTATTGTTTAATTGAAGGCTTCAGAACCATAGTGAGCCAAGCGCCGTTTAATAAAACCGTAGAAAACAAGGGTTAAAATGAAGTTATTACCATAATTCAATGGAAACACATAGCAAGTAATATAAAGTATACACATTCAAACTAAATGATATGTCAATCTTCATTAAATTATGGTATTCACTTAACTTTAACCCTTGCTTTCTCCGTTTTTAATAAACGGCGCTTAGCCCATTATGGCTCTGTACCATTCATTTATCTTAATTTATAATGTATATTGATTAAGTAGCTAGAGCCTATAGCCTATATAATTCATATTTCACAATTTAAACAAATAAATATAGGCTTCTACTACATGTAATCAATTCCAATATTAACTTCATATTTACAAAAATCAGCATTCAGTAATGACATGAATGTTAAAATAATATATTAATACACTTTAATGAGTTTATAACAAACAATGTAGGCCTACTTATGTTAATCTCTATGTTAGGCGCTTTGGGCTAGTCTAAGGGTAGTAACTTTAGGCTTAGCCTGGGGTCTATTGAGACTTAAAATATTCTCTTAAGAAGTAGAAATGATTACATACAATTATAAATTTCTCAGGAAATTGTTGAACTGAAAAGAAGCAATACCTTGCTGGACAGCTAATTTCATTTAACTTTCAGCTTATGCGAGAAACATTTTAAGGAAATTGTTAAAATCGATTTCGAGTTCACTGCTATTTTATGTTTTTGCTTACAAAAAACTATCTGGGTCACAGGCATATGTTAGGCAGTAGCGCGTTTTTCCACTGTTCCGAAGCTGCGTTCTAGCGTGGGTTCGAATCCCACTTGTGAGTATGTGCAGAGATTTTCCCTAATCGTAATGCGAATATCGGATAATTCCATGACGAATCCTCGGATTCATCTTCCCATCACCACTTTTATCGACACCAGATAATCTCGCAGTCGATAATGTCATTAAATAATCATTTATAGAATAAGAACCCATTATTTTTTTACTAAAAATACATTAACAAAATATGTTCATAGTTTAGGAGAAATTGCTTAACATAGGACAAACTACAAGCAGAACAACATGCCTAAAACTTTTTTTTTATTGATGCTGAAAAATTGTATTTCGAGAAACTCTTCAAATCGATTTTTGCTGTATCGCAGCACTTTTTAAAATGAGAAAATAAAAAAGAACAAGAAATTTTAATGATCAATCAATTAATCAAAGTAAAATAAAACCACCTGCATAGCTCGGCGATAGGCGCATTTCTATACTGATCCGAAACTGTGCTAGGGAGTGAGTTCGATTCACGCTTGGACTAATTACCTCGTTGGGAGTTTTCCGAGATTTTCTCCAACTGCAATGCGAATGTCAGACAATCTTTGTTTTTTCTGTGCTACAATGTTTCTGTATATAATATCACTTGTCATCTCGTATGTTTGTATTGCACAGTTTACATGTAATGTTCCCGTCATTCACGTCAAAACACTCACCAAATTCCGCTGCAAAAATTATGCGCCTTAGAACCATTAACCTTCGGTATTATATTCAGCAGGTACACTATTCACGCATGTTACGGTAGTGACTGGCGAACGGAGTATTCAGCAGATACACTGTTTATCCATGCTAGAGTACTGACTGGTGAACGGATAGTCAACTTGAAACAACCGTAACGTACCCTATTGGTCCCCAACATTACAAGCCTAGATATCAATATAAAACATTTACTTGTCTTATTTTATAGGTATGTCACAATTTACATTTCCAAGACACGAATTTACATCCTTCTTCTTCTTCTTCTTCTTCTTCTTCTTCTTCTTCAGGCTCTACAACTCTCAGATGAAAGTTTTGGCCTTCTCAACAACTTTCTTCCATTCCTTACGGCTTCCAACTATCTTTGTCCAGTTTTCCACCTTCATCAATTTCAAATCATTCAGGACATCATCCTCCCATCTATTTTTTGGTCTACTCTGCTTTCTGTTAACTATTGGTTTCCATTTGTATATTTGTTTGACCAATCTATTATTCTCCATTCTATTTATATGACCAAACCATCCTAATCTTAGCGATTTTATATGATTTATTATGCTCCTATTCTCTATCAGCTCTTCAGTTCACTGTTATATTTAAGTCTCCATGTACCATCATTCATTTTAGTTGGACCAAAAATTGTCCTTAGTATTGTTCTTTCAACAATTAGCAGTCTATGTTTTATGGAGTTTTTAAGGACCCATTTTTCGCTGGCATAAGTTACTACAGGTCTTATTGTAGTACAGCATAGCTTAAATTTTGACTGTTTAGATATCAATTTACTTCTAAATAACTGCAGGTTGGCATAGTATGCTTTGTTTCCCATTACAATTCTTTCTCTTATTTCTTCCTCAATGGTGTTGTTGTTATTAACAGTTGATCCAAGATATTTAACACTTGGTACTTGTTGAATCGTTATATCATTTATTTTAAAATCTCCTAAAGTTTCTCTCTTTGTGCTACATTTTAAGAATGTTGTTTTCTTCTCATTAATTATGAATCCAAATTTCATTGCCTGTTCTTTTAAATTGTTAAATATTTCTATCAAAGCCGATTTTGTTCTTGCAGTTATTATTATGTCCTCAGCATAAGCTACAAATTGCCTTAGTTTTGTTGTAATGTTTCCCCTCATCTCCAGTTTCTTCAATATAAAGTCTATAACCAAACTAAATAATGTAGCTGAAAGCGGATCACCTTGTCACGAATTTACATTAGATTAGGTAAACATATTCAATGTGATATAGGCCTGCTTTACAAGGGTAATTGTAAGTTTATTGTAAAATAAGTTTTTAAAAAATCATATGTCTCCTAATTTCTCAGATATAAGCCTAATATTTTTATTCTCTCCATACCACTGCACATGAAAAAGTAACGGTAAATCTATTGTTGTTAGTAGGTGATCTGATAGCAAGTATATGCAATATATATGAAACAGCACTTGTCATTTCTGATTTCCAGTTCAGCTATCAGCGGTCAACCTAGTCAACCCTGATACTTCCAGTCTGTTATGTTTTATTAGTATCTCTATAATAATGAATCTGACAAAAGTAACATGTCACCATTGTCTTGTTGACGTGCGCCGTTGCACAATCTGACAATTGCTGGGTGCACAGGGTGAACATAAAATGCACTGAACGAGTACAGGTCACAAAATAAATTCTATACAATGATACGTTTATGCACTGCTTAGCACGGGCAACAAATAAAACATTTACAGTAAATAAAGAGGGTAAAGCTATGTCTATACCGAATGAACGAGATCCTGGAGGTCAAAGTTAGAAAACAGGGTTCAAACGGTGATGTATTCTGTTTGAACAAACAATTACAAATAATTAGAGAATACATTCAGTGTTCTATTTGACTGAAACACGTGTTGATATTACAGCTTGTAAACAAGTAGATTGTTAGTTTCCAAACATACCTTCACACCGAGATGTTAAAATATTCTAAGAGTAGATACAAACAGATGTTTTATGTAGCCTATTTATTTTTCCCTACTCAACAGCTTCGATTAATGAGCGTATGTGTATATAAAGAATAATTTAAAATTTACACGGATTTCGAGGAAAGCAAATCTGTAACCTTGTATCAAAGATCTGAGATGAAATTGCAGCAAACATGATGTTTCGACCATTCTGTAATATAGAGTGTTAGGGAAGTAAGTGCAAATATTAGGGCAGGTGTAACATAAAATCGACGCGAATTGAAAATTCCCGTGCAACTGTTTCCTTTCTCTGACGCTATACCCAGTATTGAGTAATACAGCCTATCTATCATGGTTTTCGAATGGAAACATCATTTAAGGGGAGATGGTTCTTATGGTGTGTGAAAAATGAGAAAAAATTGTCTGACAGTAGCTCGGCATACATTTGGTTTTAATGAACATAGCCTTTTTTTAATTTTTTGTGCTGAATGATGGAGCTTTTGACTATTGAATTAACCTAGAATAGTTTCCATGTAGGTCTTTTTAAGACAGAAATGATTTTGTTTTCTTTCTCCCCGAAAGTTAAAATTTTTTGTCATGTCGGTACACTTTTCTCAGGAATTAATGAACTTAGGATTATGAAATTTTTAGGGTATGTTAATAGATACATCTTAGTCACATTCATGCAATAATTTTAAGGTAAATTTAAAAATGTCTGATTTATGACAATTTTCCTAGTTGGAAAAAAAAAACGATTTTTTCAACAACGAATTTCATTTGATCCCTAATACCAAAATAATGAATATACCGCATGATTTTACTTTAGTTTCCCCTGACAATAACTGGTTAAAATTTCGTTACCAACAGAACTATAGAAAATTAATAAAGTGCACCAATATTATGTTGTGTAACGATACTCTAACAAAAACATTTAATATTTAAAAAAATTATTTTTGTCTTAAAAAGAATTACATGGAAACTATTCTAGCTTAAGTCAATAGCCAAAAGCTTCATTATTCAGCACAAACAAATTTCAAACAGCAATGCTCATTAGAACCAAATTTATGCCGGGATGCTTTCAGGCAATTTTTTCTCATTTTTCACACACCATAACAAACATCTCCTCTAAATGAGTACAAAGTTGTGCTCCCCACAGAAAGGGACAGGGCCCTTTATCTTCTGAAAATCTTTATGAATCAGCGTTTATCAGTTGTTTACCTGGAAGCTCTTTTTCAATTCTATCACAAAAAAGGGTTCTCTTTGTTTTTGTCTGTCATTTTAATTAATACCATTGCTAAATTTTAACTAATAATGTTATTTTTTATACATCTTGATTACACAATTTTTAACGCTGTATCGCTTCGGAATATGTATGATAAGACTTTCTTGTGTTAAATTCTAACGTACCTTGTTAACATGTTTCGACCTATTATGGGCCATCTTCAGAACTCTTTTTTTACTTTGTATGCCTACTTATTCGACCCAAAAATTGTGCCTCTTCATTTATTGCACATCTATTGACATATCTGTATGTTATTTATTAGGTCATTGGACCTATTCCGACTTCAGCCCATCTCTTCCTAGGTCCGCCTATATCTCGCCTTCCTTTTGGCTTGTATTGCATTATTTTCTTAGTATGTCTTTCTTCATTTTTCTGACGATGTGATATGTTTCTATTGTCTGTTATTGTAAATATTTCAAGGCATTGTCTAATTTGTTTCCTTTCTGTCTTCCCTTGTACAGCCTTTAACGGAACATAAAATTTTCATTTCTGCTGCTGTTATCTTACTTAGATCTCCATTTTTAGGTGAACAAGGGCTTAGTTTCGTAGTTTTGTATATTTCAACAGCTATAACTCCTCTAAATACTGCATAATTTATTACAAAAAATCGAATTACCAACAAATAACAAGAAAATCCATTACAAAGTATAAATATAGAACCAATAAAGAAAAAAAATTTCTTAAAACAATAAAAATAAAGTGCCTGAGTAAGGTTATCGTGATAGGATAGGCTAAATAAAGTAATCTAAAATTACCTTTATTACATTTAACAGAATTAAACTATTACCTAAAATATAAAAAAATTTAGTCTCCCTTGATTAGAAAAAAAATAGCCTATATATTATTTCTTGTGGTAAATATCTAATCCGATGAGTTAAACAATTAGCCATAGGCTGGACACTTTCCTGAGACTTTATGGTCTTTATACACTCATGGCTTAGAAGAAACTGACTCCTGAAGAATGCATTGGAAGGAACGTGAACGGAAGAAAAGCTCGAGGCAGAAAAAGATATAAGATGATAGACAACATTAAGAAATATGGACCGTATGCGTAGACTAAGAAGAAGGCGGAAATTAGGAAATATTAGAGAATGCTGGGTTTGCAGTGAAAGATCTGCCTTTTGGTAGAACACTATGAATGAATGAATATTCACACGTGATGTTCATCTGACAACATCTCAATTACAACAGAACATCCATATCCGAAGCGTGTTTCGAATTTAACAAGCAAAAATTCTGATGGGAGCAGATAAAAAAGTTATTTTTTTTCTTTCACCATGTTAATAATGTCAAAATAAGTGCTTATACAAATTTTGGCCACTCGACCGCAAGTACGAGGACAGTAAAAAAAATAAGTTCGCCAGGAGCCGTTAACAGAAAGAAAACACAATTTCATTGGAAAAATTTATTGAACAGACACAAAAATTGTTGAGATATTTTTCAACATATTCCCCAGCGGAATTGAAAAATTTGTTATATCATGGGATCTACAGAGAGATGCAGACGGTTGTCAACGCTGGTATCGATCCCAGGCGGCTGACTTCTACGACACAAGGATACAAAAATTGTGCCCATGGTATGAAACATATCCCATTTCCAGGGGGGGATATGTTGACAAATAGCGCAACAATTGCTTTATCTGTTTCAATAAATCTTTCCATGCAATTGTGCTTTTTTTCTGTAAACTGCACAGGGAAAATCACTTTCTGGACGGCCTCGTAATTGCGATCGAGTGACCAAAATTTGTATAAGGACTTCTTTTGACATTATTAACATGGTGAAAGAAAAAAAAATTAACTTTTATGTCTGCCCCCATCAGAATGTTTGCTTGTAAGATGGTAATTCCCATGCAGTCTTAAAAACTGCGCCTTTATCACCACTTCACTGCCTGCACACAATTGAAACGGGGTTCAGTTATCTCAGTCCGCGACTCCTAATATGTACACTGGCGTTCAAAGATATCTGACCTCCAATCTTTTGATCGTGTAAGCGAACTTTCTAAACACGAGATAGTAAATCAGAACCAAAGATATAACAAAGTGACAAACTTTGAAATAATTCCGCTAGTTCTCACTAGGCGACACTATTATTGGGATGGATATAAAAGTACTGGGGAAAGTGATGATGTAGATGAAGTACAAATTATTTTCATAATTGACCTATGAGCGGTTTCCCGCTAAACCTAGTGCTTTTTACAATCATTAGAGAGGGATGAAATTTTATGCGTATAGCTATATTTATTTACTATTGGCGACACTGATTGTTATCTTCGCCATCTATTCATAGAAGTAATAACTGAAGAAGCCACATTTACACGAACAAATTATCACTGAACAACAAATTTTGACTTTTTGTTTTCCTCCGAAATAAAAATTGGTGAATATTACTAATATATGTGCTCCAAATTTGAATTTAAAATCCAAATTGCCCCATCACGTACTATTTTCCGGGGAAAATGAATTGAATTTTTTATGACAAAATTTATTTGTTTTTAATTTTTCACTGCTACTGATAAAATTACAACACACTAGGGATTGAAAATTCCTCATAATATTTGAAAAATATGTACCGGATACAAAAATTATGTTACATAGTTTAAAACACAACATCAATAAAAATATTTCATGTGTATAATCAGAAAAATCTCGGAATTTGAACTTACATTTAAAATAATTTTCTGGATGACTTCTGTTTATAACTAGACCCGGGACTGTATTTTACAAGGAACCAAAAATAGTCTACAAGCATGCTGGATAATGATCTTCCATTTTATCGTCTTTTCATTTCAGACATTTCTTGATGAAATCTTTCCCCATGCTCGTCGCTTACCACTCTAAAGCTAGGAGGAAAGAAATCCAAATGAGAATGTAAAAAGTGTATATTGATAGACATATTACAATCCATTTTGTCATATGCACTTAACATCGTTTCCACAACAAATTCTATGTAGTTCTCTGCCCTAGAATTTCAAGCAAATTTGAACAAACGTCTTTGAAAGCCCGCCATGTCATTCTTTCTGTAACGGAAAGTTTTTCCTCAAACAAAGAATCACCCATAACTTTGTGAATTTGTGGACCGATGAAAATGCCCTCTTTTAATTTGCCTTCACTCATACTGGTAAACGTTTCCTTTAAATACAGTGGACTCCTAAGTTCGACAGAACAGAACTGAAAGTTCTGTCCAATAAGGGTAGTGGGTGTTGCAAGTGAAATGAATAAAAATTCTTATTGGTTATCCATAAACGAATACAGTACTGTAGTTGCATTTTCTGCCCGCCCCGAGATTTGTGTATGCGCATCTAGTACCACAGTGGGTTTCGACAGTTCCGTTTCACAAACGGCACAATTCTCAAATAGAAAAAGAAGAGTTCATTCATTTAAAATCAGCGACCAATATGGATTTCCTAATCAATAAAATATTCTGTTTCCCTTAAAAAAAGTATCACTACAAGACACAGAGCCAATTCACATTCAAATGGAAAACCCATTTCTTAGTGTCCATATAGGGGCGTGTCTAATTCTCCTTAGCACTCGAACTATAGGATGTCGAACTTGATTTCTGTCGAACTTGAGAGCTTCCACTGTACTGAAAACTACACCCTTGTTTGTTCATTGTATAGACCTCACTTTGAACTGTTACGAAATTTACTTAATAGAAGGGACCAATATCTGTTTATTTATTAGAAGTACAAAAGAACATGCCAACAAACGTAAGAAACCGGAAATAAGTCATAAACTCACAAAATGCATTAGCTTTATTTTGGTTTATACTCCCAACTCGCGCCAGACGTTTCCTGGGGGAGCGCTTATCGAAAAGTGAAATCATAGTATATCTTAAAAACCTTACGTGATACGAAGAAAAGAGATGCATTTTCGGATTCAGCGCACATCGAACCATAAAGGACACATTGTTTTAAGTCGGAGCAAAATTCTTGTTGTTCAGTGTTATCGATCACTATCAATTAATATGGGTCAGGTATTTTTGAACGTCAGTATACTTTTTATTTGAAATATAAATAAAAGCAATTAATTGTAACGCAAAAACAAATCGATGACGAGATCCTTGATTTAATCGCAGAATTTCAAATCAATCGATTTACACCAAGACACAGGTGGAGCAAAATTCTTGTTGTTCAGTGAATTATCGATCACTATCAATTAGTATGGGTCAGGTATTTTTGAACGTCAGTATACTTCTTGTTGCGAATGCCAGCTATAACCGTTGGGGGGATCATCGTGCTAACCACACGATACCTCCATTCTGGTTGGATGATCGTCCACCTCTGCTTCGACATGTGGGCGTGACGCCAGCAGCCGGCTGGTCGGTCTAGGCCCTTCGCGATCTGTAGCGCCACGGATGATGATTATTATTATTATTATTATTATTATTATTATTATTATTATTATTATTATTATTATTATTATTATTATCAATTAGTATGGGTTAGGTATTTTTTAACGTTGGTATACTTATTGTTTGAAATACAGATAAAAGCAATTAATTGCAACGCAAAAACAAATCGATGACGAGATCCTTGATTTAATCGCAGAATTTCAAATCGATCGATTACACGAAGACACAGGTGGACAAAATTCTTGTTGTTCAGTAAATTATCGATCACTATCAATTAGTATGGGTCAGGTATTTTTAAACGTCAGTTTAATTCTTGTTTGAAATACAGATAAAAGCAATTAACTGCAACGCAAAAACAAATCGATGCCGAGATCCTTGATTTAATCGCAGAATTTCAAATCTATCGATTTACACCAAAACACAGGTGGAACAAAATTCTTGTTGTTCAGTGAATTATCGATCATTATCAATTAGTATGGGTCAGGTACTTTTGAACGGCAGTTTACTTCTTGTTTGAAATACAAATAAAAGCAATTAATTGTAACGCAGAAACAAATCGATGACGAGATCCTTGATTTAATCGCAGAATTTCAAATCGATCGATTTACACCAAGACACAGGTGGACAAAATTCTTGTTGTTCAGTGAATTATCGATCATTATCAATTAGTATGGGTCAGATATTTTTGAACGTCAGTCTAATTCTTGTTTGAAATACAAATAAAAGCAATTAATTGCAACGCAAAAACAAATCGATGCCGAGATCCTTGATTTAATCGCAGAATTTCAAATCGATCGATTTCCACCAAGACACAGGTGGACAAAATTCTTGTTGTTCAGTGAATTATCGATCATTACCAATTAGTATGGGTCAGGTATTTTTAAACGTCAGTTTAATTCTTGTTTGAAATACAAATAAAAGCAATTAATTGTAACGCAAAAAACAAATCGATGACGAGATCCTTGATTTAATCGCAGAATTTCAAATCGATCGATTTACACCAAGACACAGGTGGACAAAATTCTTGTTGTTCAGTGAATTATCGATCATTACCAATTAGTATGGGTCAGGTATTTTTGAACGTCAGTTTACTTCTTGTTTGAAATAGAGATAAAAGCAATTTATTGCAACGCAAAAACAAATCGATGACGAGATTCTTGATTTAATCGCAGAATTTCAAATCGATCGATTTACACCAAGACACAGGTGGACAAAATTCTTGTTGTTCAGTGAATTATCGATCATTATCAATTAGTATGGGTCAGGTATTTTTAAACGTCAGTTTAATTCTTGTTTGAAATACAAATAAAAGCAATTAATTGTAACGCAAAAAAAAAAACAAATCTATGACGAGATCCTTGATTTAATCGCAGAATTTCAAATTGATCGATTTACACCAAGACACAGGTGGACAAAATTCTTGTTGTTCAGTGAATTATCGATCATTACCAATTAGTATGGGTCAGGTATTTTTGAACGTCAGTTTACTTCTTGTTTGAAATAGAGATAAAAGCAATTTATTGCAACGCAAAAACAAATCGATAACGAGATCCTTGACTTAATCGCAGAATTTAAAATCGATTGATTACACCAAGACACAGGTGGACAAAATTCTTGTTGTTCAGTGAATTATCGATCATTATCAATTAGTATGGGTCAGGTATTTTTGAACGTCAGTTTACTTCTTGTTTGAAATAGAGATAAAAACAATTTATTGCAACGCAAAAACAAATCGATGACGAGATCCTTGATTTAATCGCAGAATTTCAAATTGATCGATTTACACCAAAACATAGTTAGAACAAAATTCTTGTTGTTCAGTGAATTATCGATCATTATCAATTAGTATGGGTCAGATATTTTTGAACGTCAGTTTAATTCTTGTTTGAAATACAAATAAAAGCAATTAATTGCAACGCAAAAACAAATCGATGACGAGATCATTGATTTAATCGCAGAATTTCAAATCGATCGATTTACACCAAGACACAGGTGGAACAAAATTCTTGTTGTTCAGTGAATTATCGATCATTACCAATTAGTATGGGTCAGGTATTTTTGAACGTCAGTTTACTTCTTGTTTGAAATAGAGATAAAAGCAATTTATTGCAACGCAAAAACAAATCGATGACGAGATCCTTGATTTAATCGCAGAATTTCAAATCGATCGATTACACTAAGACACAGGTGGACAAAATTCTTGTTGTTCAGTGAATTATCGATCATTATCAATTAGTATGGGTCAGGTATTTTTAAACGTCAGTTTAATTCTTGTTTGAAATACAAATAAAAGCAATTAATTGTAACGCAAAAAAACAAATCGATGACGAGATCCTTGATTTAATCGCAGAATTTCAAATCGATCGATTTACACCAAGACACAGGTGGACAAAATTCTTGTTGTTCAGTGAATTATCGATCATTACCAATTAGTATGGGTCAGGTATTTTTGAACGTCAGTTTACTTCTTGTTTGAAATAGAGATAAAAGCAATTTATTGCAACGCAAAAACAAATCGATGACGAGATTCTTGATTTAATCGCAGAATTTAAAATCGATCGATTACACCAAGACACAGGTGGACAAAATTCTTGTTGTTCAGTGAATTATCGATCATTATCAATTAGTATGGCTCAGGTATTTTAAACGTCAGTTTAATTCTTGTTTGAAATACAAATAAAAGCAATTAATTGTAACGCAAAAAAACAAATCGATGACGAGATCCTTGATTTAATCGCAGAATTTCAAATCGATCGATTTACACCAAGACACAGTAGCTGTGTAATAATATCCTCTCGCACGTGAGCACCCATTAAATCGTCAAGTGATCTGAAACAAATTAACGCAGCAAGTTATAACGAAATTTTATCCCGGCTCCGACACTTAATGCAAACAAGATACGTTAAGACGTGATAGATTCATTACACCGGCGATGTTTTTGCTGGTGTTGGTGTAATTTACCTGCTGCTCTTGTAATTGAAAATCCAACACGCGCGGTTTCCCACCTACCACATACACGGGCGATTAGCCTTGTGTCATCATCTCACACCCGTCAACACTTTGCCTTCCTTTCCATGTTTGGATGCCGGAATACATTTACACACTGCAATGAAGCTTTGCCTCGCCCGTGTTTGGATTATGAAACCTCATTCCATTTGCTTCGCTTTTCGTCTCTCGTACTATGGATGTCATTCGCCATCAGTTTATCGACATAGGCCTATAAACCAAAATGTCCATATCGCATCCTGTCTGAGAGACAAACATTAAAGAATATGTTTCAATACAAACGCTTTTGTGCTTCACTATGACAGAGTGGTACTACTCCGCTTAAACGTAGCAGATCCCACTTCTAATCCCTGCACAGGAACTAGTTTGTTTTTCTTTCTCTGTGTTGTCCTCTGTTGTCGTAAACCAGTGATGTCAAAGCAAGCGCATTTTTCTGACCTTGACGTCGTGCGCGGCATCAAGCGCTAGGTATGGAAGCAAGAAGGATTGTGTATATGAATAAGGAGCCTGATGGATTAAGAAAACAGTGGTGTACAAACTTCAAACAGAACGTGAAATTTTATGTCGTTATTTTATATGGCTATTTGCTGTTTGATATTATCTATATTGTCTGTAAAACAAAATACTAACACCAGTATTTTAATAATGCAGTTAATAACATAATAAAGAGTAAGAAGGAATATTCACATAAATTTCATAGTAATAAAACTATACTATATTAAGTGAATGAAACATCATTCATAAAGAAAGTGATATCCCAAAGAAAGAGATTAAGTATGACATGGTAAGTTGGAATTGATATTGATGGTATCTTTAGCCTTATAAAAGAAATAAATAAACTGATCAAAACAATATTACAGTACAAAGCAAAGTTACCTAGGTATATGTTTCAACTGTAACTAATATTACATAACAAAACCCTCATCGCATTATACTTTTAAGGTGATATTGGTGCGCAACTTCCTATCATCAGAATATTAAATTATTTTCTCGAAATCTGCTGAAGCTAATATAGATGTGACGTTTCTACAGTACATGGGTATGTATCTTTGTTTATGATGTAACAGTAGTTTCTTTGTTAATTCATTTTCTTAAAAACTGTTTCCATGCGAATATTTTCAAAATTTTGAGTACGTATCTTCAGTAATACGTATTTACGATATATTAGATTTACGAAAACATTGTTTCAGTACCTGTAAGGCTATTAAATAAACATATCTGAAAATTTCACCTTTATGTAAAAAGTTGAGAAAATACTGCTTTTGAATAAAAAGGAAACTCGTGAAAAATGAGCATTAAAATTGAAACTTAAATCCTTTAATGCACTTATACTTCTCAGACAAATCAAAAAATTAACATGGATACAGTTTAATAAGTTCTCTTTCCTTCATTCATTGAATCAGTATTGGCCATCCTGTATATAGCTCGACCAAGCGGTATATACTACATCACTCGTCTGTCTCTTTCCTTTCCGCTGTAAAGCGCTCAGGCTTTCCTGAGCTGCGCGCGCTTGCCCGTATGGGCGTCAGTTGACATGCCTTTCGTAAACGATACCTCTGTGTCACGCTCACCAGTCACCACATGATCACGGATGCTCGTGAATGATTATTTCTCACAAGAATGAAACCGAACGGACAAATAGATTAAGAGCAAATAAGCCCCTAAAATTCTCAGGAACCAGCCATTTTTTTTTCAGGGAAAAACACGAATCAATCTAGCCCAGTGCTTCCCAAACTTTTTTGATCGCGGATCCCTTTTGACTCGAAAAAAGGTTGACGGATCCTCAAATTAAATTAAATTAAATTAAATCAATTTAATCGCTAAATTAATATAGATATAAATTTAATAGCCTCCATATTTATATTCTGTACATATTTAACATGGGCAATATGTTTAAACTACATTGATTACCATGCATAGCCATGAGTTCATAAACATGCAGTAGTATTTATAAACTGCGTGTATTTTTTTTTTCACTAATTACATGCATAATTATAAAAAAAATTACATTCAAATTGCTAATGTGAAGAATGGTGTTGTTTCCAATGTCTCACAACTCACCCAATATGACTGAACGAATGAAAACTGACTTCACAGTAATAGTAATATGCGTTACAAGAGCGGTATGTTGATGTTTTCATGTTCGCGGAAAAGATTGAAAAAGCGAAACGGTAGTTGAGCTTTTTTAACCCATTTGATCCCAAGACACTTTGCTTTTATTATACAGGGTGTTTCAAAAATACGAGGCATAATTTCAGGTATGTATTTCCCACATGTAGACAATCAAAATAGTTCATTACAACATGTGTCCGGAAATGCTTCATTTCCGAGTTATAGCCTTCACAACATTGAAATTCACCGGAACGTTTTTCTTTCCGCAGGTCGTTGTCATTACAGAAGATGTTCAAAATGTCCACCTCCTGCTTGAATACAGACCTCACATCGATGTCTCATTGACCTGTGAACACGATCCCAAACTCCAGGAGTATTGCGTATATCCTCAGAACATGCCACAATTCGATTCCGAAGGGATTCCAAATCAGGCACCGGAGACGAATAAACCGATGATTTTAAATGGCCCCACAAGTAGAAATCGAGAGGGTTCAGATCAGGTGAGCGTGGAGGCCAAGCAATTGGGCCACCTCTACCTATCCATCGATCAGGAAACCTTCGATCCAAGTACCGGCGAGCCGTACGACTGAAGTGTGCAGGAGCGCCATCATGCAAGAAGTGAATGTGTTGACGATTGATCAGTGGAGTGTCTTCTAAAACATGATGTATGGTGTTTTCCAGGAAGTTTGTGTACGCCTGCCCCTTAAGTCTGTTTACAAGTACATGGGGTCCAACTAATCGATCACCAATGATACATGTTGAGGGAGAACCGCACCTGGTGATGAGATGGAAAAGTTGCACGTGGGTTTTCATACGCCCATACATGCTGATTGTGGAAATTTGTTATGCCATCTCGTGTGAACTGTGCTTCATCTGTAAATAATACTAAGGCAGGAAAGTTCGGATACACCACACTGCTGCAAGAACCACTGACAGAACTTAACTCGTGCAGGGTAATCTGCTGGTGACAGGGCCTGTACACGTTGCACATGATAAGGATACAATTGATACTCTTTCAACAGTCTCCAGACAGTAGTATGAGGAACACTGACTTGCAACGCTACCCTTCGTGTGCTGATGGAAGGAGTCATGTTCACAGTCTCCAGAATCTCCTCCTGTACTTCTAGAGTTGTAGATCTTGGTCGTCCCCTTCCCAAACCAGGAGAGTTAAATTTGCCATACTCGCACAGACGGTAATGAAGACGTACAAATGTCTTCCGACCTGGACATTGTCGCTGTGGGTACCTCTCCTGGTACAAACGACGAGCCAGCGCAGCATTGCCGTCCGCCTTACCGTACATGAAGTGTATCTCTGCCAGCTCTTGATTTGAATACATGTCGCACAGTCTAACGCCTACACAACACTGAATGTAATCTTCGCCTCGGAATGAACTGTCAGAGTGCCCTCTTAATGTCTCCTTTGACGGCAACGACCTGAGGAAAGAAAAACGTTCAGGTGAATTTCAATGTTGTGAAGGTCGTAACTCGGAAATAAAGCATTTCCGGACACATGTTGTAATGAACTATTTTGATTGTTTACATGTGGGAAATACATACCTGAAATTATGCCCCGTATTTGGAAACACCCTGTATACACACAATACTGATTTTCCCAGCTACATGACACAAAATATGACTCTCTATAGGAAAAAAAACATGAGGTTTAGTCAACCATTCACTTTTTGTGGCATGTTCCCAAATGGGAACAATGGTCCCATGCGTTAGTCTTTTATGTTTTGTGTTACATTGGTGAACGATGTACATGTAATGGAACAGAACACTTTACACATTTCATTCTACTGTTCTTCTTACACACTCTGCATTGCCCCTGCTTATCTGCTTGAAGAATATCACGACCAAAATTTTGCTTGGGGTGAAACGGAGTCTTCCAGTAGGACCTGATCTTGGAGAAATCGGAGTTGAATCAAACAATCCGCTAACTACTCTTCTCGTGAAAGTCCATAAATTCATTCTAGATTCTGATGAGGGTGTTAGTGTAATGTAAAGGCACCAAGCAGCAATTTTCAACATTGAGATACAGTTGATCAAAATTGGCCAGTACCATTTTTTGACGTTATTACTGGTCTGTATTGAGAAATGAAGCGATCTAATAGGTCAACGCCTCCCATGTGTTGATTGTATGACCTTATCATTGCTGGCTGAGGGACTAGATACGTTTCTTCTGACTCTGGCTGAATCTCTTTGTCTGATGTGTGGGATGTACTGTGTCATATTTGAAGCCACACAAACAATTTTATTATATTATTGAGAAAATTGCGAAGTAATTCGAATGGCTGTAACCCCGCTAATTGTGGAACATTTTCTCTAAATTCTTTAGGGTACCAGAAGGTAACGTGTTATCAAAATTTTCAGATTTTCTCCAATTTGGCATTTCTGTATTTTGATTTACTTTATTTTTAGCAACTGCAGCATTATCAGGGTTTCTTTGAATTTTAAATGGGGGGTTTTCAGACATGAGCGTAGATTTTTCAGTACGTGCAGCATTATCAGAATTTCTTTGAATTTCACCTGGGAGTTCTTCAGGCATGAGTATAGATTTTTCAGCAACTGCAGCATTATCAGATTTCTTTGAATTTTACATGGGAATACTTCAGGCATGAGCATAGATTTTTCAGCAGCTGCAGCATTATCAGGATTACTTTGAATTTTACATGGGGGTTCTTCAGGCATGAGCGTAGATTTTTCAGCACCTGGAGCATTATCAAAATTTCTTTGAATTTTACATGGGAGTTCTTCAGGCATGAGCGTAGATTTTTCAGCAACTGCAGCATTATCAGAGTTTCTTTGAATTTTACATGGGGGTTCTTCACGTATGAGCGTAGATTTTTCAGCAGTGTTACTTGTATGTAGTTCTAGATGCCCACAGACGTCTATTGGCAGTCCAGAAGAATTATTGGCAGAATTGTCATCATTTCCAGCCTCCTCATGTGTGACATTTTCATCACCACCTTCAGCGAGCAATATCATAACATCAATTACCGTATCCGTATCAAATTCGTTAATTTCTATCATATGCACGGCCTCTTCCACTGTGATAAATTGTTTATAAGACATCTGAAATATCCAATAACAATTCTATATTCACTAATATTAAATTTGCAAGCTCTTTTGCTTCCTAAAACTATTTATAATATGAAATTTATTGTAAATGTTTATAACAGACACCTTACGTAAGTTTGCTTATGCATGTTCCCATTGTTCCCATTTGGGAACATGCATTTTGGATCGCCTATAAATAAACTTAATTGTAGAAAATTGTTAATATGCAAACACAGGCATGTTCTATGTAGTATGCATAATCAATTTATATTAAATAATAAAAAAAATGAATGATTACACTTACAGTCATAGAAGAAAATACACAGCACTGCAGCTAACACGAAAATATCGCTACTTCTGCTCGTAATAAAACGGAAATCATTTACATTGAACCCCAACAATGGACTAAAACTTTTAATTTGAACGTTTAGTAACAATGTGAAACGGCCGGAAGAAGCATTTCACATTTATATTATTTTTAAATAATATTTTTCTCAGTGTTCCCATTCGGGAACAATGGTATCAAACGGGTTAATTTCCGAGAACATGAAAACAAACATACCGCTCGTGTATCGTACATTACTTTGTGCGAATATCGTTTATTACATACCTGAAAGAGGAATTTCTAATTAGTTGCAATGAAATCTCCATCTTGGTTTCTGTTCAATGCCGGCAACTTTGGAAAACAAATATATCTTCAACATTGTTCCTATAAAATGTTTTCTGTGTTTACTATACTCCAGCAGGCCGTGATATAAGTCTGTCTTCCCCCCCCCCCCCAGTCTATGATGAGTCTGAAATCTTGTTGATTTGTTCACGGTTTCCTTACTGTTACTTGCATTACAAATGCAGTAACTTTTGTGGTGTTGTAGAGTTTACTTAATTTTTGCAAATATTTAAAAATAATAATTAACAGTGCAATTTAGCTCAAATTGCAGTGGTAAGTTTCCAATTTATAATTATTACTATATTGAACGTCTTTAAAAATAATATGTTAAAAGCCTAAAGCAGTAAAATGAAAATGACGCTTAAGCGGTAAGAATAGGGAAATTGTTATGTGTGTTACGTTGGGAATACTGAATGTGGTATTTCACACTTACCGCGTATTGGTTTTGTGCGGAAAGCAAGCAAATACGCACGATCTCGCACAAAAGCAAGTACCTTACAATAATAATACCGGACAGCTAGCAGTTTTGCGTGCGAACGACGCTGGTGCTGGTACCTACCTGCCGGTGTGGAGATACTCGCGAAACAAGCTGTAATCAACTGCAATGTATATTTTTGCTGGGCTAGTTAATAGTTTTATTAATTAGTGCTGTGTTAAAATGTCAGGGTGTATGTGTGCTGTTTATAATTGTGACAATTGCAGCATTACAAATTGCTCCAAATCGTACTTTCGATTTCCGACAGTTCATAAAACGCGAGTCAACAAAATTCGTTATTAGGCCTAATGCCTTTGTCTCTGTGTTGATAGAACAATACAAATTAGCTTTTTTATTTAGGCCTAATAGGTGAATAGAAGTTAAAATATATTGGAAATTTTAAAGTTTTAGCAAATTAAGTTTTATTGTTGTCTACATGCCTTTACTAATAATTATTACAAGCATCAGAATACTACAATTTTTATTTTTGCAGTTGTCAGCAATGGGTAGGCCTATAGAAAGCATTATTTTAAATTCATTCCTAATGTCAGAACTGATTTTGTCTCAATAAAGCAAAGAAAAGATATGTAACAATTAATAATTACAGAAAGTTATATGAAGTATGCAATATTCTCATAATATGCAGCTCTGATATAAGGTAATAATTTTACATTAAATACTATTCAACATTTCTTAAGTGTTTCATATATCATTCCACATTAGTAACTCACATTTTAAACAATAGTCCGAATCCCGCTATGTTAATATTTGTATATGTGGACGTAATTCCATCCCCCTCCGCTAGATGTCAGGTCCGCGATATTTCGCACTCACGCCAATGCTACTAGTATACAGCTGTCCGGTATTATTATAGTAAGGTATTTGGTAAAAGTAGCAGAAGCAGAACGCGTGTACAACAATGAACGAAATTAAATTATTTTAAAAAATGCGTGTCAAAATTTATTGCTGACTAAATAACATTGTCAATCAAATTTATTTTATAATTAAGACATAAGTATCCGAGCACATTTAGGAAAACTTATTCTTACACTGTTGCTCTCGAGAGAAAAAACGTTTATGACCCATTATTACTACGTATATCAAGATATAATAAGTACATAAGACATGACATTGCATTTTTAAAGAAAGAAGTAGCCTACATGTCGTTGTTGAACGCCTTCACTGGCAGTAATAGTGCAGGATAACCGAAGTTTTGTCCAGTTGCACATTATTACAGATATTTAAAATAATAATAATAATAATAATAATAATAATAATAATAATAATAATAATTTTCAGAAAAAGAATAGTAATAGTAATATTAGTTCAAGAGCCGCAATAAATGTCTTTGAGAGCCGCATGCGGTTAGCTAGCCACGTAATGAGTACCATTGACCTATATATATATATTATAAATCAAAATCTAATTTAATATATATAATATATATATATATATGTATAATTTGAACTAGTAATGGAAATTACAGGAAAACGGCTGAACGGATTTTAATAAATGGCCCCTCATTTTGAAGCCTGGAACCCAAAGTTTTTCGGAAAAATAGTAGTTTTCAGTGAAATGTCAATTTTCCTACATAATTGTCCCATTTTCCAAAATCCATCTGTCGTCAGTTTTGAGAACTAGCTAATTGCATTCAGCAGAAGCGAAGCGAGCATCAAGTCAGCCGTGTTGCATTTCAGAATAAAACAAAACACACACTACAGTAAACAATATTACACGAAGGCCATGATCTGCAAGAATGCTGACATATTTAGAGCTCGAATTAAATTGGTTATTAAAAACTTAACTTAATAAAAATAATTTACAGGTTCGATTCTGTGTTGTGTAATTTTCTGGGTACAGCTGTGTATTGGATATTAAAAACTACAAAACTAGAGGTGGTTTGATGACATTATTACTATTAGAAATGAAATATTATTGTAGTTAATGCCGTGACGTGACTATTTTTCATTAATTATACATATTAATGCTATATTGATGATATGAAAGTGAAACGTTTTGGGGTTATATAAGTAAATGTACAGAATTAACTTAAATTAGATTTTGATTTCTATATTTTACTGAGTGGCGGCTATATAGTATATATATATATATATATATATATATATATATATATATATATATATATAGTGTATGTTCCTGAAAGCTATAAAACTTACGTAAGATAATAATATTATTAAAAATCAAATATTTTTATAGTTATTAATCAAGTGGGGTTGGGTCTTTTTCATATATTTAATGGCGGTGTGGTGTAGATATTAATATGCGTGGTTCTCTTCAGTATTGGCTCGAGAGAGAGTATCTTTCATTATTATGGAAGCAAATAACTTTCAGAATGTCTGATATTCTTCATTGAAAAGAAATCTGAAAAATGTTTATTTGAACGTCTAATGAACTTAGTTTGCAACATTTGCTGCACAAGCTACTAGTAGAATATAATTAGGTCTGAATTAAGCCGCATATGTCCATCGCACTGCTACAGAAACAATTTGAAGTAAGAAAAATTGTAATAGTCAACTTCACTTCCCTGTGGCAGGAAAAGTCGTCGTTATATACAAAAGAGCCCCTTTTAGAACCTGCTCTAAAAGGGAATCAAACACACCACGGGGTGTCTTTACACTATTACAACACGCATATAACGAACCCACATACACACAGAAACAAAAGAGAAAATAAAATAAAAATCAACAAGACCGACACAAAAGAAAACAAAATCGCAAAAGAGGAAGAAACAACGATGTATTTCCAGTTGAGGACGCCCAGCGTCGTGACGACAAGGACGATGACTTCTCTCTTCCTCCGTGGAATCAGTGCCACGTTACATAGGGTAGAGGGGAGGAGGGTGGATTGAAGCTTCAGTGATTTTTAAACCAGCACCAAATGCAATTTGCTTCATCCCCCTTCCTTGTCGCTTGCTGATGCATTCTGCGAGAATACCAAAGATTGGCTGAGGTACACACAGAGACGTGTGGTGCAGACAGTTTCTTGCTCGCAATGTTTATTCTTCCTGATTCCAAGAGAGCAAGATACAGCGTCTTGCGGGAGCAGTTCTTATTGAAATAACAACAAAATCAGATGTCATTGGGTCAGCATTTTATGGTGGAGTATAAGACAGCATATTATATTTCAAGTAAACAATGTCCGTTTATAATAATAAAGAAAGAAGTTGCTGTTGTTGTATAACCTAAAGATACACAGAATCGAAGTGGAAACTCAGAATTGTTTTATAACATTGAGGGTAAATAAAAATAATTTTCTTTTTTGATTATTTACTTTTCTGTTCTCCGTGGTATAGTGATAATCAGGCTTCGAGACTTCGGACCCAATAGAGCAGTTCAGTGGGAAATCCGCATAACGGCGTACTGAGTATAGTGGTAAAGCGTACAGTGGGTGGGGGTACTGTAGAATGGATGCCAACAAATACGCAAAGGAAAACGCTCTGGATTTGAAGGTTCTGACGAATAATTTGGTTTTCATACAAACTGTGTCTGAAACTATTACACGGTTAGAAAAGTCAGAACAAGAGATGCCGAAGCTCTCAAGTTAATTTAGAAAATGATGCAGAGAATTAATGAGACATGAAGTACACTGGTTACTGAACGTGTAAAACAGAAGTGGAAATCAATATTATGTAAAAATAACGGATATGGAACATTGTGTAACATAAACAGAAAATTAGTGGACATAGAGTCACCCGAGAATAAAGGACTGTCTCTTAGAGACTGCAATGATGTTAGGTTTTTTCGTTTTGCTCCTATCACGTCATGCGACGTAGAGCGCAGCTTTCTACAGTACAAACTTTGGCAGAAAACCGAAAAAGATTTACGTTTGAGATACTGAGAATGTATCTTGTAGTACATTGCACTTCGGTACTGTAACTGCACTTCCTAAAGACGACCAATAGGATAAATGAAAAAATTAAAATTGCTACATGCTTATTTCCACCATTAACACTGTGTATAATTAAACACAAATGCTTATAAAAGACAGGAGAATAAATGCTTTTCACATTCTTTTGACATTATCATTGTGTAATGTATATTTACTTTCAGAATATACATATATGTGTTTCCCCATACTACCGTACTCTACTCTAAATAGCAACGTTGTTACCTCAACACATCTCTATCTACCTGCAGCGAGTCAACAACATATAGTGCATGCACAGTAAACTTATTGTATCGGGTCCAAAGTCTCGAAACCTGGTGATAATCATGCTAACCGTTAGGGCAGTTTCACACACAACTGTTTTGTCTGTACGGAAAAAATTCGTACGGTTTTATTCCGTAGATTGTTTGTAGTGGAACACGGAAATGCATGCTAGGTTTCAGACGTATCGCCATAAGCAACCACTGCACAGTACGGCACTGCGCCGTCACAGTGAAACTAGTGGCTTACGTGACTTCATAATATATGCTTTGAACAGTGTTGCCAACCCTACGATACGATCTGGATCGTACATGTGCGATAACTTGGTATCATGTACAATCGTACGATCCAACCCACAGATATACGCAAAATGTACGTTTCTTTCGGGAAAGAAGGGAAAACATTTGAAAAAGAGGGGATTAAGAAAATTCGTTATTTACATTTGAAAGGTTATACAGAGTGGAAGGTAACATTTTACAATCCTTCACACACATAACAGATCATGTTATTTGGAAACGTTTTGTCAAATAATATTTTTTTTTCATACGACCAATAGTTTTTGTAATATTTCGAGAAAACGAATGTTGCAATATTACAACGTTGTAGACAGTAGCAGTGTTTACTTCACGAGATCACTGCACTCCAGCGTACTGAATGCCCTCTAATCATCTACTTGGCAGAGGTTTTGAGAGGATGTACACACATACTGTTTTGTAAACAAAAAACATCTGTTGAGAATGCAGTCAAATCAAAATTTATGTAATCGTAACATGTTAATGACACGAACTATGTTATTCGTTATCTATGATGAAACGTTCGTTATTGTATCGTTTCAGCACTAAATTTAGTACGAATAAACACGTAGTTTCCGTTACATTTTAAGGCAATTTCATCAATAATACAGTAGAATGAAAAATTATCCATAAAACAAAATTAATCCTTTAAATATAGTATTATTTTACGTCGAGGATCACACAGTTGATGCCACTCCAACTCAATGACAATACAATGTTTGGAAGAAATACACAACTTTGAAACTAAATGAAAATGATACACATTAATGTGGGATACACTGTTAAATTTTGTACACTATTCTCTACAGTGTCTTTTAAAGATATTATTCAAAGTGTCCAGTAGTTGCGTGTCTACAACTTTCACACTCCTGATCCAGCTATCTGTCACGGTATAGCCTAAGTGAGCAGCTGCAGCGGAATTGTGACCAGTTTCGCCATAAATTAATGACATGTCCAGATACTCACGATTAGAAAACTGTGGCATCTCGTTGTGTTTCGACTGCTTCGAACTGCACGTAGCCTGCAACTAATGTAAGCATATCGTCCGCTCTGTACACCTAGCTCGGCCACATGGTTTGCGCACTTCAAAAACAGTGTTGCCAGCGTGTCACAGTCCTGTTTTCATGCAATGTGTACACGACTATTAACGCGATTTTTTCGAAATCTGTATTATTTTCCATGCAAATACTACTGTAACATGGCCATACATAGCTTACTCTCTCATCCTACATGAGATAAAATCCAATTTTGAGCAGTTTCATGAAAAACTTAATCATAATTTCAAGTTACAAAAGACCATTTTTTTCGAAATCCGCCCTTCTGGGAACAAAATATTATTATACTTTTTTGTTTGTCATAATTCGAGATATATCCCAGAAGGATTGTAAAAGGTTACCTTCCACCCTGTATACTGTATACATTTCTGCAATATTCCACTTATGAAATTAAAGTAGCTTCTGCATGTAGCGCTTCTGCGTTACACGTTCTGTATAGTCGATTTGTGCAACACCGATTTCTATAAACAATGCCATCATATGTGTCTCCAGGTTCATGCGGCAGTCTGATTTCCGTAGACTAGGCATACACATTATTGTAGTGACGCATTAAAAATTTCATTACTTGTGGCTACTCAAAAATGATGCAAACAATGATTCCTCCATTTATTCCCAAACATCTCAGAGAAATGATCTCTCCAAACCTCATAATAGACTAAACATTAATTAATTCCTGTTGTTACATAAGCATATAGTAAGTTGAATATAATTGTGCACCAATATACTTGGATTAAATCCCAAATCTCTCCGGAGTGCATATGAAGGGAAGGCATATTCACTGTTGATAGTGATTCGTCCGTCGGACAGGGACGTTAAGCCTGGCGGCCCCCTTGGTGCTTTTGACAGGACTAGGCTACGTGCCGGCACCGGATTTTTCCTTCTCCCTTCCTCATCTTCATCTTCATCCTCACCCATTCCCTACACTACACTTACACGAACACTTAACATACACTCACCCTAGTACACGACATAACTCTTCACATCTACATCTCATGCATAATGTGGCCCGCCGAAGTGGTGTGCAATTTGAAAATGGATCACAGTCCTGCCATCTATCCACAATATGCGGAACCCGAATCACGCAGGTGAAGTGGGTAGACATTAGACACACACATATTATTCGTAAAAGTATAGTCCTTGGAATTTCAAACATTGGTAAGCAAAGTTAAAACGATTTCCTCCATTCATTTCTAACTGAAACAAATAATCTTCATTAGGAGTAGCATCTGCTCCTGAAAATTAACTTCCTTTTATCTTTTGTTTAAATCGAAGGAACTCATTTTCTTAATTTCGTTGTAGGCCTATAGGTACTCTTTCATTGTTTAAGAAAAACTGGAGACATGAACATGAAGTAAACTTTCAACTTAAAGAAGTACATAAAACAAGCGATCAAAGAGTTCAGATTTATCAACAGTAATCTCACTAGAGATTTTGATTTATCTAGAGAAAATCAAAACTCGAGTGGGATTTAATAGACTATTACACGATTAGGAGAAAGTATATAAGATTAGACTCTGATAAAATAAAATATTAATTGACTTACTAAAATTCTGTTTCACTAATGTTAGCTTTGTCAAAACATCTGAACTGAGCCGCCATTTTCAGTTTACTATCTATACGATAAACAAGTGACGATCACAAAGCATGTTTTATAGTACCGTAAAGAATTTGCAGTTTGAAATGTTGGCAAACAAAGAAACAAATACTAGAAAAGTGATAAAAACAAACAAATGCTAGGGAAGAGATAAAATTGTACCGATAAACAGCCATAATTGGTTGAAACTATAGTAAAAGTGTAATAGTCAATTTAAATTAATACACCTCATGAAGGAGACTTTATAGCGTTACAACAGTAGCCTACATCAATTGAAGAGTGTGATCCCAAAATGCGTTCAGTCCATTTTTATGAAAGGACTGGGCTAATTCTTGTATCCACCATTCTATGGAATGAGCAAGTTTTTTAAGTTACATGAACAATAACTCAACCTTTTACACAAGGTTTGCAGTTTTCTTGGAAGAAAACATGCTTAAAATATAGGCCTAATAACAGAGAGGGCTCAAACATAATCATGTGTACATATAAATCATAAAAATGACCAAATGGACTGAGCAAATTCTGGCCATTTTTATGATTTATACATATATATGATTTTTTTAGACCTCTGTCATAAAATTTTAAGCTTTTCTTTTCAAAATAACGCCAATCCTTGCATAAAAGTTTGAGTTATTGTGCATGTCACTTGAAAACTCGCTCATTGTGTAGACCGGTGGATAAAATAACTAGGCCAGTAATTTCATAAAAATGGACTGAACGCATTTTGAGAACACACTCTACAATTGTAAAGATATAGTGTTCAATTTTTACATAATTTTGAGGAAAAATAACTGCTTTCTTTGAACGAACTGTACGTATATTTCTATTATGTAACCTACATTGTCTTTGTTAACACTTGAATCAGTTTTCATGATCTTGTAGGCCCTATCTAATTCCTTTCGAGCGTTTATTCCCTAGAGTAAGACAAATTATAAGATTATTTAAGAAGACTTTTAATCCATTCATATAAACTGTTTATAAAGTCATACTAAAACCAATCTGGACATACGGCATCCAACTGTGGGGAACTGCTAGCAACTGAAACATTGAAATACTGCAGAGATACTGTATCAGCCTAAAACTTTATGTTCCATTGTCACTGTACCATGGTATGTCCGTAATGATGTAATTCATCGTGAACTCAACATTTCAACTGTGAAAGAAGAAATCTCTAAATTCAATAAAAAATACCTGCACCGATTAAATCAACATCCCAATCATCATGCATTAAATTTTCTGGATAATAGTCAAAACAATAGGAAGACTTAAAAGGACCAATGCTCTTGACCTTCCATTCATTTTTAATACAGATATTTGAAACATTGTTATTTTTCTTTTGGAGTGTTGTCATGGGATAACATCTCCATTCATGTCATATTCTTTTATAATATTTATTTTTTGTCTCTTGTAGACAGATTGTAAATGTGGCATGTGTTAAAAAATCATATAAACGAACTCTAATAAATTTTAGCATACAAATTTAACACTTTTTTCCACAAAATTAAAAAAAAATGCTCATAAATGCCTGGAAGCAAATAAACAAGTAATATACGCATTTATTCACTTAGCCTACGGAATATTTTAAACATTTTGTGTCCGTAAAGTGGAAAATGCTTGTCTTCTTTATTCAGTAAAATAAGACAAACATAATTATGCGTCAAAATACAACTAAATTTCTTGGTAATAAATATGTAAGTGAATAAAGAAACAAAAGTTTCACTATGCAGTTCAATAGATTAGTTTGCTTACTCACTCCAATCAATTTTTAATTAAGTAAAATCCAAACTTTTACCCCTGAGAGGGATTTAAACTCTTCAGTGAAAGACCTCGAATCAAAATCACTATTTTCGTAGAATAGGGTCATACACACCAATGTACACAGGATGACGATGTTTCGAGTGACATTCTAAAACTGCCATTAAGGACCTGCAAATAGGTTCAGTACTCCACTAATTCAGAAAACTGCAATGTATTTTACGTCCTCTCCCATTTTCCAGTTCTTCTCAATTTGTATGTTTTGAACAGCGATGTTTTTGCTATCCTCTCTTTTCAGTGGTTCATCTCAACAGATCCAGAGGGTGAAGTGAGCAAGGCAAATAAGGGTAGTTTGGTGATGTCGGTGGGGTGACGTGAGGGAGAGAACCCAACAGATGCAACCCCCCACTCGAAACCAATCAGGATCCGCGGGCATTGATTGCGTCATGCACAGCAGTAGAAGCCAGTCGAGCGTAAGTATAGTATAGCAGCCGACGCAATCCTCTTGGAGCAGTATAGATTGCCAGGCGGAAGGGTATTCGAGACCCTGCGCTACTTTTCGAGAGCCGTTTGTTTATTTATAGCCTAGAGCGTCCGGCTTTACTACATACTGTATATTGTTACCATCCTCGATATAAGAGTGAAATTGCTTATTTAGAAATAAGTTATTTCTGAATCAGTTCCTGAGTATAAAGGCAATGCGGGTGTCCCTTCGCGACAGATTGCCAGTAAACTCGATTTCATGTGCCACAAGTCATACAGGTGAAGCGTTGGAATCGACAAACCTTTGATAATAGCGGACATGCGTCCCAAAATGAAATGGACACAACTTTAATCATTAATAAAAACAGAGATAGTGTCTAGTAACTAGAGCTATAATAAAAAGCGTTTCCACTAGTTTTCTTATTTAAAGATCCCCTAGTTTTTGTAATAAAAAATCGTTTCCACTAATTTTCTTATTTAACGAGCCTCTGGTTTTTATAATATAAAAGCGTTTCCACTAGTTTTATTGTTTAAAGATCCTCTAGTTTTTGTAATAAAAAGCGTTTCCTATAGTTTTCTTATTTAAACATCCTCTGATTTTTGTAATAAAAAAGTGCTTCCATTTGTTTTCTTTAGTCGGCCTCGGTAGCGTAGTTGGTATAGCGCTGGCCTTCTATGCTCGAGGTTGCGGGTTCTATCCCGGCCCAGGTCTATGACATTTAAGCGTGTTTAAATGCGACAGGCTCTTGTCAGTAGATTTACTGGCATGTAAAAGAACTCCTGCGGAACAAAATTCCGGCACACCAGCGACGCTGATATCACCTCTGCAGTTACGAGCGTCGTTAAATTAACCATATATTTGTTTTTAGTTTTCTTATTTAAAGAACCTCTAGTTTTTTTGTAATAAAAGAGCGTTTTCACTAGTTTTTTTTATTTAAAGATCCTCTAGTTTTTATAATAAAAAGATCCTTTAGTTTTTTTAATAAAAAAGCGTTTCCACTAGTTTTCTTATTTAATGATCCTCTAGTTTTTTTAAATAAAAAAGCGTTTTCACATTTAGAGATCTATTTTTTTTATTAAAAAGCGTTTCCACTAACTTTCTGATTTAAAGATCCTCTAGTTTTCTAATAAAAAAACGTTTCCACTATTTTTTTTTATTTAAAGATTATCTAGTTTTTTTAATGAAAAAAACGTTCACAGTAATTTTGTTATTTAAAGATCCTCTATCTCTAGTGTTTATAATAAAAGCGTTTCCGCTAGTTTTCTTATTTAAAAATCCTCTAATTTTTGTAATAAAAAAGCGTTTCCACTAGTTTTCTTATTTAAAGATCCTCTAATTTTTTAATAAAAAAGCGTTTCCACTAGTTTTCTTATTTAAAGATCCTCTAGTTTTTTTAAATAAAAAAGCGTTTTCACATTTAGAGATCTAGCTTTTATAATTAAAAAGCGTTTCCACTAACTTTCTGATTTAAAGATCCTCTAGTCTTCAAATTAAAAAAGTTTCCACTATTTTTTTATTTAAAGATAATCTAGTTTTTTAATGAAAAAAACGTTTCCAGTAATTTTCTTATTTAAAGATCCTCTATCTCTAGTGTTTATAATAAAAGTGTTTCCACTAGTTTTCTTATTTAAAGATCCTCTAATTTTTTTTTAAATAAAAAAGCGTTTCCACTAGTTTTCTTATTTAAAGGTCCTCTAGTTTTTGTAATAAAAACTACTCAAACTACTGTACAAACTTTTGAATTGACACCCATATCCGTCGCGAGTGGGCTCGAAAAATCCATCAACGAGAAAGCCACCGGCGTAGTTCAGTCGACAAAGACGCTTGCCTGCCGATCCGGAGTTGCGCTCGGACGCAGGTTCGATCTTCGCTTGGGTTGATTACCTGGTTGGGATTTTTCCGAGGTTTTTCCCAACCATAAGGTGAATGTCAGGTAATCTATGGCGAATCCTCAGTCTCATCTCGTCAAATACCATCTCGCTATCACCCCTCCTATCGACGCTAAATAACCTAGTAGTTGATACAGCGTCGTTAAATACCTAGTAAAAAGAAGTGTGAGGAACGTGGATTGCCCGTTGTCGTGACATGTTTAATAGCGCATTTGAGGAACTTCACCAACTTTTCCCGAGCTATTACGTATTGCCTTATGAAATTAGGATTCGATATAAGATACATGAAAATGTTTTAAATAGGTCTACATATCGCACTTCAGTTAAGTCTTATGTTTTAATGAAATGAAACTTGTCAAGCAAGCGAAAATAAAAGAGCTATTTTAACTTAAATATTATTTCCACAGAAAAGGCATAGCCTCAGATCTCTTTTCAGCACTGTGTATTGTACTAGAAAATTCTGTTATTAGACCTACTAAAAAAAATAGCACCCACAGAAAAAAAAATCACATGAAACGTAAAAGAGTGGTTAGTAATAAAATAACTGTAAAAGTTTAATTTCATTGTTTGTATTTTTTGTCTTGTTGCCAGGACAAATACACTGCCGAGCAAAAAAAAAAAAAAAACGCAACACTTGAATAAATTGGCAATATCAAACTATAATACAAATTATAACATTACTGTGTGCTTCTATGGACCTGTTTGTATTAGGTTCGTTCCAACAAGCAGTTCATGGATCAGTTCATGTACGGTTCCTGTACCATCTTATGCGCATGCGCTAGTTGAGCATCTGCTATGGGATTGAAACTGGACTGGACGCTGTTGGAACGCTTTCGCGGATCGTTATGTACTAAATCCAGAGATGCTATAACTGTGATCATCTTTGCTAAGAACGGGATGCTTATTATTATTATCGTTTTGCAGTTAATTCTAATTGCAGAAAATAGAATTTCGATCATTTTCTATAAAAAGATGACAAAAAATATGGAAGGCAAGAATTCCTTTAATTCAATGTCGTGTACTGGGGGACTCTCATGTAAAAAAAGTTATTTTTTTTTTTAATTATTAATGTATGTACGTTATTTATTATACTTTTAATCAAATCTGCATCTTGAAATTGTAATTAACTATTTCAATACCCAAATAATTTCCATTCCCTTTCTTTTTGGCGAAAATTTAAATTAAATCTCTAGTTTTATTATTCGTCTGCACTGTCACTTTTCATCTTTAACCTCATTGATGTGAACAGTCGATCATGTCTTTCTTCAGTATCCAGAAGACGTTGGTGAGCTTATGCGCATGCGCGTCTCTCGTACTCTTCCGTACATGCCTCAAACCACGGACTATTTCTGACCGTTCCGAACCCGTGTCAAAAGCTTATTGGAACGCCCGACTACAGTACATGTTTCCGGTTCAGGACTGGTTCGGATTGTGTTGGAAAGCTTTTTCTGTACTGCGCATGCTCACGGTGGTTACGGACGGTTCCTGACTGCTGTTGGAACGAACCTATTAGGCAAGTATTAATTCATGTTTTGGGAAGGAAAGTATACTCATTGGGTGGTTTGTGACACCCTCTTTGCCACTTCCAGTCCCTTACTCTATATTTATTCCTGTGCCATTAAAATTTACAACCCTACACACAAGCAGCCAAAACAAAGCTACAACACTATTATTTTCTTTTTATGTTTATAATGGAATTCTGTGATACTGAACTCAGTTTTAAACAATATTTACGAAAGTTAAGATGCCGTTAAGCCCCGAGAACGCCACTAGAGTAGCCGCGTTGGTAGAGGATGACAACAGCTTAAGTTATGTGACTCAGGTGTTGCATACATGACGCCATAGCTCTTGAAGGGTATCTGGACCATGATGACGGACATTCCTTCCCAAAATGTCCCACAGATGATCAATTGGGTTAAGATAAGGACTGAGTGATGGCCATTGCATGAGTTGAATCCCTACTTCATTGAAGTACTGGAGGACATATCGCGCCACACGAGGACGTGTAGGCCTATTGTCTTGCAAGAGCACGAAATTGTCACCAATAAATGATGCAAAAGGAAGAATATGTTGCCCAAGGATTTCTTTCATGTAGCGATGGGCAGTAAGAAACACACCCTCCATTCAAGATCCATTCGTAGAATAAAACTGATGCCTGCTCACACCATCACTGTACGACTATGAAATGCTGTCCCTGATGAAAATTTGCATAGAGAATACCTTTCTCCAGCCCTCCACACTCTTTCTCTTCCATCTGGGGATCTGAGGCAGAATCGGGACTCATCTGAGAACAAAACTGTTCTCCACTATTTCTCAGCCCATTCCTGATCTTCCTTTGCAAACTGTAAGCGAGTTTGACGATGTCGTCTTGTAAGTTCTGAGCCAGGAGCAGGTCTTCTGGAGATCAGGCCAGCATCATGTACCCTCCTCCTCACAGTCCACTCACTGACATTCACACCTCGTACTTTTTCCAATCGATTTCTGGCTTAGACTACAGTGTTGTGGCAGTTACGCAGCACTTGAAGGCGCAAGAACTGGTCATCTATTGCAAGAAGTTAATCTTTTCTTACCATATCTCGATCTTCGAGAATATGAACGAAGTTCCCTGTACCTCTGCACTGTACGTGAAACTGTCGACGGAGTTGTATGCAACACCTGAGCCACATAACGTAAGATGCTGCCATCCTCTACCACGCCACTGCTCTAGCAGCTTTCATGGGTTTTAAAGGCTTCTTACCGCTCTTAAACGTTGTTTAAAACTGAGTTCAATATCACAGAATTCCATTATAAGCAAAAAAAGATAACAAAAATGTTGTAAATTTGTTTTAGCTGCTTGTGTTTAGGATTGTAAATTTTTAATGTCACAGCAATAAATATAGACTAAGGGACAGGAAGTGGCAAAGATGGTGTCACAAACCACCCAATGGGTAAACTTTTCTTCCCAAAACATGAATTAACACTTGCCTAACACAAAGAGGTCCATAGAAGCACACAGTAATGTTATAATTTGTATTATGATGTGATCTTTCAAATTTATTCAAGTGTTGCGTTTTTTTTTTCTCGGCAGTGTATATTAACGTCAGAATTAGTAAATTAATACATAATCCTTTGTAAGAAAAAAATAATAATGTTCCTTATTATAGAAAATATCACGTTATATGAGCATAAATGTGGTCTCTTGAGGAAAAAAATCAGAAACAAAATGAAAATAGTTGAAATGAATTAGTATATGAAGAGCTGTTTACGATTAACCTAAGACACAAGATACGTAATGATCAGATTTGGAACATTAGCTACACACAAACTAGTTTGTAATTGAACCTTTCGTGTCTATGTTAGAAATGCCGAACTTTAATCGAAAAATTATTCTAGACTAACTGATCTTCGACTCTGTTGTACTTCCCAGTCAGAGCCAACGACTGAAGAACGTAGGCTAATTTTTTTCCTGTTTAAAATTAATATGCCTAATATACAAAAACACAAACTTCAAAAACCGTAAAAAAGTGAAAAAACAATATAATCTTATTACATATACAGTAACTTTTAAATGTCATCTCATTACAGTTCTGATAACACATAGCCTATATTAACTATGATATAAACATTATCGTACAAACAACAAATTATGATAAATATATTTACTCACCAACAGTAGTTAAGTCCACTGAAATGGTCTATTGGAGTTACCGGTGCTTCCTTTCGTTTTCATAAGTGATGCGTTTCTGTAAATCATATGGCATAATATTTATTTATTTGTCTAATGGCTAGTACATGATATTTACTGAGCGAAAAACAAGAAAGTGGTGAACAAAACTACGGATTAAGTAATTAAAAACATTCGGGCTCTGGCTTCCCAGTAGCGGTCGATTTCCTTATGGCATAATATAATTTTAATTAAAAATCGCTAATAACACTTTATTACCTTGTGTGCTTGTCAATGTTCGTCATAAAAACTCTAACAAAGCTAGTTCACAGTAGTTGAGAGCTACATAACCTTTAAAAACATGCTCTCATTACGGCTCTGTCTTCACTGCTTTCCCTTTGGTGAGGTTTTCGTCACATTATAATAGTTTTCGTTTTACGAAAGTTATTTCTGCTACAACAAACGATTACGAAAACCACAAAGTTTATTCGCTACACGAAAATATTGTTTGAATTTCACCAATACTAAGTCTTCAAATATTATGATACGTCCACGGCTCTTAGGCCTACGCGGGAAACTAAGTTATTACTATTAGTTACTATTGTAAACATTGGAGAAGATAGAAAAAGATATAAAACGAAACTAATATTTCACAAATTCAGAAAGGGAACGAGGAGAATAACGAATGCGAAAGTTATGGTACCATTGGACGAATTCGTAATTAGTCTAAGGCAGCGGTCATCAGCATAGTGCACTCTCGAGCTAGCGTCTCTTGCCCGCGGATAAGAGAGGCAATAGCGTGCATCCGTGGCTACTGGCGGGTATGCTTTCTACCTCTCCTTTCTGCACGATGGTGCATATCCGATACACTGCTTACCCTTTACCCATTTCAGCGTGTACTGATGACCACTGGTAGAAGGTACCAGACGTCCTCGTTTTCCAGGAAAAAACACACACAAGACTGCAACCTCATTCAAGAAATTAAATTACAACATCGCATACAGAACAAATAATACTCTACAAAAACATCTCAACACAAACAAACAAACAAACAAATACAACCACACAGGCGTATACAAACTCAAATGTAACACCTGCAACAACTTATATATAGGACAGGCAGGCAGATCATTTCAAACACGTTACAAAGAACACATCACAGCCATAACAAATTACAAAACACTTCCACATATGCAGACCACATCACAAATGCTAACCACACCCACAGAGACATCAACACAGACATGGAAATTCTACACATCCAACCAAAAAGCCAGAAACTAAACACACTAGAACACGAAATATACAGACACACAAAAACACATCCAAATGAAATTCTCAACACACAACTCAATTTCAGAACACACACACTGTTTGACTCCACATTACACTACACAAACACACCCCACAGGAAACAAAACAAAAGGCGACAAGACCAGCAACAACCAGTTCTGAAGAAGGCCAATAACAGGCCGAAACATGTTAACCAGGTACGGTAAAATCTAACACGAGAAAGACATATAATACATATTCCGAAGTTATATAGTGTTTAAAGTTGTGTAATCAAGATGTAAAATAAATAAAGAATAATTAAATAAAAAGTAAAAAAGTAAATAACTAAATAAGCAAATCAATAAGAAGGTAAGTAAATAATAAATAAATAAATTATTATTAAATAAAAAATAAATAAATAAAAAATATGAAAGCAACGAAAGTAAACTTCAGGGAACAAAATTATTTTCTGGGCACAAAAACAGGAAAATTCATTCTCTGCGGACAGTAGCTGAAAATGTAGGACTGTTCCGAAAATATGTGACGTCAATCAATCTACTCGTATATTACATAATCTTCGGACTGTAAAGAGATGGTATCACTACCACCACCCTACCAAGATTGCCACAATCACCATCATTGGTAATAATAGAAGAATAGCAATAATAATAATAATAATAATAGCAGTAGGGATTAGTAACAATACTAACGTACAGAATTTCAACTTCTTATTATATGAGTGTAAATATTAAAATTAAAATTAAATAGTATTAATTTGCTTCAGTTATTCCAGAAATTTTCCTGTCTTAATGATTTTTAGTTCTTGAACCCATTTACATAACCCATCCAATCATAATAGCGCTGAAAATAATTTGACATGTATGTTACTACAGTATAATTTTTTTGTCCAATTGCAGGGCCGTTAACTCGCAGTTATTCGCCACGACTATACAAATGTGTTCATTGATGTTGCTGGTGCCAAGAAGCATAGACTACTTAGTTCGTCTGAGACTATCCAGAGTACATCATAGACAATGGATCTACATTCCACTGGTAATGAATGATGATGATAATGGAGAACTGTTGGCATCTCAACAAGAGTACCTGGAGAAAACCCTGTGTTGTTTATTTTGACAGTAGGTTTGCCCAAAACAAGTTATAAGTAATTGATTAACTAGCGGTCTTACTCGTGTTAATTATATAAGTTTGTGCGGCTTACAGCTGTTTCGGTGCTTCATCACACCATTCTCAGAGCCTACTAGATCTCGGCGTCATCTCGAACTTCTCTGCCTGTTATGTGGGTGCGTTTGATTGTTGAAAGGTGTTGAAAAGTGGAGTCAAATAGTGTGTGTGTACTGAAATTGATCTGTGTGTTGAGAATTAGTTCGGGGTGTGTTTTAGTGTGTTTGTATATTTCGTATTGTTCTAGTGTGTTGAGTAGGGATTAGTAACAATACTAACATACAGAATTTCATCTTATTATATGAGTGTAAAAATTAAAATTAAAATTAAATAGTGTTAATTTGCTTCAGTTATTCCAGAAATTTTCTCAACACATTAGAACAATACCGGTACGAAATATACAAACACACTAAAACACACCCCAATCAAATTCTCAACACACAGATCAATTTCAGTACACACACACTATTTGACTCCACTTTTCAACACCTTTCAACAATCAAACGCACCCACATAACAGGCAGAGAAGTTCGAGATGATGCCGAGATCTAGTAGGCTCTGAGGATGGTAGGATGAAGCACCGAAACAGCTGTAAGCCGCACAAACTTACATAATTAACACGAGTAAGTCCGCTAGTTAATCAATTACTTATATTCAAGTGTTAAAAGTAGTGTACGCAAGATTCAAAATGGATTAACAAGTTATAAATTCAGGATGGATCAATTGGAATTTGAACCCCACTTCCGCCGACTTATAAGCCCAGTGCACTAGCTCTGAGCCACTATGGTGGTTATTACTGTAATATATATTACAGTTGGAGCTTAATCTGAGACGATTCTATCCGACGCCGGGGTGTTATCCGGTGTGGCTTAGTGGATAAAGCATCAGCACGTAGAGCTGAAAACCCGGGTTCAAATCCCGGCGCCGGAGAGAATTTTTCTCCGTTCCATTACTCTTTCATCGTATTACTGTAATGTAAAAATAATCACTACAGCCCGGATTTCTATGCATTATCAAATCTTAAAAATTCATGCATTCTTGCACTGTCATTTATGACAAAACATGCATAAGGAAGTAAAAAAATATGCACTTTATTTTATTTTGAAACAACGTATTACCAGTACAACTAATTTCTCAGATTTTCTTCATTCAAACTCATGTATTTGTCTGAAGAAAGTTGTTGACGACAGAAAACTATCTTTCTATGTTACAAGTGAGAAGTGCATATATAACCAAAGAAATTTAGGAAAAAGTGAGGTCGAAATATGTCTTTTGCATTTCCCTCATAACCATAACCCCATCGGGAATCGAACCTGGACCTTTCGACTTTGAAATGTTACGGTACGTCTTAACTGCGATGCTATCGCACACCCCAAAATATAAAAATACTTATGTCTTTATTACAACAATCACAACAAAGTACATCACGGCCCATCTAAATTCATTTCCTTCAATCCATTTTGACACAAGATCTCTTCTTGCAGTTCTAAAAGAAGCTATAGCAACACTTCACAATTCGACACAAAAGTATACTAAATTGCAGTTTGCAAGGATGTTGCTTCTGTCTTCCTTTCTTTCAATATGGGAGTTGGAAATTCCATTATAACAAAGGGAAGGATTAGTGGAAAGTTCAAAGATTAGTTGTCAGGTATGATGCCACGAAACCATATTACCGGTAACTTTCTTTAATTTCTTCTCAATAGACAAATAACATGAAAATCAAGGGCGCCCACAGGGGATAGCTAGTGGTAGCAATTACTACCACTGAGATTTTTATTTTTTATGTGTTTTTTTAATTCTCTCTACTTGTTCTCAAATCCTCGGTAATGAATTAAACAAAAGCAAGTGCTTTAAACTATGAATGCATGCACAAGGTAATTTAAATTTCAGAACTGGATATTTTTCATATTCATTTTCCTCTCTCCTCGTCCACCATTTCCTCTAATTTTCTGACTAGCTTGCTACCACTGAGATTGGATCCTGCGGGCGCCCTTGGTGAAAATACCAGATTCTACGAAGCAACATTCATAAAAGGCATTATTATGCAAGTTAACATAATAGGCTATATGCACTAAAACCAGAAAATGCATATAAAAATCTAAATATGTGATATTAAATCTAAAATCTTCAACATAAGCATTATGCATGAATAGCCGCAAAAAGGCGAAAACATACACAGAAAAAGTATGATTATTTGGAATCGATGTCATAAAATGAATATTTGCAAGTCTGAGAAATGTAACAAGCTTATATAAAAATATGCATTTGCATGGAAATCTGGGCTCTATTAATCACTATCTACTGGCAACAGAATTGCTGTACATTCTTGTTTTTTTTTTTTCTTTTTCTTTTTCTTTTTTTTTTTTTTTTTATAAATTTAAAATAATTACATAGAATGTTTAATAGGGGAAAAGGAAATGGCCACCCTACCGCATTATCTCCTGGTTTAGTTGCTTCATAAGTGATACCTTATTGGTGTCACTTATGAGGTTCAAACCTGTATTGGACAGTTGACTAAAAATAATGTTTAATAACATAATGTAAGGGTAAATAATATTGTAATTTATATTATGAACTAAGAGATTTATTTAAAGCAATACCTAATTTGGTACAAGGAATTACCGGTATGTTACTTTAATATACATATGTATAATAATAATTAACAAATTTAACTTCACAATACATAACAAAAATTATAGTCTAAAAACATAGTTCTAAAATAAGTAATTAATAAAATACCTAGACATAAGTAATACGATACTCAGTTAATTTGCGATTAATACAATACTATCCTGTATAAGTGAACATGAAGAAATGTAATGAAGTGTTTTTATGTGCAATAAATAAGTGAGACTTTTGTTTTTATTAAAGTGAATTTAATTTGATTAACAATTGATTAAATGGCGATCTTACTCGTGTTAATTGTGTAAGCATGTGAGGCTTACAGCTGTTTCGGTGCTTCTTCACACCATCCTCAGAGCCTACTAGATCTCGGCGTCATGTCGAAGTTCGCTGCCTGTTGTGTGGGTGCGTTCGATTGTTGAAAAGTGTTGAAATGTGGTGTCAAATAGTGTGTGTGTGTTCTGAAATTGATCTGAATTGACACCACATTTCAATACTTTTCAACAATCGAATGCACCCATACAACAGACAGCGAAGATCGAGATGACGCCGAGATCTAGTAGGCTCTGAGTATGGTGTGAAGAAGCACCGAAACAGCTGTAAGCCGCACATGCTTACACAATTAACACGAGTAAGATCGCCATTTAATCAATTATTTATATTCAAGTGTTAAAAGTAGTGTACGAAAGATTCAACATGGATTAATTTTATTAATTTATTATAGTATTTAAGAAAATATGTTCAGTGCTCAGTTCGCAACTACAATTCGCAACAATTGCCTTTATCTAAATAATTAAATCTCTCTCTCCTTTTAGGCGAAGACTTCTATAATCTCTGCAAATCATCTTATGAGGAAAAAGAAGACATAATGAACAGCCGTGATGACCAGGATCAAGAAGTGTCACAAAATATGCAAAGAAATATTCTCCATCTACCACATTAATAAGCTGCATTTGATTAAGCAAGACAAATTGTGCTACATTGGTTTAAGTTGGAGTAATCTAACTTATGTTAATGAATTGTAATGATATGGGAAGGAAATTCATTGTGGCGACATACAATACAATTTTTAGGTTATACTCTACATGTTCCAGATTCCTATCTATGTGACAACTTTATGTAGCCTACAGTACTGGCAAAAAAAACCGGACCGACCCTTATAGCTGATTTCAGAGCCTTGTTCACTCCAGAGCACGATAGACTGGTAACTAAGACTTTCGTGGTTCGAATCCTGCCTGGGAAGGAAACTTTTTTTTGTTCCTTAATCAAATTTATTCCCAATATTTTTCGATTGCAGCGATATTTTAGTACTTAATTAAGTTATTATTCCCAGAACATGAATTTTACTAGCAATCGAAAAGTATTGGGAATAAATTTGAATAAGGAACAAAAAAAAAAAGTTTCTTTCCCAGAGAGAATTCGAACTACCAAAGTCTTAGCTACCAGTCTATTGTGCTCTGGAGTGAACAAGGCTCTGAAATCAGCTACAAGGGTCAGTCCAGTTTTTTTGCCACTACTGTACACCCTTTGACACGGAAATTGAATCTCGCATTAATCCAAACGACACTTAGACAAATTGACACTACTGGAGAGCGACCATTTTCCGTGTCAAAGAGTAAACTTGTTATTCTCATATTCGCTAGGCTTTTCTAAACTTTACAAGTTTTGATATCCTTATTGTAATGAATCTTGGCTGTTCACAGATTTCATACTTCTGTTGTCATCCCTCTAATATCATTCCACACTGTTACGGCTGGAATCGAACGCACTTTCACCACTTTGGCATTACTTTGCAACTCACTGTTAAGCGGTACTTGGTTCCTCCATGATGTGCTGTATCCTGACAGATTTATTGCATCTGTGTTCCACCTCAGTTTTGCCAACAGGGACACTACAGCGAAAATAATCACTACAGCACTAATTAGCAGACTCTTCATTAATACCATGTTCTCCTGCTCATTTTCTCCACTTTTTGGTGAGTTCTCTACAGGCACAGCAGTTCTTCTCAGGCGTAAACTCTTCATATCTGTACGATTCTGGAGATCAGATATTGGTATAGATTCAATAGCAATACTTCTTTTTCCTCTCCCATGTGATGCAGCACCAATTGTATACAGCACCTAGGAATAACGTTTTTACACGAATTTGTAAAAATAAGAAGTGTAATAAATTCAATGATTTACCGGTACTGGTACTGTATTTGCTGGCATATAAGATACACCACTTTTTGTAAATATTTTTGAGGGAAAAAGTTTTGTCATTGAATATTGTAGTGAATTTACAGTATTTCAAATACAAAGGAATAAAAAACTTAAAATTGTTTAATGACACGTTAAAAGTGTTAAAATTTTTAAAAAAGGTTATGTACCTTAGATAGACGGCCCATTTCGACGCCGGTGCTGCGTCATTTTCAGTGTCCTTCAAACTACTGTTGTTCCTGTTGATCTTGCATTCTGCCATTTGCATTCATCAGTTGTAGGGGTGGGGGTGTGTTGCTCCCATGGTAGGTGGTGGTTGTTTGTGTGCTGTGTATCATGATGTCGAATAATGTGTGGGTATTGAACTGTAATTGTGTATTAAGTATATGTTGTGGGTGTGTTATTGTATGTTTGTATATTTCGTATTGTTCTAAGATGTTTAATTGTGAACTTTTTGGTGTGATGTATAGAATTTCCATATCTGTATCTGTTTAGATATTTCTGTGTTGTGTTATTTGTTTCAGAAATACCTAAATAATCACATCAAACATTCAAATAAATATAATTCAACTGGGGTTTACAAACTAAAATGCAATGGTTGCCCACATTTTTACATGGGACAGACAAGAAAAACCTTTCAAACAAGATATAATGAACACATTAAAGCTATAACCAAACCATATATCACATCAAATTATGCAGAACATATTATCAACATTAATCATGACTACAGTAATATAGAAACAGATATGGAAATTCTACACATCACACCAAAAAGTCCACAGTTAAACATCTTAGAACAATACGAAATATACAAACATACAATAACACACCCACAATATATACTTAATACACAATTACAGTTCAATATCAACACATTATTCGATATCATTATACATAGCACACAAACAACCACCCCCCATCATAGGAGCAACACACCCCCACCCCTACAACTGATGAATGCAAATGGCAGAATGCAAGACCAACAGGAACAACAGTAGTTTGTAGGACACTGAAGATGACGCAGCACCGGCGTCAAAAGGGGCCGTCTGTCTAAGGTACATCACCTTTTTTTTTTTTTTTTCAAATTTTAACACTTTTAACATGTCATTAAACAATTTTAAGTTTTTTAAACAAAAGTGTTAACATGAACCAGAATCAATGACAAAGGAATATGTAGATCTAATTCCATCAAATGCCTAATCTAACTAGGAGAGAATACCTTCTAATCTTCTTTGTCAAAACCCAGAAATTCATCTCCAGAGCTAAATGAAAAGTCACTTGAAACCTCTTCTAGATCACAATTAACTGAGTCCTCATACAACAAATTGTTCTCTGTACCATCCAGTGCATTACTAATGCCACGTTTCTTAATCATTTAAGACTCACCCTGTTTCAGGCCAATTTTAAAAGAAAAAAGTGCGTCTCATACGTCAGCAAATATGGTATATATTTTAAATTTTAGTACTGTATAATAATTATTTTATATCTACAATTTACATGTCAATCACTGTTAATAAAGAAATGTTACAAATTAAAGTTGTTTGGTTATATAGCGTCAGAGATTAATAAGATGTCGAAATTATACAGGTAGTGCAGTACAGACCATTGAACATACATATATTTAATAAACTTGTCCTTCCTCTTGTACTAAAAGTTTAATATTACGAAAATCATGTTTGTAGGATATAGCAGAAACTCCTCATATCAGCAATTCAGTCTTAATCTTAATCTTCGGGCAACAGCAATAAACGTTGAATGATGCAGAGGAAGATGAGGCTTTAGAAAGCATCTCTGACAAACTTTAAGCATTGATTCACTTAGTCTCTTCATAAATTAAGTGAATAAGTGAATAAATAATACACCAACAATGTCCATATTTGTCATGCAATTGTAAATGAATTCACTTCATTCACTGATATCATGTGTTTAATGTTCAGAGTCCTGTTGGCTAAAAAAAATTGAAAAAACAATTTTTTTTTACATATTTAAGTCTTACAGTATATTATTTAAATTTTGTGGGCCTAAATGTTGCAAATGAACTGTTAGATTCAGTATTGTGTAAACCGTCCACTACATCTACATATTAACAGGTAATGGTTTTCTTAATTTTATATAAAGCAATTCTAGAAATAGGTACGTCAAACTGTGAAAGAATAAATTTTATTGTAGCACATAAAATTATGTATGGTTTAAAAGAGCATTAAGAACCAGTACATACAATTTAAAAGTATGGCACTTTTTCTTCTTTTACAAAATTTGATTTAAAATTGAGAAAGACAAGAAGGCATGTTTTCATATGAAATATTGAACAAATAATGAAGATCTGCGTAAGTGAGATCATTACAAAGTAACCTAAAATGTAATGATCTCACAATATGAAACAGGTCAAATAGGTTCTGATTAAAAATAAATTTCTAAATAATTTTATACTGTATTATGCATATACATAATTTTGATATTAACACTGTTTCGTCTATGTAAGAGAATCAGCTAGTAAGTTTTGGAAAGAGTTTATATATAATATGGCTTAGGCTACACCTTAGTGATGGAAAGAAATTAAACAGAATTATCTATAAGAAGACGAAGTTAAAACAGCAGGTGTAACTGTGTTTATTCTCACAATTTTATATCATGTTAACAGACTGACAAGGTAACAGAATGGCATATTAGCAGACTCGCATGATTTTTTTGTCTGTAATATTAAACTTACTTTAGATTATACTAGATAGAATAAGGAGAATGTAATGAAATGATTGGAAATGTTAGCATTTTGAGTGGAAAAATTATCCCATTGGCCTCGTATTTAAATTCCCTGCACTTGGATTTAAATGTCCAGTTTGGGGATGAATGTGCAGTGTACTGTAAAAAATTGATGGAAAAATAAGTACGTAACGCAAGTTTATTTGCAAGATTTTAATGCAGAATTTATCAAAGGCTATGCCCAAAGTATGTACTTATTGATTACGATGTTTTTAGTAAGATGTTTTGTGTGGTAAATCTCATGTACCACAGCTCGACGAACGAGGCAATTGAGTTATGCATTTTTTTTAGCAAAAATATTATATTTTGATTAAGTATACGATACTGTTGTAGCAAGGAGCTGTGTTTTCTGTCTTGCAATCTCATAAATGAGACAATTAATTGAAAAGAAATTGAATTCAACTGAAAAACAAGCAAATTACTGAAAAAAAGGTTAAAAAATAGGAACTTGGTGAGGAAGTGAAAAGAAAATATGCAGAAGCACATACAGAAGAAGAAATCAAACTCTTTTAAAGAAGTCTAATTCAGATAATTCTTACATTCAAGGTAAATATCTGATAAAAACTTTTTAAGGTATATTCTACACGAAAATTAAATGGCAAAATAAAGACATAGGCTTCAACGATGTCACCTTCATCACTTAACAGAGAAACATTACTTACTAACTGTTCTCAAGGAAGCATAAACAGGATTAAATAAAAAAAAAAAAACTCTCGTATAAAAGTGTTATATTTTCTGAATCTGCTACTTCTCTATCTAAATTTGTTTTCTTATTGCTACGTATATCATAAAATGTAAAAGTGTGCATGATGTATAAGAATATGGGACTTATGTTCAGTACATTGTATGAATTAAATTAAATATAATGCTAGTATTTAAAATATTGTTGAACATATTTACGTAATTTAAGGGGAGAGGAGGGTATTTTTTTTTTTAACTTTTTTCCTATTTTGTGTAAAATATTAATTTTTTGTATGTAGAGAGCTCATAGCTATGGCAACTCAACCAAATAAAAATATTTCGAAAAAAAAATATTTAGGGGCCCAAATTTGAAAAAAACATACCCAATGCAGGATTGTTCTAAAACTGATATATCTAAACAGCTTTTAAAGATAGATTCAAACAGTTTTTTGCAATGTACTTGCAAAAGCATGTTCTACAAACTGTCTGTAACAGAATTTTGATATTAGTCCCTACGTTTGTAAAATAAACAATTAAAATTTAATAATAATTCTCTGATTTCCTTTCTTGCAAACAAACTGACGTATTTTTAAAATGAAATCAATTAACAAAATTCTGTTACAGAGCAAAGTTTCCTGATAGTCTAAAGAATGTGTGTTCTAAATTTCATGCATGTATCTTTAATAGTTCAGAAATTATATCTATTTTTGTCTGGCAATGTAGCAAAAAAAAAAATGAAGTTACTGGAAACCGATAAAAGCGGGCATGTGATTTAAAAATCCATAGCACAGGAAGTTTAAAAATGACGTCTCAACATCCGATAAGGGCACAAATACCCACAAATGTTATGCAATGCATTCCACACATATCAAAGGGTATTTTAAAGAAAAAAAAATTTTGAAAATTTAATTTACCGGAAACAACAATAGAAGTGGGCAAGTGATTTAAAAATCCATAACGCAGGAAGTTTAAAAATGGTGACTCAACATCCGATAAGGGCACAGATACCCACAAAATGTTATGCTATGCATTCCACACATATCACAGTGTATTTTAAAGATTTTTTTTTTTTTTTTTTTTTTTTTTTTTTTTTTTTTTTTTTGAAAATTTACTCATTTTTCACCAAAAAATACCATCCTCTCCCCTTAAAAAGTGAATATTGTTTATTAGGGAAATGATCCAGTTGTCCTGTAGTAAATTCTATGATGCTAGAAGTGGACTCGCTTAACAATGCTATACAAGTGAAATCTGACTGTACAAGTTTGTTTGAATTTACTGAGAAAAAGTTGTCAAATATTTTGCATAACACATTCATTAACACTGTAAACAGAATTCAGCATTCAACATATATACTGGATATGATGGAAAATATACAAGTAGATTTTTTAAGAAGTTTCATTACTAGTTTAATAATTTTATCTATAAAGAACAAAATGAAATTTGTCTGTCTATCGGAGCAACACAGATCACAGTATGTAGGCCTACTGCAGTTACCAGTACTTATTTTTGTAAGAGTCTTGAAGGAAAATCTACTCTGTTCTATACCGGTACTTTCATGTCTGCTTGCACTGAACAAGATAAATATGCAATGAGTTTATTTTCGGCTTTATCATTGAGAAGCTCCAGAAACAAACCAACATAAAAACTTTTCACATATTTTGAGATTGAATTTCCCTAAATTTCAGACAGAAGTTTATATTATGTGATAGATATGGGTAGGTATTACATATTATATGGTAGGAATTTTCTTCTTCCTGCTGCATAAAATGGAAAAGGTGTAGTTAATAAAATAGTGGCCTGAGAATTAGTTTTTATTGGTAAATATCGAATTATATGTACTTATGATTTTCTCTCTATTCTTACAACACAGCAAAAGACCAACATTTACATGATAAAGTGCCTGCAGCTGGCATTATGTCATTCATGCTTTGTCACAAATTAAAAAATTCCATGAAGCACCTACCAGTACGTGTTTTGGAAAAATATGTACCAGCGAATGAATGTTCAAAGCTGTATGCACTACTTTAAGGAAAATGAAAACTTATAGACTGATGACAGCTCTGTTCAACACATCAGGTAGAAAAATATTATTGTCTTTAACACTTGTATATCAATTGCATTATTTCACTAGATGCTGACAAGGTCAAAATTAAATTTCTCTATCAATTGGTTAATGTTTCCCTTTGGGTTATACCAGGTGTATACATTGTGGAAAAAAGGTTTGTTTTTCGAGAATAGATTTGTTACATATTAAAAAAATTCAAGTATATCAAGAATTCTTTGAAAAATCTAGTCTACCACTGATTTATTACATATTTCTGCTAATGAGCCATTTTGATTTTCAATAACGCTGGGATGTGACATTGTGTATTTCAGAGGATATCAGTGTGTTACTTTAGGAGTCAGTCTGTTACTAAGTTCCACTGTACAGGGTCTTTCATAAGTAACGAGTCTATCGAAAAATTAACTATTTGGATAATTTTTTGAAACGATGTTCATCCTCACAAGAAAGAACCCTTCCCGGTGCCGTACAGTCAATTCGGAAACAAACACCCCCCCCCTCGCCACCAGAGCTATTAAACGAAAGAATGGTTAGTGTTTTAAACCTTTATTAAAACACATAATGTAAAAACAGTTTCAATTGTTGAAAAATTATGGTCTACGATTTTCAAAATGTCTTCCGTTCTGCTGAATGCACAAATGTAAATGCCGTATCAACTCTTCATGGACTCTGGTGAGCATGTCAGGCATAACCATTTGTATCGTGTGTTCAATTCGTTTGACTAATTCAGGAATGGTGCGTGACTTAGTAGCATAGACATGATCCTTGATGAATCCCCAGAAAAAGAAGTCCAGGGGAGTCAAATCAGGTGATCACGGAGATCAACGGACTCTGTAGTGTAGGAGAAAAGTTTTTCGGGCTATGAGGCCGTGGTCTGTTGGTTGTGTGACCAAACGTTTCGTTCACTGCTGCGGTGAACATCTTCAGTGGTGTATATTGCTAGTGCGGCTGGTTCTACTGCGCGTGCTGATTACAGTCTGCGCTGGCTGCATCATTGTATATATAGTGCGGGGGGGGGGGGGGCTTGCCGTTGTCGCCTCGGTCCGCGCACGAATGTGCTTCACGGGCGGGTTTGCTGTTGCCTACACGATCTGCGTCCGGGGTTGTGTTGTTTAATTGTACTACGCGGGCAGGTTTGATGTTAGTTTTCCTTAATGCCGGATACCAGGCGTTGTTAACCTTGAGGCCTTCCTCTTTTCGATTGAAATTGTCCTTAGGTTTATAAATTTCAATCGCCTCTCGGTGTAGCCTCGCGTAGAAATGTGGTGTGTCACTGAGTGTATCGGTGTCTTTGAACCTAATTTTATGTTCGCCTTCCAGATAAGCATGTTCAGCTACAGCCGACTTATTCGCCTTCCAGATAAGCATGCTCAGCTACAGCCGACTAAAATTAGGTTTGAAGACACCGATACACTCAGTGACACACCACATTTCTAAGCGAGGCTACACCAAGAGGCGATTGAAATTTATAAACATAAGAACAATTTCAATCGAAAAGAGGAAGGCCTCAAGGTTAACAATGCCTGGTATCCAGCATTAAGGAAAACTAACATCAAACCCACCGGCGTAGCACAATTAAACAACACAACCCTGGACGCGGATCGTGTAGGCAACAGCAAACCCGCCCGTGAAGCACATTCGAGCGCGGACCGAGGCGACAACAGCAAGTCGCCCCCCCCCTCCCGCACTATATATACAACGATGCAGCCAGCGCAGACTGTAATCGGCACGTGCAGTAGACCCAGCCGCACCAGCAATATACACCACTGAAGATGTTCATCGCAGCAGTGAACGAAACGTTTGGTCACACAACCAACAGACCACGGCCTCATAGCCCTGAAAACTTTTCTCCTATTGACGCCGGCCGTGAAAGCCTACACTCTAATATCTGTAGTGTAGATTTATCATTTAATTGGAAGTCTTCATCCAGCTGAGTGTAAGAGTCCTCACTTCTTACAAGTATATTTTATTTCAGATGTTGACCAATTGTCTATTAGGTTTAATATAGTATCAATCTTACAGGTAGAATTGACTGAACAACTCCAGAAAGTACTGCATGATAATAACAGTTAAATTCATATTTTTAAATACAACTTTGAAAATGATTCAGGAGCAAACGACTTACTGCATACAAAAAGCTATTATTCGTTAAGTAATTACCAAAACTGTATTTAGATTTAAGTCAATAATATTTATTTCTAACAAGTGCAGCGAAGGACATGGGTATGGCTAGTAAAGAATATATTTATACTGTATTGTTATTAGCTGTAAAATTCATGTAAGTCTATAGTGAATAAAAATGAAAAAGACAAAATTATGTACACTTATTATCATAGTGTCAATAAAAACCCACCTGTAGGTACCATGTGTAACCAGAATTAATCCTGTACAGAGGATCTACTTTAAGAATAAACCCATCCACTCCAGAGTAATGCACGACCTGTTCGTATTCAGGAAGATCAGATGCAAAGTATACTTCAAGTGGAATGTCATTGTAGTACTTGTCTGCAGAGTATGGATTGTCTCTATCCTGTTGGAGAAATTATGCATTTGTAAGTAGATACAATGATTATTTATTTCAATTAGATACACATTTACCATGATTAAAATAATTATCATTCAAATTTCTTCTAATATCTGGCAATCACATTTTCAAAATTTGTGTAAAAGCTCAGTGCTCCATGAAAAGAAGTCACGTAAGCTACTTATTCTTTCCTGTATTTATTTTTTGCATATTTATTGTCAAATTGTCTTCTCGTAAAGTTAAGGCATGCTTATCAAATTTTCAAACAGTAATAAGGCCAGTTTTTTTATTCCCTGTTTTACTATGGGATTATTTTGTGTAATTATCCTGGATTGCTTAAGTAGGTGTAGATATTACTGCCCCTATAACCAGTCTCAATACTGAGATTTAATATTCTCCAACTAATCCAGAACTGTTGAGGAAGCTGTTACAGCGGCGTATCCAGGCCCACCCAAAAAATTTGCGAATATTTTAGTTTTTTTTAGGGAAAACTCTCAACATTAAAAATAAGCCATGGATCCAGAGCAATAATAAAATTAAGATAAGAAATCAAAAATGTGTTCATTTTTTCAAGAGCCAATTTAACTGTGTTAGGTTGGGCCTAAAAAAACTGTCTGGCAGCGATAAAAAGAAGGAAGCTGTGGAGGCTACTGGATTGTTACATCAGCTAGAAAATTTGATACCTTATTTTATTTGATATAGACGATATCCTTGTTCTTGCAAATTCACTATCGGAAGCACCTCAGTCTTCAAAAATGGATATTAGTAAATGTTCGTCCCTCATTAAGGCAATGATAGAAAGCTATTCAAAGCTCTGAAACGAAGAAAAATTCGAAGAATTTTATTCCAGTGCTGTTTGTATGACAGAAGTTTTCGGAATCAGTGTCTCTGCACAAGAAAAAAGAAATCATCGACCACCTCAATCTCTGGTAATAGACTATTTCGTTACTGATGATCATAAACAAATAAATAGATGATGATGGTGGCGCTACGCTGAAGAGTAAAGAGTTTCGATTCAGAGCAACAAGATAAGGTTTTACTGAGAGCAAGTTTTTATAATATACTCGATAGTGTCATATCAGAAATAAAAAGACAGTTTGAAGAAAATTCTGTTTTCTGTGAAGCAGTATCAGTTTGTGATCCAAAGTCTTCTGATTTCATGAACTTCAAGACGTTGCAAGAACTGACTGACTTGTACGGATCTTCAAATTCTGTGTTAAACATAAACAAGGAACTTCTAGAGAAACAGTGTTCCCTAGTGAAATCAATGAATATTAAATCAAAACGTGTGTAAGACTTTTTCTGCATCAAGACGAATAAAAACTTATATCAGGACAACCATGTCAAGCACAAGGCTTTGTAATCTAGCAATTTTATCTATCGAGAGGAAGAAAAGTTGGAATTTGTTGAAGGACCCATCATCACTGGTCAACAGATTCGTTGCTAGGAAATCTCGACAGCTCCAGTTCAACTTATGAAGCATTTGTATAGGTATGACTTGCATGATTGCTTATCATAATTTTGCATGTTATCAAATAAGACTTCCGAGAATAAGTTTCAAGTCATTGCCAGGTACTTTGTAAACCCTGCATATCTGGCCCACCCAAAATAATTAGTCTGGCTACGCCATTGAAGTTGTAGCTAAATTTTCACAACCATATAACATGAATGGTTTTATGTATGCTTAAGGGAAATAAAAATAAATAAACAAACGATCTCACGTCATAGATTAACTGCAAGCAAAGAATTGGCTCTCTTCTGACAAAGGAAAAATTTTACAGTCTGTACAAAAGAAACCAAATGTCCTGGAAAGGTACAAAAACTTGCCCAGACGTGTTAAAACATATTTAACAAGAGCCAGAACAGGTCACATTGTCACACAGTTGTACCTACACCGATTTCACATTTCTGATAATCCTACTTGTCCGTGGTGTAATAATCATGATGAAGATCTGGAACACATTCTTCTATACTGTCCATCCATAAATCACAAAAGAAGTAAATTAAAATCATTAGTACAAGTTGCAGAAGACACAGCCCTGCAGTATATATTGACTACACCGCAACTCTGGCTACTAGCAATAGGCATCTATAGTGAACACCGATCAAAATACCCCTCATTTCTTGTGAAAAACAACTGAATAGACTACAATGGACTATAGTGGACTTTATGTTGTCAGCAAACAGCTGGATATATTAAGAAGATTGAACATCCCCATTTGGCTCTTGCAATAAATTCTTTTCAGAATTCTACTTATTTTAGTAGCTTTCTCTGCTTCTTTTTTGTATGGTTCTTCCATGTTAATTTTTAGTTGAGGTACATGCCAAGATATTTTGGTTCTTGTTGATTGCTATCTTTTCCATCTATTTGCAACTGAATGTTTAGTAAATTATGATATAAGGTGTAAGCCTGATAGAATGTTTTGTCAGTATCAGTATTAATTATCTTATTACCTTTTTACGTTGCTAAAGAAGTGTTTTGTACCTTGAGTCACAACAATCCACACCGTAATGGACCAAAGATTTTCAAACTCCATATTCTAAGGTAGGTTACTAAAGGATTTAATACACTATATTGAAATATACAGAGGATATTTTATTAAATTAATAAAAACTTATTTTAAAATTAAAGAACTTGTAGGAGTTTCGTAACATCTATTACCACTCCAGAGAGAGGTTTCACCTGCCTAAAAATTTACTATATTAATTAATTAATAATCTCACCAGCAAGAGAAAAGAGTGTTTAATTTTTGGAGAGGTCTGAAGACAACCATATTGAGATCCAGCATTGTTTGGATCAAACCGAGGAATATAACCATCTGCTCCAGCACACAAATATAGGCGCTGTATAGCAAGGCTGTATGCTGAATGCAGGTGCTGTGAGGCATGCCATAGGACTCGTCCATATACCGCATCTCCTGGAGAAAACACTCCTGTATAATCCTGTTGACATACAATAACACTGTGGTAGCTACAGATATTTCTTTCTTTTCTCTTTTTTCTATTAGTTCATACATTTTTAAGCATAATAGAATGTGTTTAGCATTGCTTCTTTTTATGAAGAATAAACAAGGCACCTCACGTCATAGATTAACTTCTCGAAATGAGAAGGTCCAAATCAGAAACTACCTGTTTTTTCTTGTTGTAATTAAAATTGAACACTAATGGCTATCAATTGCTCTACATATGCTCCCACCTCAGGAATGGAATTATTCAAACATTCAGAGTAGGCAGGGTTGCCAGATATTAGATCTACAATGGTGGGACAGCCTTTTTCCATCAAGGTACTTACATTTTATCTTAAAGGAAGAGTGATATGGATATGGGCAGAGTTGACATTTTCATGACTGTACAAAAAAAAAATCCTTTATATGCAGTTGAAGAAACTAATATAAATCTCAAAATTGAAATTTTAATAAAAAAAAACATTGTAGATACAGGTTTTCAAGTACAAAACAATATTTATCCAGCTGAAGGTTACATCATGTTTCTCTGGCGTCTTTCTGAAGGGCTTGTGGCAATAATATATTAACGTAATATCTTAATAGTAGTTCTATCTCATAGATTTCCCCAGCTGTTTATTATTAATTGTAAAGCACAAATTCCAAAAAAATGTTGTCATAATGTGACAAAATATTTAAATCTCAATGTTTATTAATTGATTACAATGACATAAATTTATTGATACCTAAATTCATATTTATTTTATGACTTAGCATATTACTGTTCAAAACCCAACATTTAGCATACAGTAGCCTATACATTTTCGTACATATTTATCTCTGGACTTTATCATTTTCAACAAGCTTTTTTCCATTCTCTGTGCCATGCATTTTTCATAAACGTCTCTTTTTAAATGTTCAGAAAAATTATATTCACCACTGAATTCGCTGCCACAAACCTTACACTTGCCAAAATATTCGTTTTTTTCCAATGTGCAAACCTACATTGTTAAGAAACTTAAATTAATTTAAATTTAATGTAGCTAATTATTTAGGTCTACAAGAAAATAGTTACTAGGTAACAACAAAATTATACAAGTGATATTAATTTTCTAAAGAAGAGACTTTTTGCATCCTGCCTCGAATCGAAGTGGGACTCAAGATTTTTACATGGAAATCGGGACATGTCCCGCCAAATCGGAACATTCTGGCAACTCTGAGAGTAGACCTAAATAAGACTCGCAAAAATGTTGGTTTTGAAAGCCCAAAACGTTTGAAATAATCCAAATATGAATATCCTCTCAAGTATTATTTAAAAAAAAATACACATACAGTATCTAGCTATTTAATTAACCTTGAAGTTTGAGTTTAAGAAAAGTGTTTGTTGAGAGAATAACCAGCCCCTTGCCAAGTAAGGACAGTACAGTGCTGCTGTCTTAATACTTCTGTCTTTGTCCGATTTAATTTCGGATTTTTCTGTTTCAGTAGCTGTCCTCTCTTTAACTTTGAGATCTGTTTTCTTATTACAGTTACTCCTCTGGAGTTCCAACGTTGCTGTTGAAGATTTTTATTACTTCACTTTTGATCTTCATCCTTGCCAACACGGCAAGCCATATCTGTTATGGAAACAGATAGCCAGAAGCAGCTTTTGACCTTGAGATTGGTTGGGACACAAAAGAGAAAATATTTAAAAAAATGTAATAGTCAAGAAATAAAAACTCACCTATAACTTCTGGTTTTGGGAGGGCCTAACTCCTTTTGATAAAACTCTGTTCTCTTAGCATAAAGCTTTACTTTGTAAATATTTTACTTCATTCATTTTGAACCACAATACTTACCGGCAATCACTTCGGAACAAGATTTTCACTCATAACTGATTAAAATAAAAGTATGTTGTTGGTCACTCGATTGATATAATTTATAATTCATGTTAATTAAAACTAGATGTCACTTTGTCACTTAATAGTAAGACTCGACTTCACACAGAGTAACTCACAAAGAAATGGATAAAGAAACATGCAATGACCACTTACTTACTTACTTATGGCTTTTAAGGAACTCGGAAGTTCATTGCCACTCTCACATAAGCCCACCATTGGTCCCTATCCTGTGCAAGATTAATCCAATCCCTATCATATCCCTCTCTCAAATCCATTTTAATATTATCCTCTCATTTACGTCTGGGCCTCCCCAAAGGTCTTTTTCCCTCCGGCCTCCCAACTAACACTCTGGATTCGCCCATATGTGCTACATACCCTGCCCATCTCAAACGTCTGGATTTAATGTTCCTAATTATGTCAGGTGAGAATACAATGCGTGCATTTCTGTGTTGTGTAACTTTCTCCATTCTCCTGTAACTTCATCCCTCTTAGTCACCAATATTTTCTTAAGAATCTTATTCTCAAACACCTTTAATACATCTTTAATCTCTGTTCTTCTCTCAAAGTGAGAGTCTAAGTTTCACAACTATACAGAATAACCGGTAATATAACTGTTTTATAAATTCTAACTTTTAGATCTTTTGACAGCAGACTAAATGACAAAAACTTCTCAACCGAATAATAACACAGTGCACCCTCTGTAGAAATCAGGACTCCATCATGGATAGAGAACATTTGCTACAATGCCCAACAATAAAGAAGATAGATGCTGATTTACCATCGCAGTTATATTACCGCTGTGTGTAAGTGTTAAAAAGTAAAAATGAAAAATGAGTATTAGGAACATGTGTTGGTAAGGGAGGGATTTATCACAAATTACAACTACAAGAAATCATTTGTCTTACCACATTGTAATCTGATTCTGAAGGTCTAGAAACAAAGACTGCTCTATCATTGCTAAGTGTAAAATAAGTGTTAAGATTGTAGACAAGTGGAGTAGGACGAGAACTCTGTTTGAACACAATGGGAAGTTTCAACTCTGCTGGCGTGTGAGGTGTGCAATCATCTGAGATCTGTCTGCTCTGCGTTCTCTGGTATTGCTGGGAGCCAAGCACTGTACAGGGAATCAATTTTATTGTATATTCTCCACTATAGTCCTGAAACACACAAGTGTTACAAAATAAAAAAAAATATTAAATGGATTTAAATCTAATCAAAATAACTTTATTTTACTCAATCGCTCTGCAGAATAGAATATCTTACAGCTATAAGCCTTTAACCTTTATAAAATATTTGGTATTCAGGATAATGATAGTATTTGAGTAAATGTTATTCATGTCAAAATTCATTAAACTTAAACATGGAAATTTTAAAATATAATATACATAGAAAATAAATTCCTCCTCTTCAAAATACTGTTGGCATGTTGTTATTTTTATTATAGATAAAAGATTTATCAAACTCAATATACCACATAAATGTTGTTTTATTTGCAGATGACATTAAAGCAATGAAGTCAGACAGTAGTTTGTTGGAAAATTATACACTATCTGATGAAATGTAATAAACGAATACTTTTTCAATGGGAACCAGCACACTATGGGTTATCTGATAAAGAAGATGCTGACTGTCTTGCTAAGAAAGGAAGTAAACTCTTACAAAACTCCATGTCAACTTTATTATTTTCAACAGTTGAAAGATTAATCGACTCAAAATATCAACATCATCATCAAGATATAATATTATACCATTTCCACAAAATTTCAACTAATAAAAGATGGGAGTGTCTCCAACTTTTTTTTTACTAATGGAGGATTCTTGACTGTTCGTCATTTATCCATATGAAGACAGTTGTGTACACCAATAAAGGAGTATCTCAGTGTACAACAAAATATGATTCCTGAGTATCCAAGAAAAAGTGCAGTTGCATCTTTTCGATTACTCAAAAGACATGACTGTTTGTCAAAACACTTGAACAAAATTGCAATTTTTTCTTCATCACTTTGTCCATTGTGTAGTCTTCAGGAAGAAATGGACCAGAATCGTCTTCAGCGATGTCCAGTCCTTTCCTCTATATCCACTGTATGTGAGAAATATTGGAGAGCAAGAATGTTAATGGCTTTATTGTTAACAATTCAACATTAGTTAATAATAGGAACAACAAAGCAACATAGCTCAGTGGTAGAGCGCCTGACCGGAGAACAGGAAGTCGCAGGTTCGATTCCCGCTTGAGGTTGTGAAATTTTTCTTTCATACCATGGCATGATTGTGACTATAATAGTATTTAAATTCACTTGAAACAATTTACAGTTTATATCCTTAAGGCTTCTTATGTACACAGATGCGTCCAGATTGAACAGAGAGCAGGAATATATTCTACATTTTTTAATTTGTACCGGTATGTGTCAGCAAAAAAACTTCCATCCATTTTGATGGACAAATTCAGGTAATATAGATGGCACTAATACAACTCCTTTCTAAAATTAACATATTTCAACATGTATTGATTCTAATAATTCATCAGCAGCAATAGCATCGCATCATATGAATGACCAATCTTCATCAAAATAGTATAAATAAAAAAGATCATCAAATTATGGTATTTACAAAACAACTAGTCACTCATATCGAGTGCACCTCAGCACATGTGTGGACTTCGGTCCTGCGTTCATAGACATCTATGACGTAGTGCAGAGGGCGGCCACTAGAGGGAATCCAAGAGGTGGAGCTTAATCTGAGACGATTCTGACCGGCGTCGGAGTTGTATCCGGTGTGGCTTAGTGGACAAAGCATCAGCACGTAGAGCTGAAAACCCGGGTTCAAATCCCGGCACCGGAGAGAATTTTTCTCCGTTCCATTACTCTTTCATCGTATGATGACGCAGAATATCTGCATGAAAATATCATATGTACTTCGGTACATTAAAATAATATATAAAATACAGTTATTCATTTCCATTTCCAGTGAACGCCTTAACATTGTGGGGAACATAGAAAAGATGGTCTTTATCAATTGTAGAGTTTCCTATCTAAAATATCACCATCCAAATACTTTGCAACCTCTGCTATGAAACAAGAAAGCGAATGGAAAATATTTAATCATTAGACTGCTGCTGCTCTGCTACTACTACTGAATAATGCTATAAATTTGCTACATCATAACAAATAAGTCTCTTGCTCATATGTATTTTCATCTGGGCTTTAGCATTAATTAAATAAACTTAATGTTTTCTGTTGGATTGATATTAGTTATTAGTATCTGGTTTTGATTTAATATTTTTAGTTATTATTTTAATTTTATAACTTTCTGCGTTTGAGTTTTAAAAGATAGCAAGTGTACATCTTTAAATCCAACCCAGTGTTCAAATTTAGGAATCCTTATAATTTTCTCATATTGTAATAGTGGTTGCATTTCAATTATAGATCAACAGAAAATACTTACTTGTAAACTGTATATGCTAATAGCTCTCCAAGTTTGTTCGGGACCATCCCAAGTAGTCTGAGACCAAACGAGATGTAGAGTAAAGTTGGTGTTTACATCAGAAGGAGGCACTACTTCAGACATTACTCCTGGCAAGGAGTGATGCGAAATTACAAAACATCCTCGAAATTGAGCCACTGTCCCAAAATCAACAACCAGCCTTCCATCTTCATCAGCAGAAACTCTCACGATCTAAAAAATAACAATTTTGAAGTTTAAAATCAAAGAAATGCTGCCAGTCCCGTACTTAAGTACCTACTGCAATGCCCATGAACCCGAAAAAATGTTGCATCCTCACCAATTTATTTATGTAAATCTTAAGACATTTAGCAGTCAAACTGAAAAAGCAAAAAAAGTGGCATGTACAGTAACAACAACCTATTATCTAAAGCAGGCAACTGCGAAGTAGAGAAATATCGAAAATTTATTTTCAGCTCGATTTTTTTTATTTTCTCAAAATTTTGCTGTTGCTACAACTATTCCGTCCTGGACTCAGGTCCATGTGGCCCATGCATAAAATACGGCCCTGCCTGTTGCTACAACGTAACAGTATGTGTTAAAATTGATACCTTTTTGCAAATAAAAAAAAGAAATATATTACATTAAGTATTTATAATGCTTTTCATCGAAACACCGATGCTAATTTTCTTGTAAACTGGATATCACCAGATAAGATTTTTCTGACATTTCCTAAAAAAGAAATGTTTAAAATGGGCTTATGTGAAATCCCACAAAATTGTATATTTTTGTTTATAATTTCTTACTATACGAAACTTACAGTGTCTTGTAAATATAATTTAATGTTTGTAATGACTCGACAATGCTTTAAAAAATGTAGGAAGACCTGAAAAAAATTATTTTCATCACAGCAAGTAATGTGAGCAGTAATTAATTTTGTAAAACATAAATGGTGTACAGATCGTTGAGAATTAAATCTACACTAAGGCTCTATATTTGTTTTAATTTGTATGTATGAAATGGATTTCTTTGTAATAAGTTTTGGTACTAAATCCTAACAATCACAGTCTAATGCCATATACAAGAAAAAAAAAATTGTGAAATAATATTACTCAATTGTGACCATAATGCATAGCATTATTACTACAAACATAAAGATTGTCAAAGTAGGCACAGAGATTGCCAACATGATTTGTTAAACACTCAACACTGTAAGAAATGAAATGAACATAACACGCGAAAGTTTGGTAGGCCTACAGTAAATGAAAGTCACAGAGAATTAATTTCAAGGATTAGTTATCGTTTCTGTACTACAGTAGAACCTCAATTTTCCGTGGTAATGAAGGGGTGGACTGAACGGTTAATCAAAAAAATCGGATAATCCATACAAAAAAGATGTTCATTAATTATGAACATAATACTTACAGTTTCACAGTTTTCCTTGTGATCTTATTTTTAATATGTTAGATAGTGGATTAAAAGTTCATTATTTAAAGTCCTGTTATCAACAACGGATTTTTAAGGGCCTTAAGAGCCCTGTAATGGCTGTCTACCAGTGGCGGCTCCTGCGTATTTCTTAAGAGGAGGAAAGAAGGTAACAGGACGAAATGACACCTTCTTGAATGAAACATGCTACAAATTAGCCAACATGCACACATGTAAGACCAGGTAGTGTTGGGGTTAGCCTTCCCTTCTGTATAGCAATAATCTGTTCTTGTAAACTGAGTTTCCTAAATTTTCCATAAAATATGTTTTCACTTCCATTCATTGTTGAATAATTGCACAAATTAACAATTACAAGGAAATTCACCTCGCAGCATTTTTCGAGCACACTACAGCATCACACGTGTTGGAAGAGACTATAGCTACTAACACGTAATCGGAACCGCGGAAATGGGAATGGGAAATAATCTGAGGAAAGCGAGAACACTGCACCCACCCACGTGGTCTGTGTTGCCACATGTACATTTTACAAGTTCAGTATCACGTTCTTTTGAAGAATATCAGTTCTCGTAAAGTCATACTACCATTATTGTTCAAAGTTGCCGGTGGCCAATTTTTTATGTTAAAAATAATGTAGTTTGGAGTACCTACTTTCAATTTCAAATATATTTGTACAAAACTGACAACTTGGCTGTTGGCCTGTCTAGTAAACAATGAATAGAAGTGAATTTCAGGGGCCAAAAAGATCTGCGATACCAACGTAGAACTATTTCCTCTTTGTTTTATATAAACACGACTTTAACTTTCAAATATCCTTGAAAGTTTCAAACCATGAATAGTAGCCTATATAAAGTGCAGTGGCGTATACTGGTTAAAGGGTTTGGGCTACCGCTGACCCTATTATTACACAAAATATATCTAACAATTACTTTAATTTTAATTACTATGGTAAAACTAATAATACAAAATTATTACATTATGTTATATTATAAACTTTTTCTTTTGTAATTTCCTTGGGCTACCGCCGGTAGCACCGGTAGCCCGCAAAATACGCCCCTGATAAAGTGCAATGAATAATATTTTTGATTTATAATTTTAGAAAAAAAGTTTATACAGTGCCTTTCATAGCATTGCGTTAAAACTATTTTATTGTGCCTCCTCCTAGATGTGTTATAGTCTGGTTGAATGCAAGATCGTTAGATGGCAGCGGTAGCGAGATTGCTGCACGACCAGTCGGTTTCTATTTCCCGCCCATGACTGATTCAGAGGAGGATCTCCTCCCTCTCTGTTCATTTATTCGCTTTAAAACTCTGCTTCTTTCTCTGGCCACTAGTGCGCTGTTGTCTATGTATGCTAACTGCAGTAAAGAGGAATGGCTTGGCTTTCCTCCACACAAACAATCTCGCACCTTTCTTACAGTTTCTAGCAGCACATGAGCGCGCATCGTTTAAAACTCGATCAACCGAGGTTTTCTTATAACTGTGAACTTAAAAATTATCGAATCTTCCTTGAATTTCAAGCCACATATTTTATTTGGTATTTACTTTCGAAAGAAGAAAAATGTGAGGAGGACGTTCCTCCCTTCCCTCCCCCGAGGAACTGCCTCTGCTGTCTACGAAAAGACAGGAATAGGGTATAGTAGAGGTCTTATATAGTGGATTTACAAACATTATACAACTTATCTACGTCTGTTATTAAATTGTGTACAATTATTGTACTGCAAATCTCATATTCTAATGCGACACGAGCCACAGTTTTTTCTTTCCCAAACCGGTCAATAATTTGCACTTTTTTTATACTTAACACAACATGTTTTCTTTCGACACCCATGGAAGACATTTTTCCTAGAACTCGAACAATAGGACATGGACTGAATTGTGCAAGGGTTTGCAATTGTGAAGTTCCTGGGAACATTTGAGTAGCTTAATATCAAAGACGGACATCTGTCGTCTCCAAAGTTTTGATCCAGAGGCAATTTTTTAATTCACAGTGTTCTTTGTAATATTTAACACAATTTATTTTATAAATATAGTGTTAGAGTTCGCATATGGTTTCACTATAACTGGAAAGAGAATGAAAATTGTATAAAAAACCACAGCTACCGATATCTAAATTTCGATTGAGGTCAGATGTCTGTCTTTGATATTAAGCTACCCATTTCTTTGAAAGCAGATAGTGACTATTTTACAAGTTTGGAAAAATATCTCCTCCCACAAATAAACATTTCTGTTCTGTTGTCGACAGCAAAGGCATTTCTACAAATAAACATTTCTGTTCTGTTGTCGACAGCAAAGACATTTCTACTACATATTGTGTAATGGTAAAAGCTTGTAATAATCCTTTCTAGAAAAAGCGCATGTTAACAAAATGTACAGTACTTCATATTTTTTTCCTGCAGCAATAAAAAAATAGAGTGAAAGACAATCTGATAATAGGGTGATGGAAAATTGAGGCTCTAATGTACCGGTACATATGTAAAATCCCTGATGTGATCAGGGATAAAATACAGAATAAACTGTATACAGGTACTAAACATATATGACAAAATGAATAATAATAATAAAAATAATAAAAAAAAAATAATAATAATAATAATAATAATAATAATAATAATAATAATAATAATAATAATAATGTAAAAGGTATTAAAATCGGTATTATCTTATACAAATTTATGTCAACTTAAATATAGCCTATAACTAATATATAATTTTCTGAGGAGGAAAATAATATCTGTATCCAATTTATAAGGCATTCACAAGTTCTGAACACCTTTATGTGGCGAAAAAATAGTAATTTACTTCAGAACTATTTTTCACCTGTACAGCAGCTTCATACTGGGGTTGAGTATTGAGACCTCCCTGCCACAGCATTGACGTGTAGTAGAAAGATACCTCTAGTTCTGATCTGTGTTCCACAGCCATCCAATCGCGAGGTGCACTGGCCGTAACATATGTAACATATAGTGGAACTTGCACTGTTACATAACTTTCACTATTGGCTTCTACCTGTGGGAGGAAAAATACTATGAATAAAGGTACTGTACCGGTAATCAGAGAAAAATAAACATAAATAACAGGAAAAGCTGCTATATTTTATTAAAAAGATATATTAAGTTCTTCCCTGTGTTCGTTGTAAGTAATTCCGTTCACTTAAGTCCTAATATTTATTTTCACTATATGAAAAAGAATAGGAACTAATTAACAAATTTTACATCTTGATTACACAACTTTTAACACTGTATCACTTCGGAAAACGTATTATATGTCTTTCATGTGTTAAATTTTATATTACCTTGTTAACTAGACACGTGTTAAATAAAGAGAGTTACTCTGTTTTAAATATCATTTGCAGGTTCACTCAGAGACTTTCCTCAATAGGTAATAAGTTTATGCACTTCGGGATGTAAAACTGGTCAAGTTCGGATATTACTCCCATATGTACCGGATAATACTAAATTACCATTCAAAAGGCGTAAGTTACTACTCCAAAAATAACAAAGGAAAGAGAATTAATCCTTCTTATGATTAATCTAAAAATTTTACAATGGAACTCAGATAATTCTTACAAAACATCTCGAGGTGAAAAGGCTTCTCATGATAGGAAAATAAATGTAATAATCAAAGATAAGGTAATTATAACTCAAGTAGGCCTAATAATGAATATTAAAATATGAAGGGATGTACATTACATGCTCTGTTCGAGAGTAGCAAATAGAATTCTAGCTGCAACAAATAACAGTAAAGACAACTAAATAATAATAATAATAATAATAATAATAATAATAATAATAATAATAATAATAATAATAAAATAAAACCAACTATATAATAATAAAAGAAATAATTGATCATGTCACAGAAAAAATAGTGTAAACATCTTCCTTGGTATTACAGCCATTAAACAATTTTGAATTTGGACCAACTATAAAAATCAAACAACACATTAATAGCAGACTTTACTGCAGACACTCGCACGTAGGGATGTAAAAAAACAAACAATTTTGACACAAAAGCAGAAAACTTCCTCGCCGATCATTGGTACAGGTAGTAATAATAAGCATCTTGCATACTACTACAAAGATGATTCGAAAAGCACTGCACAGGTAAAGCAACGAATCCAGATACTGTACTGATTTTCACTTAAGAAAAGAAAGAAAACATTGTCTTTTTCTATGCTTTAATTTCTAATATTACTATGGGTATAATTGATATTAATTTTTCACATCATGCATTTGTAGATATTCCTGTTTATTCTGGGTTCAAAATGATATATCTTTAAACATCCTCTTTGACAATAGATACCTCTTGATTTGTAATAAACAGATGATGTTGAAAGGTTGTTCCCTTTTGGAGCTTATAAGTTTCTAAAATATTAATATGTATGGATTATTAGTCCAAAGACCAAGTTTGTTTTCTAGAGCTATTCAATGACAGTGAGTATGGTTTCACTCCATATAAAAGTACAGTAGAAGCCACGATGGTGGTAAAGGAGTATGTGGAAGAGAGTTTCGACAATGGTCATTAGGTTTGCTCCAGCAAGCAATTCAGACATGAGGGGTATGCAAATATAAGAGAATACTCTCCTATCACTTTAAGTTTATGTTTTGATATTTATGTGTTAATCTAAATGTTGTTTAACAGAAATGTATTCTTATATTAAATTGTCGCATTAAATGACATAGTACTGTACATTATAACAAATGTTATGATAAGTATTGATTAAAATGTTGAAAAAGTAATTATTTAATTATCCTATACATACATAAGCTACGCTGTATTAATACATTATTATTAAATCGCTTGTGTATTAACTGCAGGAAAATGATACTGGTATTTTAAAAATCTGGCAACCATAAGTTTGGTATAGCAAGATTCCAAAAAGTAGAATAATGAACACGTTAAGAAAGGAAAGCGAGGTAAAATGGCAAAAACTCAGGCAAAATACAGATAAAAGAGCAGAAACTAAGAAATACTTCCCCAACGTTTCCCAAAGATTAAAGCTGGAACTGCCTCTTTCTGCGAGTTTAACAAATATGCTGACAGGACATGGAAGATTAAAGGCCTATACTATCAAAGATTCCACATAACAGGGGATTCAACATTCATGTGTAAGGAAGGGCACCAAACAGTCGACCATATTCTCTTCATTTGTAGTATTGTATATATAACACTGAAAGGAACATATTAAGCTGCAGCATAAGACAAAAAGGAGGCAGTATATAAAAGTGAACTCATAACCACATATATGGTACTAAAGAGTATTGCAAATTCATAAAATCAATTAAATTTGAAAGTAATCAAACTTAGAAATAAGAAAAAAAAGATGCCTAAATCATTGGAATGTACGTAATATTTTCAAAGGAATATTAAGGCTAGGTTAGTTTAAACTTAATCAGTAAAAAGTCCATCGTTGTGGCTGAGGGGGTAGCGGTTCGATTCCTGGTCAGGACGAGTTGCCTGGGTGAGGTTTTTTCGCGGTTTTCCCTCACTCCTATGGATGAATATCAGGTAATTTTATCAGGCGATTGGAACCCTACTCATCTTCGCCACTTCCTTCCCTCCCTCATCATCCTGTTTCTGGTTTTCCAGATCCCTCTACAGGGGGCCTCCCAGAACTTCTGGCTCTCTCAACCAGCCTCCATGGAATATAGCTAAACGACATTGGATGGCTTCTGCAATGGCACCCGAGGCAGACCTACTCAGGGGAGGAGTTTCACCTCGGGCCGACAGGGGGGCCTTGGGGGAAGTTACCGAACCAGGAATGATATATGGATTTCTGTTGGCTGTAGGAACCAGTCGTTAGGGAGTCATGTGGTTGGTTTGGTGCGCGCAAAGACGTTGTAGTTATATATCTAGACACACAATTGGCGCTGGTGTCGTGTACAAATTTGAAACCTCTCGCGCAGGTTTGCACGACGCCATGTTTTGGGAGCACGAATGATTGTTTCTATAAAGCATTCGGAGTTTAGAGAATACCATTGAGCATATAGGCGTTTTCTTAGTGGATTTCCTCCTTCACTGTAATATAACTCAACTTATTTACGTATTTTCTAACGTATAATATAAAATAACAGAAGTAAATCTAAATATTGTAATTAAGCATTGTTTTAAATATAAACGCCTTATATTGCTCAAAAATAGACTTTTCAGTTTATTTCTATTTCCTATGACCGAATACATGGAATATTTTTACTTATGTTTTTTCATATACATTAGAAAATACGTAAATAATTTATTTAAATTATATTACAAAGAGAGGGATGTCCGCTAAAAATGTCTATATACCCAATGGTATTTTCCAAACACCTAATGCACTGTAATAATAATCCTCAGTGTTTTGAGAATCAGAGGCGATATGACTCTTCTACTGCAGACATTGATTGCAATTCCCTCATTCTTACATCATTCTCAATGACACAATATAGTCAAAATGTGGTTGTATTCATTGCTGGCTTAGTTGTTAAATCATTAAGAAAAATATGGTGTAATAAATCTAAATACTCAATTTATGGTACATAGCATACCAGCAGTAAACAAAATCTCTTTTATTTTTTTAACGAAAGAATATCTTGTCTTGTCATATCATCATCTGAGCAGGGGCGGCCCGTCCCTATGTGCTACAGTGCTACAGCACAGTGATAATTTTTGCTCAAATAATGTATTTGTAATACCATAGTATCTGATATATCATTTAACAATTTCCCATGGTTATATTCATGACGCATTATCGAGTGTTTAGTCTTGGCTCTTCGCTCTTTGGTGCCTCAGGGGGGGTTCGTTGTGCTACTCTGACTTCATATGAAAATATAGTCATTTATGCGCATGTGCGAAGCTGAAATCACTGCTCTGATTGGCTATTTTTACGCGGGAAAGTGCTGTAGTCAGCTTCAGCACAACACAGCTTGGAGAATGCTTGTTTGTGGAAGAACTCGGAACTATTTACAATGTATTTGGTAATTCAAATATCGGACTGCTGCTGCCATCTACCTGTAGGCCTATGAGGTTCCTCCTGAATCAGCTAGCAAGCGACGGAAAATGGAATCCTAGAAAACTGAAGCCAAGGAAGTATGTGACTGTATAATTCAGAAAACTACTCACCGTTTTCAGTCTTTAAGCCACCTAGACGCAACAAAATTGTTAAACAGCAAAATTTTTGAGAATTTTTCGTATAATTTTCGTGAACGCGAACTTGAAGTTGCTGTCAACAGCTATACTATGCCATATAGGCCTACTGAACAAAAGAGTGTTAAAGACACAACTTGGAGTTCAATACGGAAAACCCGACTTCCAAAATATATATGTCTAATTGTTACAATACATAGTCTCCTACAATTTACAGGATCCATTCCGTGAAGTAACGAAGTTGTTAAATATTTTGGTTACAACACCAATGGCCATTGCTGAGCCAGAAAGATGTTTTTCTTGCTTGAAACGCATAAAAACGGTTTTTAAAGATCACTATGTCCCAGGATCGTCTCACTGCTCTTGCAATACTGTCAATAGAAAAGAGTATGAAGTCCAAGATGGAAGGGCTTAACACCAGGGTAATTGACAAGTTCTGCAGTAGGAAGGAATGCCGTATGGACTTCATATTTCGTCACTAGGCGAGTCTCAAATTAAGATAAATACATATAAGTGTACATAGTAGGCAGATAAAGAGATTGTAGCACACTCATTATTTTGACCACCAGCCGCTACTGCATCTGAGATTATAGAAATATGCCGCTTAAGTGAAAGAACGATTATACAGATGTTGACAGTTCAATGGCATATTACCACCTACTCTTACATCGTGTGAGAACAATGTGCTCTAGAAGTAGAACACTTGTACAATCTTTCTACACTTATAGGAACATATTTTAGAAAATGGATCCCAGATTCCTCCCGAGAATCATATTTTAAACTTGTTAAACTGACCATAAAAGTACATAAAGATCTACTGACGTAGCTCAGTGGGCTAAGGACTGTCTGTCCGGAGTCGCGCTCGGTCGGGGGTTTGATTCCCGCTGATTTCCTGGTTGGGTTTTTTCTTATATCCCCAACCGTAAGGTGAATGTCAGGTAATCTATGGCGGATCCTTGGCCTTGTCTCGCCAAATATCATCTCGCTATCATCGATACCATCGATGCTAAATAGTCTAGTAGTTGATACAGCGTCATTAAATAACCAAATAAAAGAAAGTACTACATAAAGAGCAGATGTTAGCACACAGCTTAAGGTTACCAGTACAACACGACTTTACATAAAAATGTTGTAAGACAATATTTAACGGAGTCAATAATAATAATAATAATAATAATAATAATAATAATAATAATAATAATAATAATGATAATAATAATAATAATAATAATAATAATAATAAAATAATAATAATAGTAGTAGTAATAATAATAATAATAATAATAATAATAATAATAATAATAATAATAATAATAATAATAATAATGCATCAATAGGTAAGATGTTCTGTACACGAGGCTTGAGTTCTATTATATGACTAATTCATGCATGTGACGTTTATTTCATACTACAGCCGTGATAGTAAGCTATTGCACGGTAGGCCTACTTATATTTCTAACTAAAACATTAGGTACCGGTACGGATTTCTATTTTACAGGTGCAGGCCTATATTATGTGATATGGAAGCGAATAAATAATAATTGTTCATTTCTCGTCCACATCAAAGCAAACGTGTTTACAATGTAGGCCTAATGTAACGTCTTTCACAGGCAGTGTTTTGTTAATAATAGTTAATACTAATAATTTTCTTTTCATCTGAACTATTACTACAATATGCATTTGTATTTCTGTTCGCTCTATATGTTGTCAAATAACTATATAACATATTTAGTTACGGTTTAAAATTATTACAGTTTTCTTTCGTTTCATATCAAACTAACGGTAACTGAGCTTGATTATGTCTTTAACGTGGTCGCTTTAAATGTTAATAAGATTTTTTTTTTTTTTTTCATTTATCCATTCAAATTGATTTATAAGAGACACCAAACATATATTAAACATTCAGCATTGTATAGTGCAGCCGTCTGCTAGCCGGTGCTTCTCCCAAAGCATGGCGGCGGACGCAAGCTTCAATTTGTCCCTACTCTAAACTTCTGCGCAGCCTGGGCTGTAGGGGCTCGGATGCGCGTAGGGGATCTATGGCACGCAACTTATTCCATATTGAGGGTTAGCACAATAGATCTCAACAGGTCGCAGTGCTGGGTCATCCATGTCCCCCTCACTTAAATTCCATTCCATTCCATAACCAGTAAAAAATATGTAAGTTAAATATTATATTAACTAGCTGCATAAATATTAGATAATATGATTGAAGATTTTATTAATATAATTAGAATTTTGTAAATATTCAGTATTACGCGTATTTGTATTATTTCTAACAATTCTCACATTAGACTTGTAGAAAAAACCTATGACAATAATTGTTAAAATCATCTGTGTACAATATGTAAACCAAAACATCTAGTGCTACACTTAGTAATGGAACACACACATACACAGAAGCATGTGCACACACAAAACTGAACTTCCTGCTCTTACATATGCATATTGCTTTTTTTGTTATTAAACACCAGCATCTAAAATCTGAAACTTGGAAAAGATACGGCCTTTATTCATGTTTAATGAGGGTAGTGCTAGAGTCACAATTTTACCACCTTAATATTAAAAATGTTCTACCACTTATAAACAGTCATTTATATAGTGGGAAAGAGAAAAATTCCATATATTTTCTGACATTTCAACCCACATCAATTAAGCCAAATAAAAATAATACTGACCTGAAACTCAGATGTTACTTTTCCTCCACAGTTGTCTACAAGTTGACTCATATGAAACCAGGCATCAAAAGTCCATAAACAAGTGTTGAGGTTTAGATGTTTGTATAACTTCACTGTATCATTTCCTCTCATATTACTTGAAAGCTGATAAGGTCGCGAAAACCCTTTTTCATTAGGAGGAGGTTTCAAGACCTCCTCATTAATTAAAAATGCACTATTGTTATGGAGGTTTGAGCAAAGATGTTGCGCTGTATGTCTCCTATCAAGGAGCAAAATTCGAGGATTTCTCAAAGGCAGCGTGGATACTAGAGGGACCATTCCATCAGAATGAGGTATTTCTAAATGAACGTGGATTGTGTTTTTATGATTCACGTCTTGCGCGGACGAGGAGTCAATGTATCTCAATATTGCAACAAATGAATGTTCTTGCAAATAATCACCATTGCTTTGCCTATCATTACCAGAACAAATTGCTTCACGTTCACTTCCGATAGTAACATGTTTACTTTTGAGAGGTATTCCCATTATTTTTCTCTCATGGTCACTCTTTACGAATGGCGTTGTCACGCATTTTAATCTGAATTTTCTTGAATAAAATAATGGATCTAATACTTTTGAATAAACATTCCCGTAAATGGTAGAGTCTCTGATTGGCCTAAATGCTGAATATGATCTTCTGTTTAGAGATGGCACAGCAACTTCCCACGAATAGGCAATGTTGGATTCTTCAATTCCTCCGGATTTACACAGACTGCCTGTTGTACTGAAGTGGGGATGTCTGGCATTGCAGGAACTAATACACACTAAAGGATATCCCGGACTTGGGTCTGAAACTTGGGATACAGACTTCACGTTATCATACTCTAGCAAAGACACAATTATTGGCTGTGATGGTAATACTTTCATTGCTTCTCCACTAATTCCACGGTTCACTTTTATTGTTATGGACGACAGTTCTCCGAGTTCAACACCTGTGAGTTCTTTCGGGGACAGAACTAGAGAGAAAGTCTGTGTCTGAGTTCTTGTTGGCCTGTGGATCACTCTGACTCTAATGGGCAGAGTTTTAGTTCCTGGACTGAATACTAACATTTGGGACAGTGGTTCATAGTCAACCCCTGCTGATGCACTATGATCACATGTTGACACTCTCACTCGGGCTTCTTGAGAGACATCACCGGACCTCACTACCTGCAACATGATAAACTGATGAATTTTGTTCCCACTAAACTAGAACATAAATCTTACTCTAATTTTAAACTCATTTAATTAAAATACAATACACACCCCTAAATCTTAGGCTCTTTTGTGTGCTTATGTAGGCTTAAATATATGTGTTTGTCAAGAGTGGAGAAGGAAAATCTAGTTTGGAAGAAGTTACAGGAGTCAGAGAGGATGCTGTTAGGGGAGCTGTACCACAGGCTGAGGGAATCACTAGGGAGGGTAGTCCGAGGGGCTCAAGTGGATGTATAGCAAGAAGGAGCGGCTTTGGAGCAACTAATGAGGTCAGCGCAAGTGAAGTTCTGGTGACAGAGTCTGGTGGAAGTTCGTGGTGCTTGAGAGGAAGTGAAACGTCTACTGTAAGGAGAAGCGTTGCTGGATCAAACGATGAGGTTGATGCAGGCGACGAACATTTGCTCAGAGGTAAAATAACACATAGGAACTTTAATAGAAATAGATATGAACAATCTAATTCGAATAAGGATATAGTTACTGAACGAATTTACTCGCTAAGAGATAGGCAGCAACAACGAATAAACTTTCCTGCTATTAGAAAAATTAATAATTAACTAAGTAAGAATGGTAGACATATTTCAAAAATAAGATTTATTAGCGTCGAAGTTTTAATAAATAAAATTGAAAATAATGCTTTTATGAATTTATTAAGTAATAACGGCGTAAATTATTATAGCTGATAAGAAGTGATAAAAAGATTAAGACGTTATAAATTGGTAAATATTTTTCTTTAAATTTGACAGGATGGTACTAAGTTATAAATTTATTAGAAACATAATAGCAATGAATGTAAATGAGTGCATGCGATTGAAATGATTAAAGTGGAATTAATGTTATCATGTAATTAGATTGACAAATAATGTGTTTAAACAAGTAAGCTTACAGCTGTATTGAGGCTACGTCGAGGATTTTGCTGACAAGTGTAAGCACGAGGTTAGACACTGCCCTACATATAGACATAGAATGTACTGATTCAGCTATTCTGTTTGTTCTCATATTGTCGGCATCTGCTAACCTCTATGCGATATTTATTACATGAAATAGTTAAGTACTGTGTAAACGAGGAACTGTAATTTAAATATAAATATGACTGTTGTAAAAGATAATTAGATGAATATAGCAGCAGGGACGATTTATATACACTTGGTTATTTAAAAAAAAAAGAGAATTTCAAACTTAGCATGTAAACAAGTTTTGAATGTTTAAAATAAATGCGATAGGGTGAAAACTTGCACTAAAACCAGTAAGTTAAACCAACATAAGTTGAATAGTTAGGATGATACAAAATTTGTTATTAAATTGTGTAAATATTGTGTATTATCACTATTTGTGAATGTATCAGTTTTAAGATTAAGTTTATGTACTTTTGAACTATTAATAAATAATACCAATACCAATATATGTATTTGTGTATACATATTTGTGTCCAATTTGTACAACCTTAATGCTAAGTGATTGTTTTAACTGTTCACAGCTGACAAGTAAACATTCTCATGGGGACAGATAAAAAGTTAATTTTTTTTCTTTCACCATGTTAATAATGTCAAAACAAGTGCTTATACAAATTTTGGCCACTCGATCGCAATTACGAGGCCATTCAGAAAGTAATTTTTCCTGGGGCCATTTACAGAAAGAAAACACAATTTCATGGAAAGATTTTATTGAAACAGATACAGCAATTGTTGCGCTATTTTTTCAACATATTCCCCACTGAAATTGAGACATATGTCATACTGTGGGATCAACAGAGAGGTGCAGACAGCTGTCACACACTGGTTCCAATCTCAGACGGCAGACTTCTACGACACAGGGATGCAAAAACTGATCCCATGATATAACAAATGTCTCAATTCCAGTGGGGAATGTGTTGAAAAAGTCCCGCATCATGGCATCATAGTCTTAGGCATCCTGCCTATGACTCACATTATAGAATGCACACTGGTTCGAGTTCTCATGGAGGAAGAAATTTTCTCATGAAATTTCGGCCAGTGTATGGGACTAGTGCCCACCCAGCGTCGTGACGCACTTGGATAGCTACGATAGGTAGCAAAATTCGGTTGCGAAGGCCAGCTATAATGGCTGGGGGAATCGTTGTGCTAACCATACAATACCTCCATTCTGGTTGGATGATCGTGCACCTTTACTTCAGCATGTGAACGTGAGCCCAGCAGCCAGCTGCTCGGTCTGGACCCTTCAAGGGCTGTGGCGCCACAGATTATTATTAATATGTTGAAAATTAGAGCAACAATTGTTGTATCTGTTTCAATAAATCTTTCCATGAAATTGTGCTTTCTTTCTGTAAACGGCCCTAGGGAAAATCGCTTTCTGGACGGTCTCGTAATTGCCCTCGAGTGGACAAAATTTGTATAAGCATTAGTTTTGATATTATTAACAAGGTGGAATAAAAAAAATAACTTTTTTATCTGCTCCCATGAGAATGTTTGCTTGTGAGATGAAGTAAAAAATAATGACTCTCTCGTAACTTCTACACATTTCTGACATCTACAAAGTATATTTCTTATTACACAATACCACTGAATCATTTTTTTTAGAAATCCCGTAAGTCAAATTTTAACAGAATTAAGTTTACTGCTAATTTCTATTCTATACCATTTTGTAGAAAAATATCACCAGTCAAATGATACCGTATTTCTGTTGTGACATGTGCCGTTGAAAAATTAGGTTTCGTGGAGAAGGCCCGTAAGTCAGTGACAAGGCTGACACAGAATGAACAAAACTATAGCATAAGCTATTGTGTTTAGTAAATTAATTATTTTGTGTCTGAATTTTGGATTTGTTAAAATAATGTTTTTGTTTTTTGTGTAATATATTATTGTATTAGATTATTTCATGCAGAACTTTATTATTTATGTCCTTAGAGACATTTACTACAGGTTAGAATAAAATTTGTTCACATGAAGCAAAAATTCTTTGGTCAGCGGGAAAAGGCACATAAGTCAAATTAATTAATTTTTCAGGAGAGGCTTTTTTTAATTTACTCTTAACTGAATATAAGTATAATAATGAAATTCATGTATTCAAATTACACATGTAAGGTCAATTAAACAGTGTTCATGGGTTAGATGAGAAACATACAATATATATATATATCACAGTTGTATGAACACTTTCGAAAATAAAATAAATTATTAAAATTAATAAACTTCAGACATGTTTCGGAGACTGCCTCTTCATCCTCAGTGACTCTACCACGACGGCTGGTTCAGGTGATCGACTGTGATGTAGCGTGGCTTAAAGGAGACTGCGGTCGATCACCTGAACCAGCCGTCGTGGCAGAGTCACTGAGGATGGAGAGGCAGTCTCCGAAACATGTCTGAATTTTATTAATTTTAATAATTTATTTTATTTTCAAAAGTGTTCATACAACTGTGATATATATTGTATGTTTCTCAAATTCATGTATGTTGGTCAAAGTATGACCCTTTTCAATTTAACATACGAGAAATTTTATTATTTAAAAAATTAGAAAAAATACATGACGTATGTGATTAGGTACAACAGAAAAATCGATTTTTTGACTTATGTGCCTTTTCCCGCTGACCAAAGAATTATGAAGTCATCTTCTAAATACTCGTTTTGAGAATCAAATTGGTATTATTTTTTAACCAAATTTTCAATTACTTCATGAAATAAAGAGATTGTTTTGTTAAATCTTCACCAGATTTTGAGGAACCTCAAACATTTTCAAACATGAATATTGAGTCATATTCCATTTAAAAAATATTCTTCTGCATATAGAAATATTCGTTATGTTTTTTTCAACATTTCCCATTTCAAATATTCCAATTCTTAACTCATGCATTTCTTTTAAACAGTTTTTTGTGTTTCCCCAAAACTTTGTATTTCGTGACTTAAGGGATTTCTAAAAAAAATCGATTCAATTGCTGTCTTGTTACAGAATGAATTCTTCTACATATGTTTTCCTGCAGCTTTTACAGAGTACAGGGATTTGATCTGTACCGATACAATTTCTCTTTAATACTATGCTTCCCAAAAGGCAAAAATTCGGAGATCAAGATTACAACAAAATTTTGTTTATTAATCTGTTATCAAACCCATCTCCTATTTCCCATAGCGGCCATAGCTGTATTATGACTCTGTGTGTCTTAGGCTGTGTACACTGGCTAAAATCAAGATCTGAGATAAAATTTAGATACCAGAGGAAAAACAACACAATTGGACTCAACCAGTCCATATGGAAGAGAGTTAAATTTCTTGCTGGATCTGTCAATCATTATAAGATAGATCTTCTTTTGTGGTGATCGTGTAATCAAATGGATATTTTTCGGTTTACTGTACCGGTACAATAGCGAGTGTTAATATTCCTTGCTAGCTCTGCCCGAATAGTGCAAAGAAAATTTTTAGAGAAAGTTCTTAGTTGTCCCGAAGTGCATACCGGTACCAGTAATCTTGTTAGAACACTGAGAAAAATAAATAACACTTCGTGTAGAATGTTTTTAAATAAGGCAAGGAATTTAATTTTATTCCTAATGTAAAAACCATCAATGGTAATGATAAATGGCTTTCCAAAAGATTCCTTTGCGATAACCTTGCGGGCCAGACAATGGAAACCAGTAGCACAGCATTGGGCAGGGCAGTTAAAAGTTCATCTTAAAGGTAAGGTTTTTGCAACAGCATAATATTAAAAAAACACTGATTAAACAAATTGAAATAAGTTAATAATCTTAGTCACGTTCATAATAAGATAAAATATTTATGTTTGTCTTGTATATACTGACTGGTACATGAATTTTAATATGCATGTTTATGGTGCTAGAAGAAGGAGAAATAAATAAATTAAAAATTCATTAATGATCCTCTTTTAAAAAATTCATGATAAGAAAGCCAACTAATGAAAAGTACTGGTAGATAATTTTTATTCATAGTCCTTTAGTATTTCAACTTAATGAACACAGGAAAAATGAGTGTTTGTTGGTTAATGATATATGAATTAATTTATAATAATAATCTGAGGTATGACAGCTCATGAAGAACCATGACCGACCAGCCGACTGCTGTCCTCACATTCACATGCCGAGTGGACGATCATCCAACCAGAATGGAAGTATCGTGTGGTTAGCACGATGATCCCTCCAGCCGTTATAGCTGGCTTGAATTAATTTATATCATCGTATATTTGATCCTATAACGACACTGAAAGACATACATAGTGGATTTGAATAAAATTATAAATACGTACCAGTAACTAATATGTTTATTATTTATTAAATAAAACTATTGCGTGAAATATATTTAATTTTGTACGTCAAGGAATCTAAAAACATCATATCTACATAAGTGTTAAAATTGATTATCTGAAGCATCCAAAAAATATTGACTTAACTAATAATAAATTTCGGACAGAAGATTTGTTATTTATTTAAATTACAGAGTGATTTATATAGAACTGACACATTTCTTTCATTAATTGTTTCAAAACGAATTGTGCTACCGACAACTTATTATACCTAAAATGTAGATGAATTTTGGGAGATTATTTACCTCTATAGCAAATGTTGAAAATGTCCTCCATCCTGCATAAGGCACAACTCAACACGTCGTTCCATGTTACTGGCCACTCGTTGGAGGACTCTGTTGTTAGCTTGAATCTCCTGTGTGATGATATGCTTCAGATCGTCCAATGTCTGCGGACGTGTGGCGTAAACCCTGTCTTTTAAGTAACCCCCATAGAAAGAAGTCCGGTGTTGTCAAATCCGGAGATCTCGGTGGGCACAGGTTCCTGGAAATTATTCGGTCGTCACATAACCGGCTAAATGGAACCATGCTTCATCTGTGAACCATGTGATAGACAATATGGCAGGATTTTGCACAATGAACGTCTGAAACCAACGACAATAATTCAATCTTTTATCCTTATCTGGTTCCTGTAGCTGATGAACAACCGTAACCCTATGTGGTTTTAGGCTCTCTGACACATTGAGTAGGTGTACTCTGTCTCCTGCGACAAACGTCTTAATGACTGCTCTTACATCAACAACAACCGTAGGAAGCCTAGATGAACGATGCTTGCCCTTTTCTCTCACCAGAGATCCAGTTGTTTCCAATTTGTTTACCAGTCCCAGTATTGTGTTTCTTTTGGGAGGATTGCGAACACCAAATTCTCTCTGGTATGCCCTTTGAGTAGCTGTGGCCACCGAGATCTCCGGATTTGACAACGCCGGACTTCTTTCTATGGGGTTACTTAAAAGACAGGGTTTACGCCACACGTCCCCAGACATTGGACGATCTGAAGCACAACATCACACAGGAGATTCAAGCTAACAACAGAGTCCTCCAACGAGTGGCCAGTAACATGGAACGACGTGTTGAGTTGTGCCTTATGCAGGATGGAGGACATTTTCAACATTTGCTATAGAAGTAAATAATCTCCCAAAATTCATCTACATTTTAGGTATAAGTTGTCGCTAGCACAATTCGTTTTGAAACAATTAATGAAAGAAATGTGTCAGTTCTATATAAATCAACCACCGGCGTGGCTCAGTCGGTTAAGGCGCTTGCCTGCTAGTCTGAAGTTGCGCTCGGGCGCAGGTTCGATCCCCGCTTGGGCAGATTACCTGGTTGGGTTTTTTCCGAGGTTTTCCCCAACCGTAAGGTGAATGCCAAGTAATCTATGGCGAATCCTCGGCCTCATCTCGCCAAATACCATCTCGCTATCACCAATCTCATCGACGCTAAATAACCTCGTAGTTGATACAGCGTCGTTAAATAACCAACTAAAAAAAATTTATAAATCACTCTGTACTTTAAATTTGTGAGATTTTCCTTGTTAAAATATGGAAAGAATGTAAAAATGTTATTAATGAAATGGACATGGTATTGAGAAAGTTCTTTTGGTGAGTCTCAGCAACGTGCAACACTAATCATCATAGTATGACCTACTACTGGAAAGTTCCTGTGTCCCAATTATACCAGGTATCTTTGATAACACATGTAACACATCTTTCCATGATGAACTAGAGAAAAATTCAGATAATTCTTTCAAACCAACCTACATTTACGGTGATGGTAGAAGTTGCATCTCCAGTTTTTATAGCCACTGGCTCTGATACTATAATCTCTTCTCGATCAAATTGAACTTTTGGCGTGTCCTCAAAGTCAACAATCTTCAGTGTTACAACAGTATTTTCTCCCAGTGCAACACCAGCAATTCCATGAAAATTTTCTAATCTGAGTTCCAATTCTTCTTCAGCTTCATAGACTTCATCATCGATGATGGTGACCTGACACTCAACCATTGTAACTTTCGGAGAAAATATCAGTATAGAGTCCGCAGAGTTCCTTGGTCTGTCCACAAAGTCTTTCCCTGCTGTTGCAGTGCGCTGCATTGTGTAGCAAAGCACTTGAGCTTCTGTTGATAGATCACCCCAACGTTGCACAGGAATTCGTATGAAGCTACAATTTTCCTGCACAATGATTACATGTTGATTTGTTCCAAATTGCAACATATATTCTACCTTCTTAATATCTGACCCTTCGCTTTCTGGAAAGTTTGTGGAATCTTCTTGTGGATTTATTTTAAGATGGATGTTGTTTGTAAGCTCATATTGTCCCACAGTTGCCAGAATCTCAAACATATCCTGAGGATTTCCATCATCTTTGTTATGTTCATATTGAACCACACATTCCTTAAGGTCCTGCAGTGAAAATTCAACCCCTAAAACATTAAACACTTTGAAATATACAATTGCAACAAATTCCATACTGGATATTGCACTTTAAATTTGATGATTCTTTCTTATTATGTACATTATGCTACCAATCATAAATAACACAAAGACTGTGAAAAATATATGTTACCGGTAACTTATAGAAAAGTATTTTATGTATATTCCTGATTGTAAGCCATTTAATCTTGTAATTTATTTAAGAATGATCATCTAAATAGTTATGAATAATTCAAATTCTAATTAAAATTATCATATACGTCTACTGATGGTATTAACTAACTCTTTTTATTTGTGAAAACCTTGTTTATAGAAACAAATTAAATAACATTTGGTAATTTTGTATACCAGTACTTAAATTGCAGCTTATATTGAAATTATATTGAATGTTATTTTGAGAAAAATAAGTAAACAACTAAGGAACGAGGCATTATTGTAGTTATAAAATTATTTTCATTGTTTACATAATTATCAAGGACTTCTATAGCTTGAAAATTATCGTAAATGTAGGAGTTATGTTGCTTAAATTAGGTTAGGTAGCAGAAGTCTGCATTGATGATTTTAGTCAGGTAAAGTGATACCCAGTTGGGTCAGGACACTACTAAGTCAGGTCTGTACTTGACTGAGTATGTACCTGCCTGAATCTGTCTGAATTCTATCCGACACCCTACTTCAAATTTGATTCATGCAGTGTTGCATTTTGCTAGCATAGTATGTGTCTGCTGAAAATTTATTTTTATTTTGCTGCATTATGATTGTGTTAATTTAATACTCTTTCCCTCACATATAATGTTTTAAATATTTTATTAACAATTCTCAAAAGAAAAATTATAAATGTGATACCGGTATAATTCTAATTACAGCAATACAAAATAACTCTCTGCATTTTGTGACCAACTTCAATCTGGGCAGCCAACTTCACCCTAGTTTATGGTAGTATTTTAGATTATTTCCCATCTTTCTATATATCCTACCTAAGAAGAAATTTCGAATAGGGGTCATTTTAAACTACACATTTGTATTTTCCAACTTGGAATTGTAGCGCAGTACCTGCTTACTTTTAACTCACATAGCAAATAGTTTTATTTTTGTTTGCTAAAACATAGAACTGATCCCAAATTTTGCTTTTTATTCGTGAACTGGGGTTGGGTATGCCAATTAGTTGTCCAGTTTTAAGTCTATTTTGAAGTTCAAAAGGCTAAACATGGTCACAATATTGTCGAAAAATAACTATGTAGTTCTAAGAGGGTGGAACCACGATGGAGTCCTGTATGTAGATCCGGTAGACCCAACAGGTCCCTACTGATCCAAACCTACTGCAACACGAACAATACGTGATGTCAAAGCATGTCTGTATTCTCATGCTGCTTGCATCATTCCTTTGCTAGCAGACCCAACTAAACCTGGTCAACACAGACTTCTGTTAGGTAAGTAGGCCTACCATGATGAAATAATTACCAGTGACATTTAACGTAATTCATCCTTTTATAAAATATTATATGTGAATGGTCAGAATACAAATCACATAACATTATTATTATTATTATTATTATTATTATTGTTATTATTATTATTATTATTATTATTATTATTATTATTATTATTATTATTTTCCCTCCATTTCTGCTGAGATGCAGTGTATTGTATGTTTAAATTTATTATAATGTATTACGCTATAAGATTATTTTTAGTTTATAACTGAATATCACATAAATGATTGATTAAATGGCAAACTTACTAGTGTTAATTATATAAGCACGTGTAGCTTACAGCTATTTCGGTGTCCCTACTGAACACCATCATCAGAGCCAACTCAGTATTCAGTATACACCGAAACAGCTGTAATCAATCATTTATATTTAAGTATATACATCTTCATTACACAACTTTTAACACTATATCACTTCGGAATATGTTTTATATGACTTTCTTGTGTTAAATTCTATCGTACCGGTACCTGGTTTACATGTTTCGAGATTCAAGATGGAATATCACATGTTTCACTGAATCCACATTTTATTATAAAACATTAGATATGTGGATGTTACACACAGAAACTTTACTCATAATGCTACAAAAATATAATATATAAAATAAATAACGTATTATATGAAAGAGAATACCGGTACTATTTTTGATGGTGAAAATAGGCCATACTTACCTCCTTCTAAATTCAGTGAAGATTTCTTTGAACAAGAAAGTATTAGAGTTCCACTTTGCGGCATTTCTGTTATGACAAAACGCACGTCTGGATTCTCATTATCAGTCCCATTAATTTCAAAATACTGCATCATTATATTAGTCGGTTTAGTCTGTAAAAAAAAAAAACCTTCAAATATAACATTCTAGTTTAGTAAGCTTACTTGCATAGCACTGATTCATATACAAAACAAAACAAAATAAAGTATCAACACTATTGCACGCAAATTTTATTCAATTATTGTATTACATCTACAATTTATTATGCTCTCGACTACAGACAGAGGTGTATTTCAGGCCTGGAAGGCCACAATACTATTTTTCGAGGCTGGGCAACACCAGAGTACTTAACTTACCATGTCAAAGAAGTCCTCTCAGGAAAGGATTTTGTTTATTCATTTCAAAAGATCATAAAGAAAAAATTTCCCAAAGGTTTTGTCAGAACATAAAACAAAACAGGACAGCTGAGACTATTATAAACATAATTTAAAAAATCGAATAGCAATTGAAATCAATACATTATCAATACCTATTGTAATTTAGTTGTTTTGAAAAGATCTTGAAAAATGCATACCTTTTCTGCACTCACAGTTGGATTAACTATTCTGAATTGAGGTTCAGACTGATGTATTGATTGTAGACGTATCCTGAAAGGCTGATGTTGCACAAGAATCGAGTTGTCGGAAGCTCTGACCACAGCCAGTTCTATAACAAGTAATTGTTCTATAGGAACAGCTTCTGCTCGAGGTGGAATGTACACCAGTTTCTGAGCTTCCACATCTGCTTGAGTGAATCGCTGAACCTATGAAAATTTTAATGTTATTTTTTACATCTCAATATATTTTGGATGTTTATTATGACAGGAGGCCTAATGACAATGAAAATGATAGGTAACTTCATGTGATTTACCTCCATCTCATTCTATCTATTTAGAAACAGTACTAGTTTACTGTAGGATTTTACTTTCGCTGTATTTTGTACCAAAATTAACCTTTCACATCTATTATTGGAAAGTCTTATATTGGTTTAGAAGATACCGGTAATCAAAGAAAGAGTGCTGCCTGTGAAAAGCGTTTTTCTTATTGCCAATGTGCACAAAGGAATATTTAAATATAAAGTTTCAAATTTTAACCGTTTATTCTTGTGAGTACTGCCGTTCTGTTCTCTCTTGTTTCATGTGCCTGGAGACCCTACTGGAAGAGAGGCAGCATCAAGACTCAGAAGAAAGAAAATCAATTTTGCCTGCTAGTGTGTAATTACAATGTTAGATTAATGTACACTGACGATGCTATGAATAATTGTATTCCAACGGTTAATAAAATATCTATCTAGCTATCTTCGCTGGTTATAATTTCTTTACTTGTATCTTCTCATACAAACAGAATACATAATTTGTCCTAAGGTGGGATATTTTCTGTCTTTTACACTGATATTATTACAATTTCGGTGGAAAAATTAAAATATCTTGGAGCAACAGTAACAAATATAAATGACACTCGGGAGGAAATTAAACGCAGAATAAATATGGGAAATGCGTGTTATTATTCGGTTGAGAAGCTCTTATCATCCAGTCTGCTGTCGAAAAATCTGAAAGTTAGAATTTATAAAACAGTTATATTACCGGTTCTTCTGTATGGTTGTGAAACTTGGACTCTCACTCTGAGAGAGGAACATAGGTTCAGGGTGTTTGAGAATAAGGTGCTAAGGAAAATATTTGGGGCTAAGCGGGATGAAGTTACAGGAGAATGGAGAAAGTTACACAACACAGAACTGCACGCATTGTATTCTTCACCTGACATAATTAGGAACATTAAATCCAGACGTTTGAGATGGGCAGGGCATGTAGCACGTATGGGCGAATCCAGAAATGCATATAGAGTGTTAGTTGGGAGACCGGAGGGAAAAAGACCTTTAGGGAGGCCGAGACATAGATGGGAGGATAATATTAAAATGGATCTGAGGGAGGTGGGGTATGATGATAGAGACTGGATTAATCTTGCACAGGATAGGGACCGCTGGCGGGCTTATGTGAGGGCGGCAATGAACCTTCGGGTTCCTTAAAAGCCATTTGTAAGTAAGTAAGTAAGTATTATTACAATTTCTGAAATCTGACAAATCATATAGAAATTTTATTCTCCAAATTTACCCAACCTACAGGAAAAAAGAAGGTGAACCTAGGTATGTGTGATGATAAATTATATATTCTGAAAGCAGCCAGCAAGAACAGACATATAAATAATTACGATACAAAAATTAATTTACCAATATGGATCTCAGAATATAAGACCTATTCTGTTTTATTAATATACAAAAGGGTGTATACATGATATGCATATTGATTTTGTTCAGGGAACTTTAGATATGTTATAAAGTTATAAAATAATCATAAATGAAAACTGGATAGTGTCCTGATTGTCATAATATAGGTGCAATAATGGCAGAACACCGATTTTACATTAGGTACTGTTAAATAGTGGTGAGAGAAAATAAGAGAAGAACACAGCTTTTATAAATAATGTATAGTATAAAGAATATTTGTGTAAAGATAAGAAATGGAAATAATGAAGTGATTAAGGAAGTAAGAAAAGTCACAATGAGAGTTGTTAGAGATTAGGAAGAAAAGGAATGAAGAAGGGGAAGGTCGGTGGGGGGGGGGGACAATAAAGTAAAGAATAAATGGAAATATATTGGGAAGAGTAAAACAGTGAAGAGTTATTAATTGTAAAAGAAATGAGTGGAAAAGAAAAAGGAGAATGAATTAAATGAAAAAGAGATGGATAGGAGATAAAGGTAGGAGGAGAAGTAGCAAATGTAAAGAGAGTCGATTAGTAGTATTGAGGTAGTTGATACATAGGAAATAGGAGAGGAAGTGGTAAGGACGAGAAAGTAATAAAGATTATGAGTATAGTAATAGTATAAAAAGGTTAAAAGTAATGTAAAAGAGGGAAGCTGGCCCGTATACAGGAATGTGAAGAGTAGCAGGACTGAATGAGTTGTAGACAATAAATTATATCACATCATATCATTATTGTTAAATATTCTCAATTTCGTTTGTATGGATATCTCATTGCTTCTTCAAATGGGGTACAGTTAGATAAACGCCACATTTGTTTTGTTGCTAGGAAATACCAACCTCCAATTATGTTTAGAGTGTTTCTCTATTTTTTTACTGGTACCTAGCGAGAGAGAATGAGAGAAATCTTAACCTTACTTTGTGAATTCATTTTTTACCTGTTTAAAATAAAAATACTTTTTAGTAATAATAAGAACATTCATAACTTTAATACAAGATACAAATCGGATCTCTATCTATTCTCTGCTTGTTTCAGCTGTCACAAAAAAGAGTTCCTTTACATGTAGGCCTGTTGCAAGTTTAGAACGCAATTAACAAATATTTTTCTCCACATTCATAACTTCTACTCAATTGATGAACTGTTTAAGCTTGTAAATTAAATTAACCTACTTGCTATGTATTAATAATTATGTATTGTATAATTTTTTACTTTTTCTAATCTTAAAGCTACAATGCTGATAAGACCTATGAAATTCAATAAATGAAAGAAAAACTATGATATTATTGATAGTATAAATAGTGGGCACCAAATTCACTGCTGTGCTTAAAAAAGTATCAGCTCCTCTTGTATAAAAGAAAAAATCTTTATGATATTAGAGAAGCAATAGCCTGAAAGAAAGGAACTTTTGTGTGTATGATGCTTTCAGAATAGTATATTCGTACCAGTACAGTAAATTTATGACATTGAAGATGAAGAATCATACATTCATATACTTTTCTTCATTTTTAATAGTTTTTAGTTAGTTATAACTACGGAACGGATTTCTAGGTGCTAAGCAAGAGAAATTTAGGACTTTATAAAATCCAATTTAGGATTTTTAGGTGTTTGTATAAAATTAATAGTAATTATAATTTTGGCAAATATTTAATTTCACAGTTATGTACAAAGAACTAGTGCTGACAATGAGTGCTACTAAACTGAAGACTCAAATTCTATCAGTGAAAGAGACTGATTGTTGATTGGCCAGTTTTATTAAGTATAATGGAGGTGCATTGACGTGAAAACTAATTTGTAAGCTTAAGCTCTCGTCTAAGCTGAACAGCCTACACTTCCTTTTACTAGGCAGTGGCGATTCCTCCATGAAGGATATGAGGATGATCCTACAGTTTAATTTCGTGCTTCTGAAGATAGAAAACATTTTAATTACAGATTTTGATTTTCAATGCATCCCAATGTAATAATTTCCTTTAAGCTTCCATTTTCTGTCGTGAGTTGTCGCCACTGCACAGTGCAGAAATAATTTCCGAGAAACCATCCAAATGTCTTACAGAAAATCGTTTTTTTCTAGCTGTGAAGTTAGAGGACAGGGGAGAGTGCGGAGGGAGGGGTATGGCTTGAGTTTAACCGTGTTTGAGGATATGACCGCATATCCTAATACTACGCAGTGGCGTAGCATGAAATTTTGAGCAGGGGAAGCTAACTCAAGTTGTCTTTCATGCAATATGAGAAAACATATTACAAAAATACAGTCTTAAAATAAATAGTAGTCAATTTCAAGTCAGCAGTCGAATATTTGTTGGAACATCGTAAGTAACATCAATAAGGCATGACCTCAAATGATACGTAATAAAATATGATTTCACGGTTTACACATATCTCTTAACAAATAGACACGTATACGTATAACATTAGCTCACTCCCTATCATACTTAGAGAAATCACAATATTAGTATCATTACGTAAGTATGCGTCTGTCTTTTGGTTGTGTCCTTCATTGACTGCAAGGGAGTCGGTCATTAATTGTTTTTTAAATCACACTTTTGTTCGTAAGTCAGTTTTGATAATACAATTGTCCTAAAAAAAATTCAAGTAAATTAGTGTCAGGAACTGTTATTTCGCTCATTATTTATTATATCAGCCACAGTGCACACTAACACTTCAACTGAACACAACTGACGAAAAGGGATAGCTCGGAAACTACTTATTTTAAATGTTAAAGCTAGCTTCTTTGCAAGCCTTGCGACTAGGGTAGCTTAGTTGAAAGGGATGGAAAATCTGCGGGGTGTATTACACAGAAGAAACCAGTCTGCTTGGAAGCTGGTGTGTGCAGGCTTCTTGTTTACTGCTGCATCACAAATCATCCTGAGCTGCCACATCACAATATTTAACGCGTAAATATAAATTCTATTAAAATTAATAAATAATTTTCTCCACAAACTGAAGGTTTATTATGAAATTATTATCAACTGGGGAAGCTAAGCTTTTTAGCTTACATTGACGCTACGCCACTGATACTACGACCCTCCTAATAGTAGTATCCTAATACTACGACAATAAGAATTGTCAAGTTCCCTTGTAGCCTTCTTAAATGCAGTTAATTGGTCATTTTAAAGGAATAGAATAAACGAAATAATAAATAATTTAAAATGATACTGTATATTATAAAAAATAACAACAAAATTACATAAAGATAAATAAAATAAGCTATAATAAATACAAGAGTTAACAGGACTTTCAGATGACAGGGCAGCTGAAAGAATATCTGAAGTTGTATTTGATCATTTAGAAGAATTTAACTGTAGCAAGAAATTAATTACGCAAACTGACGACGGAGCATTGGTAAATATCGGGCAGTATAATGGCTTAGGAGCCATCTTCGCAACTAAAAAGGGGAGGAGACTCGAACTTTACTACAAATAAATTGCCAGTTCCGGAATGGTGAGTCGAAGACTAACATAGGCCTATGATTTTGCATGCTCTATTATTATTATTATTATTATTATTATTATTATTATTATTATTATTAGTATTAGTAATATTATTATTACTAATATTATACTATTATTAATATTAGTTTCAGTCTTGGTCATCAGTTGTCAATCTCATATCCTACGTACAAAAAATATCATGAGTCGTCACTGATACTAGGATGGACTTTTCCAAACGATCTTCGATTCCTTCCCTTCTAAGACCAATATGGAACGAACTTGCCAGACCAGTCTTTGTCTATACTGGTATTTTTATTTTAAATATATGTATCAGTAAACAAAATACTAAAAATACACCTTTCAAGCACAAATATAGCTTTTAGGCATTTATAGAAGTTTATGGCTCATTTAGGCGTTTTAGGTCATCTAGAATTTTAATAGGGGATTCTGTGTACATGAAACATAGAGATATCTGAATAACATACGTCTAGACGTAGCAAAGAAAATAGGTAACCGTACTATGGAACTAGAAATCCATTCCCTACTTATATCTTACTAAGGCAGTGGAGAGATAAGCCCTATATTGGAAACCTAAGGGACAGCATAGAAGAGGCAGACTAAAATTGACTCGGATGAAGATGGTGGAGGAGGAGGCAGGGGGAGCAAGGAAGTCGTGGGGAGAGGTGAAGGCAATGGCCCGAAACAGGGTCCACTGGCGATGCTTTGGTAAAGCCCTATGTTCCGACACAAGGAAACAAAAAATAACGTAGTTTAGTAGTAGGCTAATTCTCTAACAACAATTTTATTCATTCTAAACTATTATAATGCTTTCCACGTGACCTAGTTGATACGTCTCATCTTCTTCCTGGCTACAATATTTTATCTGGGAGCATGTAATATTTAACTTACAACTAACAGCGACATTGCTTAAGTGGAAATAGTTCGTGTTGTTCTGGGCGGCTAAAAAGCTGCGATCTTTATGAACTAAGTCACATGAAAAGGGGTATAGAGACCTAATTTAGTATATAGGCCTACTAATCATTAGTTACACTTGGATGGAAGACTAAAATAATAGTGTATTAAATTAATTTTGTGACATATTTGTTTAAATTTTCTTGAGTTTTGTCGTAATATATTGTTATATTTACCTGTTGGCTTGGCTGATCTATGAGCAGGAGGTGTCCTTGTCCTAAACCCAATTGTTTCGTAACTATGTAAAGAATTTGCTCAGGAAGAATTTTCGGAGAAGAAAATTCCAAGTTGTGAGATGAAATTGTAGTTGGTTGACCTGCTTGCACCTGCAATTTAATGCAATTTAATAGTAGGCCTACTGAGGTATAGTTATGTACTACCCAATAATGGGGCATTTAGAGAATTCTTAAGATACGGTATGTATATAATACAGGATAAAATCAAACTGATGAAGTTCATTTTTAATTTAATTTTAATTTTAAAAATATTAATGTTTTTTTATAAAATCGAACTGTTGTACCTAGTTAATTTTAAATTCAATTTTAATTTAAAGTTGGCACATTAGTACCGGTACCATTCTCTCTCAGACTTCTGGAGGAATATGCAGCAAGAACATCTAGCAAGGCAATGGAAACTTATGTGGTTTTTTAACCTTTTCAAGAAGCAATATATACGGTACTTTAGAATTTCGAGAAAAAAGTTGGTACGATATATTTGAGTACCTACAGTAATAATGAAGTTGGAGCTGGAAACTAAGCCGATATCATTTTTAACAACGTGATTTGAATTATAGGAATACTGCATATCTGCCATCATCGAACGAATGCTTCTCTTTCTTGATGCTTCTGTAAAAAGAAATAGATATTTTTGTAGAAGAAGAGATGAGAGACAATAATTAGTTTTAATCACACTAATAAAAATGTTACGAATTTAAATTCCTAGACAAAAAATTTCAATTTATTCATCTACATTTGTCTAGTAATCCTACATCTTCTTTACTTTTTTTTTTTTGTAAATTACCAAGACAATGAAAACAGTAATACCAATTAAGGAACCCAACAAAGATATAAAACATTACGAGTTTCAAGCCCATAGCGCTAACAAATTTAACATGTAAAATAATGGAAATAATTTTAAGAAGAATCAGAAAGTTATTCGTTAATCTTTAAAAATAATAATAACCAAATTAAAATAAGCAAAAGAAACTCTTTCATGCATAACTCGTAGCCATAGAAGATTCACTAAGGACTACAGTCTTCCGAAACTGTATGGTTCCTGATCGACAGTAATTAATTTAGGATGATCAGACGACCAGATGTCCCCTATTTCTGAGAACAGTTCCTCATTTTCAAATGTCCCTGGAGAATAAACGTTCCCATTTTTGACCCAGGAAAAACAATTTTGTCTCCTGAAGTACTTTTGCTATATATTTCTGGATGGCGTTCTGTTTTGGGCCATAAAAAATCTGGTCACTCTATAGCATTGGTACTCATTACGTGGCCTGTGGGCTGCATGCGGCTCTTGAACTAATATTACTATTACTATTCTTTTTCTGAGATATATATATATATATATATATATATATATATATATAGATATCCATTATTAGTGTAAGTACAAAAAATAGATTCAAATAAATGTTTTAGATATTGGTACGTGTAGTTCATGTGCAAAATTTTAAGAAAATCGTAAGAGCCATTTTTGAGAAAATTGCAACAAAATGTTCGCGTTTCAAGTAAAGTACCAGTTTGGTTAGGGAAAACGCATCCAAAACTGAGGTGTCACATCTCTGGAGGGTACGAAACTTAAATTAGAAATGTGTTTAGGTCGCGCGAGCAACAAGTCGGCCGTGGTCTTGGATGGATATTCCCTACATATTGAGCTTCGTGACTGTATGTTTTAGACTGTGCTATTACTCTACCTACAATTGATTAATAATAATAATAATAATAATAATAATAATAATAATAATATCTCTAGAAGGAAAGTAAAGCGGTCCTAAATATAGAATAAGTGGAAACACTCTGTCTCTGATATAGGGTTCCAGGTAGAATTTGTCGGTCATTTCTAGCCGATGTTAAATTTCGACGCTGAATGACATCTGCAGCATTGTTAAGTAAAATACTTCTCTCTCTCTTTCTTCATCTAATATATTATTATTGTTATTGGGAATATACTATTCACATTTTAATTAATTGTTTTAGCACACTCCTTACATTAATCATATGCATTCACTATCGATGGCACTCAATCATCAGCAATTACGATAATTCTGGAGTGTGAAGTGATGTGACCTTCATCGGAATTTATTGCTCATTTGACATAACTTCCAAGTTTTTGTAAATAAATTCTAATATAACTTCGTGTTGTTCTTCTAGCAACTATAACAACACATAAAAATGGAAATTATGAGAGATTACACAAGTTATAACAGCCAAAAGTAGGCCTACCTATTAGAAAAGTAGAAACATCGAAATCTCAAAATTGATTTTTATAGCAAACACTACCCTTGTGTTATTACAATTATTATATTAGAGATAGGTGGCACAAATAGTTGTATTTACTTTCTTATTATCATTGTGGAAAAAATCGATTTCTATATTTTAGCGGTAATAAACGTTTTAAACATCTCTGAATACGAAAACCATGGCGTGACGTATACATTTCTGTCTGTGTATTGCGATTTCTCCTAAAATATTGATTGGTTTTTGTTCATAGTATGGCGCGCAGTATTGTCGCGACCAAAGAGTGACGCTGCAAAGCCGGAGGTCGCGAGTTCGATTTCCGATGAAAAATTCCTTATAAATAATATTATATATAATATTATTATTTATAAGGAATTATATATATATATATATATAATCCTTTCGGCCGCACTATGGCCCTGAGGTTTACTCAGTTTCTAACAGAAATAAGTACCAGAGACATCCTCTGGGGGTAAAGGCGGCGGACACATAGGACTCTCATTAATGCTGATTATATGTAAAGGTGAGAACCGTAATCTCCCGAAAGCCTATGTGCCGACTTGACCTGTGATGGGACTGACTTTACCTATGCCTTTTTGTTTATAGTAGTCTACATACCAGTCAATTCAACCTGGAGTAATGCACATGTTATATAATAATTTCTATTAAAGTTAATGGATCTTTATTTTTGAAAACGAAACACAAAAATGGTGACTTGCTCGAAATCGGCTTTAACCACTTTTCCATAATATTTCTTGCTCTCTTAAACCAGTAAATAAAATAGTATAGAAAGTATGTTAATCACCATCAGCATCATCATTATCATCATCATCATCATCATCATCATCATCACCACCACCCAATATGAGCAAATGCTGGGTAACTTTCGGTGCTGGACCCCGGACTCATTTCACTGGCATTATTACCTTCATCTCATTCAGACGCTAAATAACCTAAGATGTTGATAAAGCGTCGTAAAATAACCTACTTAACCATTTGAAGCATAGTGGTTATTCAGAAGAACCACTGTTTTCTTTCTTTCTAAATTCTATGGCATAGATATTCCACCAAGGAACCACCTCTTGAATATACATAGAGGTGCCATCTGTGTTTTGAAATTGTGTGCAGATTTAAAATGTTGAAAAAAATTGATTGAAGCTTTGGTATGATCCATGATATGAAAAACACAAAAAACTAATTTGTGCTTCAGAGGGTAACCCTTAACATGGATAAATATATATTATATATTTATCCATGCCCTTAACTTGACAAACTTCATTTCTCACGCTACTTTATTAAACCGTGTCGGACTGTAAAGAAAACAACTACCGCAATGTCCATATTTTATGATATATTATGTTGTGCAATATTATAGTATTGTGAAATTTTAATTTTCCTACCATTTTTTTACATTGTTCTATTAAAATTATAGCATATAGCCTATTAACCTGATATATCCATTGCCAATTTAAAGGTTAAATATATAGACGGTCTTGCCTGCTCTGGTCCATTATTCGCTTCTTCTTCCATATTTGGTTGATGATGGAGATCTACCTTTGGTAAACCAAGCCCCTACAGTCTCGGCTGCGCGAAACGAGGAAACCGGAGCAAATTGAACGCTGCGCTTGCCGCCATATTGTTGGAGAGCAGACAAATAATAGCAGTGCGTAAATCACGCAATTTAACGCTGTGATGATCTAAAATTGACATATTATGGCCATTTTCGACGTTTAACGTAAAATTAGGACGAAATAAACATATTCAAAGTTTCATTGATATGTGTTAGAACATTAAAGAAAAGAAAATACGTATGCAGCAATTTATAGAAAACATACTCATACATCCATAAATAGGCCTACACAATACACATTATAGATTGTATAATTTTACGATAATCAGCAAATTGTTAGGTTTCAGAGAATCTAAAATTATATTAACATATTAACTCTTAGAGCACAAGACATAAATATATGCACCTTGATTACACAAGTTCTTATTATAATCAAATTCCTAAGTGAAATAAATATGCGATAATCAGTATAGACTTGTTGTTAAGTTTTAGAGAATCAAAAATAAATTATATTACCGGTACTTTTAGACCACAGGACATAGGTAATCTGGCAAAATATAATATGCGAAGGTAGCCAAATTACATTGAATTCATTCTTCAATTAATAAAGGGAATGCTATCAGTTATAAAAAGTATCGGTACCTAATACATTGCAAGCAATAGGTAACGTGAAGACCTAAAAACTAAACAATCACTTTATGCAAGATAAAAAAAAACCACATACTTTTTATGTGTGGATTTTTTACATATTGTATTATTTTAAATAAATAAAATAGATATATTATCATTGCTTGCGGAGTGATGGTACATAATTTTTATGCACATATGCAATATCAATAAGATGCCCTTCCTTGCTTTTGTTAATAAAATATATCCGGCAAAATGTAAAAGAGTTATTTATAGGTGAACTCTGAATCATAAATTCACAAAGGAGGCTTAGCTATTATAGCTATTTATTTAATTATTTATTTATTATCTGTATATTTATTTATCCATATATGGATCTTGAATGAAAGTTTATTATCTTGCAGATAAATTCATTTACATAATAAAAACAAAAAGTTATCTTTCCACTAATGTTTTAACATCTGATGTGTAAGTCTAAATAATTCACTCAGTGGGATTTCTCTACAGTCTGATATACCTGTACTAACAATTAAGTATTCTTTATTGTCGTAAACTACTGATTGATTTTTAATGATATTGATATTGTAACAACAGAGATAATATTATATCGTACCTTTTGCAAATAGCTTGGAAAATTAAACAGGGATGGTATTATCGCCGCGCTCTCATGGTTAACATTCGGCAGGTCTTTGAGCGGCCTTATGCGTTCGGCAGGTCTTTGAAATTTAATTGTATTATTGTTTTCAATTTCTTGTGTCGCCGCTCCAATCACTCGCCTCAATTTCAATAATGCAACCAATAAGCTGCTTCAATTATTATTAAATGACACTTACTTGTCTAATCCACGTAGACTAAACCCGAGGTTGCAATGTCTTGTGCTGAGGACGAACATTAAGGTATGTGATTAAAAATTATTATTAAAGAGTTATTATTAAGAGTTAAGAAAGCCAACGTACTCGTATATGAAATAATAATAATAATAATAATAATAATAATAATAGTAATAATAATAATAATAATAATAATAATAGTAATAGCCATTTAACAATATAACAAACTAGTGCTTATTCTTATCGAGAAAGTAGACGTGACAACGTGACGCTTAGAGTGAAACCTACAGAGCAACAGTCGGTCGGCAAAATTATTTTTTTAAACCACACCGCACGTTATTGTATGATGCCGACATGTTAGGCATGAGTCCGCGGCGATAATATATCATCTTTCAAAATTATATTGCCATTACTTTCACACTATTCACTAAAAACACCCGAGACAAAACAAAGGACAAGTATGACAATCGTGTTTACCGCTCTATTTCTACCAGTAGCATGGCGGCGTAAACATGCGCAGACTGGTTTCAATTTTGGACAGCACACCAGCGCTCTGTGTGAGTCTAGTATACTATTATAACGTCTTTGTGGTAAACGATGGTCTTCTATTCTTAGAACATAACGGTTCCATCTTTGCCCATACATACATACATACATACATACATACATACATACATACATAAGTGTTCTGTCCATGGGCAGGTCTTTCACTGCAAACCCAGCATTCTCCAATCTTTGGTATTTTCTGCCTTCCTCTTAATCTTCGCATATGATCCAAATATCTTGTGGTGAATTTGGATTAAGTTCGGATGGCCCAATTAGTCAAATCCACTCTCCTTACCTCCACGCTAGGGCCCCCTAGGAGCTTTTAAAATGCGAAAGAGAGAGTGGTGTGCGAAAAGCAACGGGAAGCTACCGCATTTATCCTTCTCAAGAAAAGCTGCAAACATGCATGATGAGTCTCTACACTGTAAAAGATTCCGGACGTAAACTATCCCCTTGCCCATATTCTTTGATTTTATCATTCTCGAATTATCTAATTTTAGGAGAGGAAGAAGACTTGGATATGTACCCGATTTAGAGAAGATACGATTAAAATAGTAGATCATTTCAAATATTTGGGCTCCATTATTGACAAATCGGGCACGTATAAGGAAGATGTTAAAGGCCGTATAAGTCAAGCAAAAGGTGCTATTCGAACACTTAATGGCTTTTTTGGAGTCGAGAAATTCATCAAAGAACAAAAAGGATGATTTTAAATTGTTGAAATTATTCTCACTTATGGAGGAGAAGGATGGGTATTGACTCAGAGACAAAAACAAATTTTAAATGCAGTGGAAATGGATCGATTGCGTAGGAGTTGTCGAATCTCTAGATTACAAAGCGTTTCAAATGAAACAATACGGCCTAGTTCTTAAATAGCATATCAACATTAATTTTATCTTGGCATTCTGAGGGTAGATATTCAGTCCAAGTTATCATCTTCATATGAGGCTATAATATAACATAATATTTAAATTGGCTGCAAGGGCAATATTTTTCATTCAGTAACTTATACTCTCATCGGCAGTGAATAACCATTGCATTTGAAGCACAAACTGGAATGGGAACAAAGTTATTTAACTTACTGACTATATCGCCGATACAGTAAGGAAAGATTGAAACTGTCCACACCTGTGGAGTAACGGCTACCGCGTCTTGCCTCAAACTAGGTGGCCCGGGTTCGATTCCCGGTCGGGGCAACTTTCGGTGCTGGACCCCGGACTCATTTCACGGGCATTATCATCTTTATATCATTCAGACGCTAAATAACCTGTAATGTTGATATAGCGTCGTCAAATAACCTGTTAAAAGAAAAGGGGACATTAAAACTAATCGAAGAGGCATATGGTGTTACATGAAAAGACTCCGATATTTTCAAGGACTCAAGCCACATAACATTTCAATAGATCACTTTACATAGAGGCCTATTTCACTTCGAATTGTTAAATACTTCAGTACTCTAAACATCATTACTATCCAAATTCACTGTTTAACACTCATATAATTAAATTAGACAGCATTGAATTGAAATATGACACAAAGAGACAGGAAGAGAAGTGAAACAGATAAGGCAGCAATAATTCAGACTTATCAGCTGTTGTCACACGAAGATTGACATTTCTCTCTGGAAAGTAATTATTTCATACAAGCTTTACTATAAACAGACGATATAACCAATAGCTTCTGCATTCCAAATATCTCTGTGGACTATAACAGGATATATAACAAGACGAGGTGGCCGAGTGGTTAAGGCGTTGGACTGCTAATCCAATGTGCTCTGCACGCGTGGGTTTGAATCCCATCCTCGTCGCAAATTAATTTTATTGAGGAAATATTATTTCTGAATAAATAGACTAAGATTAATTAAGCACAAGAACAAGACGAGGTGGCCGAGTGGTTAAGGCGTTGGACTGCTAATCCAATGTGCTCTGCACGCGTGGGTTCGAATCCCATTCTCGTCGTAAATTAATTTTATTGAGGAAATATTATTTCTAAATAAATAGACTAAGATTAATTAAAAAAACGAACAAGACGAGGTGGCCGAGTGGTTAAGGCGTTGGACTGCTAATCCAATGTGTTCTGCACGCGTGGGTTCGAATCCCATCCTCGTCGCAAATTAATTTTATTGGGAAAATATTATTTCTAAATAAATAGACTAAGATTAATTAACCAAACTAACGAGACGAGGTGGCCGAGTGGTTAAGGCGTTGGACTGCTAATCCAATGTGCTCTTCACGCGTGGGTTCGAATCCCATCCTCGTCGCAAATTAATTTTATTGAGGAAATATTATTTCTAAATAAATAGACTAAGATTAATTAAACAAAAGAACAAGACGAGGTGGCCGAGTGGTTAAGGAGTTGGACTGCTAATCCAATGTGCTCTTCACGCGTGGATTCGAATCCCATCCTCGTCGCAAATTAATTTTATTGAGGAAATATTATTTCTAAATAAATAGACTAAGATTAATTAAACAAAAGAACAAGACGAGGTGGCCGAGTGGTTAAGGCGTTGGACTGCTAATCCAATGTGCTCTGCACGCGTGGGTTCGAATCCCATTCTCGTCGCAAATTAATTTTATTGAGGAAATATTATTTCTAAATAAATAGACTAAGATTAATTAAACAAAAGAACAAGACGAGGTGGCCGAGTGGTTAAGGAGTTGGACTGCTAATCCAATGTGCTCTGAACGCGTGGGTTCGAATCCCATCCTCGTCGCAAATTAATTTTATTGGGAAAATATTATTTCTAGATAAATAGACTAAGATTAATTTAACAAAAGAACGAGACGAGGTGGCCGAGTGGTTAAGGCGTTGGACTGCTAATCCAATGTGCTCTGCACGCGTGGGATCGAATCCCATCCTCGTAGCAAATTAATTTTATTGGGAAAATATTATTTCTAAATAAATAGACTAAGATTAATTAACCAAAATAACGAGACGAGGTGGCCGAGTGGTTAAGGCGTTGGACTATTAATTCAATGTGCTCTGCACGCGTGGGTTCGAATCCCACCGTCGTCGGTATCGTAATTAGTCTTGTTAAGTTAATTTCCAAAAACTTAATTTCCAAAAAAAATATTACGATTAATATAATCAGCAAAGGAGACGATGTAGCCGAGTGGTTAAGGGGTTGGACTGCTAATAAAATGCATTTTGCGGGCGTGGGTTCGAATCTCATTCTCGTCGGTAAATAATTTTATAGAAAAAATACTATTTCCAAATAAAGATATTACGATTAATGAAACCATTCAAAAAGACAAGCTCCGCGAATGGTTAAGACGTTTGGTTGCTGATGCTGTGTGCTCTGTACACATGGATTTGAATTCTATCTTCGCAGGCAAGTGGATTTTATAGAAGAACTAATTAATTCGAAATAAGGATATTAGCTTACTACAGGAATAATAACAAATTAAGACTAGGTGGCCAAGTGGTTAAGATACTGGACTGCTAGTTCAACGCGCAGCCTTCTTAATTAATTTGCTTTGTTAATGATTGGCGTGTTCAAACATGGATAGGAGATTAGGCCCCGTTACGAGTGCGACACTGGAAGAAAAATTTAGTCTGGCTGTTTCTACCGACAAATACCAATATTTAGAATAACAAATATTAGTTAACGCAGCGGAAAAACGAATCGCACAACTCCGAAACTTCAATGTGTGACGTTATGTTTAATCCAATACTAGGATTAAAAGAAAAAAAAAAAACTTTGTGACTGAATATTTACGGCGATGGAAATCTGAACCAAATGAATAATTCTGTGCGATTGTAATCACATCCCATCCCTATCGATTAGCCACCTCTACTGAAATAGGTAAAGTTATGCCTATAACCCTAGATCAAGCTATAACTCAAAGACAACTGAGGACTACAAGGCAGCGCAAGGTTAAAGACTCCCACCTTTCCAGTCAATGGACATTAGTAGCAGTATGGATGTCAATCCTACGTACTTGCCGCCTTTTCCTCAAGAAAATATTCCTGGTACTCATTTCTGTTAAAATCTCAGAAAACCCGAGGACCATTGTGCGTTCGAAATGTTTAAATAAATGAAGAAAATCCATAATTCCATCGAAAATTGGAATCGAACTCGAGACCCTCCTGCTTGAAGTGCAACTCTTCAATTGCGATCAGGGCCGCCGACAGGATTTATGGGCCCCTGAGCAATATTGTGCTCGGGCCCCATTGGAAAAAAAGTTAAAAGTGACAAGTTACCAATTTTATTATTCTGACCATAATAATTATTTGCAAAATAAATAAACGATAACCCCATAGACAGATACGAATATAAAAAATATACATTTTTGTTACATTGAAAACTTTTAGCAAAACTTCACATTAGCACAATATATTGTATTCATCACGCTTCCTTTTCAGTAGGGTCTACATAGTATGTTTCGTGACGAAACTTTCGTCTTTTCGTTGTCGTTTGTTTCGTTTCGTTTTCATAAAACACTATTCTTAAACAGCTGTAATCTTGCAGGCCAACATCAACAAACAACTCTCCTTGACTTCATTCATGCAAAATCATCAATTAGGTCTATATCATCAAAATTTAAAGACCTAGCAATATTGCTCTCCAGATTAAGGAGGCCAAGGTTACTCATTCTTTCTTGACACATTGTTACTCTGAATACATTTTTATTTTCTCCATTTTGTTTGAAGTTGATGTGAAATTGAGCGTTGCTAGTGAAGGTGCAGAAAATAAACCAATCTCAAGCCCGTCTGTTCAGGTTGTCAAAAATGAAGACAGTTCATACTTAGAAGTGAATATTGATGGTTGTGGCTTCTAGAAAAAAATTCTGATAACGTAGTATTAAAACAGAACAAGCAAACAATAGTAAAAATGATGTGTTAATATGTGCAAGTGAAACAAATTTACCGACACCAGTTCCTAACTCTGAGTCATGGCAAATAACATGCGACCTTGGAAAACAAAAAGTGACAGACAGATTGTGTTATTGAATGTGTTGTTCGAAAAAGTACCCCCAACCTGCTTAATAACCTTCTAAGTGACGGAACAAAAGCCTTTCCAGTATTATTTTCAAAACTCAAAAACGGAGAATGTCTCTGGGAACACATTCTCCAAGTTTGAGTTTTGAAAATAGTATAGACTAATACTGCTTTTTGGAAAGGCTCTTGTTTTCGAACAACACATTCAATGACACAATTTGTCTGCTGCTTTTTAGTTTTCCAAGGTCGCTCAATTTCACACCAACTTCAAACAAATTTCTACTCCCTTTCTTAATCTCTTCCAATTTTTCTGTTTCTCTTTGCGCTTCTCAGCTCCCGACTTATGCTTCTACTTGTCTATTGTCCACTGGTAACACAGAATTTACTAGAAAAATAACGAAAAGACGAAAGTTTAGTCATATAACGTCTTTGGTTTAGTCACGAAACTTACCTACTATATAGGCCCTACTGAAAAGGAACCGTAATCCTCCGGCTTGGATTTGGAAAAGCCCACTAGCATATTGCGGTGGGCTGACAGGGGTTGTTAGTTAAGAGGACAAGCCAATTGAACATGTTCGGTACGGGAACAAATTTCAGGAAATCCAGGAGCCCTCAAATTTTATAGTACGGGTACCGGTATATATCTGTGAATAATTATTCGTGATAATAAAAAGTAATCAGACTCACTTAATCTGACGGGCCTTTACTGCTCACGGGCCCATATGCACCAGCCCCCTTTGTCCCCCTCCTCTCGGCGGCCCTGATCGCGACGCTTCAGAGCATCCCAGTCACATTTATTAATAGTTAATAATTCTATCTAGGAAATTCAATTAAAAACATTAAAATCAGACGAGGTGACTGAGTGTTTAAGTCACTGAATAAGTAAATAACATTGGTATGCTCTTCACGTATGCATTCATTTTGCATACTCGTGGAGTGGAAATTGTTTTAATTCACGTCTCGTCTGGGACAAGGAAGAAGAGATTGGTAATGAATATAAACTAGAAAAAAATAATCCAGCATTTTAAGGCGTTGGATTCCAACTACAATGTTGTCTGCAGATTTTAATTCCATCTTGGTAGCTAGTTAATTTGATTAGAAATTAATTGGTTCGATTTCCGACTAGGTTGTGATGGAATTTTTGATAAACAAAGCAGACAAGGTAGAGAGTTCTTCTTGGCATACTCCCATTTCTCTATATCATTCTACTAACGCTCTCCACCTTTCATGTGTCATCTACAGTAGTTACGAATATGCTTAGGTGAAGTCTTAGGAGCATATAGTGCGGGTAGTACGGATTTTCAACGCTAATATAGGAAGTGGTTGGGACTTAGGGTCCTGGGACTTGTCAGGTACTCGTCTGAGAAAAGGACATGGCTGTCAGGAGTAAGGCAGGATGGCCCATCTGTCAGCGTCGGATTCACGAATATTATCCAGTCCATCTGTCGGATAATCGTGATATGGCATATGAGCTGTTTAACAGGGGAAAGAATGAGCTATGAGAAGAGAGTTTGTTTCATGAGAGTTAATATCATACGAATCTATTGAGACGAAAGTTCATCTATCTCCGCCCTCTAACCTCAGTGCAAGCGAATAGAAATAGTGGACATCAGATGGGAGCAATTCCGGAGCGGGTGAAGGAAGTAAGATCTATATACCGGCTAGACGTGTTCCCACATCACTCCATTCCCTGAAGAAGATGGCAGAGTTAGCCATCGAAAACTTGGAAGCAAATCTCCAACCCGAGAAGAGTTATTCTAAGTAAGATCTAAATCGAGGCTGACGAGAAGTAGAGTAACGCAAGTAGGAGATAGTTCAAGGAAACCCGGTGCCCGCACGTAGCCTACTCCTGTCGAATAGCACCAACGGGACAGCCAGGCTTAACGTCCACGTCCGACGGACGAATCACTATGAAGAGTGAGCTAGCTCATATGCACTAGGGAGAGATTTGGGCTTTAACCCAGGCATATTGATACACAAGCTAGTGATTAAAAGTTGTGCACCGCCACCTCTCCTAGTCCCGAGGTAGAAATTTTACATGAAAATTTCTGACACCGCCGGAAGTCGAACCCGGGCCGGCTAATCTGGAGACAGACACGTTACCACAGAGCTAGCTCAGCCCAGACTAATATGCTACCATACTTTTATTGCTTAGAAGTTAGAGGCTTTCCATCAAATGCCTGGGTTGTTTGAAGAAGTATAGTGTAAAAGTAATACAGTAATACAATACGTACAGGTATAACGCATGGCACTGGTGCAAATTCCTCAGAAAACTATTACAATAGAAGTGATAGGAAGTACACTAGCAGGAGCCGGATAACTAAGAGGTCGGATTACTGAGAGCCGGATTAGCAAGAGTCTAGTGTATTTTTCTTAACAAGGAGGATAAGGAAAATGTGCCCCTGGTTTAGAGATTGGTTTGGGTTGAGCACTTTGCCGTTCACATTCTGAATTTAAATGATTCAGTTGCTGATGTCAACATCCGTCGCGTTGGATGTCGGGCTGGCCAGAAAATCAAGTTCAATTAATTTCGAGACACATTAAATAGAGAATGGAGGAAGACAGACTGCGTGGAAAACCACGAGACACGAAATTCATCTTACACGTCTGTTTCCATGGTACCACTCCAAAATTCTTTATGTTCCTTCATATGGGAGACGGAAATAAGAGTGAGACAACCGTTCCCCTTAAATGTTTCAAGTTAAAAAAAATCATTGTCTAATTCTGCGGCGGTCAGAGAGAAGGTGAAGAGAGCCAGGGTACACCTCCAGTGTCGAGTAGAAGAAAAAGAAGGGAGCAAAAGAGAGAGGCAGGCAGTGTTGAGGATGACAGAGATAAAGAGTTTTATGTTTACGATACTGCTTTTAGGGGCTGTTTACATAATAGCAGAATACAATGTAACACTATTCAGAATGGTTAATGTCCTTGTTTAACAGATCATCCATTTTGTGAAGAAATTCTTGGTTTGTTACTTTTAATGGATGGATGCATATTATAGGATGTGTTATTGTGGTGCATTCTCCAATGAATACAAATACATTTATGAGAAGTTATAGCATAGAGAAACTTTACACTATACACATACCTATAAGCTGTTACACATATAAATCCAAATTCTTTGGTTTTCATGTTTGTGATCTTTTAAAAGACTCAAAGGTAAATATTCATATTACATATAAATGTAATGTCTATACAAATCTCTTAAAGTTTACTGGCAAAAGTAACAATATATCGTGATTAAGAAGGGAAAATACTGTCTGTAAATCAAGATACAACTCCAATACAACATCGCTTTAACAAAGTAAGTTATAATTATGTAGGCTGAATATATTGTAATTTATGTGGCAGAATTATCCTTTTCTTCTAGGCAAATTTCAAAATGTAATTGTTCATAGACGGTTCTTAAAATTTGCTAACAAGGAAACTCTTTTTTTTGATAAAAAATGGACTAAACGCGTTTTGGGATCACTCTCTTCAATAATTGAGTAGTACTGCTAAAGAAAAATGTGAGAACTGTGTTTTTAATATTATCTACTCTGTTCAACATCTAACAGCTACTTGGAGGATTTAGTGAAGAACTGTTTTCAGAACATGAGAGGGTGATAGTAGAAGGAAGAAGAATAAAGCTCATTAGATTTACTGTTGTTATGGCGTTGCTAGCAAAATAAGAGATGTACAAAGTGATATGCTACAGGGGATAAATGACAGCTGTGAGCAGTATGGGATGAAGATAAAGACCTCAGTTATCGGAAGGAATTAAAGAAGGTAAACTTGCGAATTCGAAATGAGGCAGCAGAATAAGTGGACAGCTTCAAAATACTTGGGGTATAATATGAGCAGTAACATGAGCTGCTGCCAAGAAGTCAAAATGAGAATAGCAATGGCAAAAGAAGCTTTTAAAAGAAAAAAGAGCATCTTCTGCAGACCTCTGGAGAAAGAACTAATAAATGTATTTTATTTTTTAGTGTGATAACAAGTAGTGGTAATTCTCTGAGTGACTGTCGAAGAGATCTTTGCGACTTTCTAGCGGATCGCATGACGGAAATTGGTGGCGTAGATAAGGGAGTGAAAGTGCCGGTTGAGAGCCAGAAAATAAATCGGGCTGACTACATAAACTTTAGTGTGTACATAGGCTACTGTAATTAATTATACATGATATTCACGTTCATATATGATAGCCTACATATTATAAGAAATTATTACATTATCCCTGAGACGGGAACCATTACAATTCCCATAAATGAAAGAATTTTAGCATATTCAAAGTCAGAGGTCCCAGGCTCATTATATCAGCAAAGACTTTAGCTAGGCACTCACTTACCGGAACGGATCCATACGCCGCGTTCGGATTTTTATTCTTTGCATTATTTTAAATGGAGCATCGCCCACTTGACCGTATCGCCTCTGTCCACAAGACCGGATTCCGTCCAGAATTCTGACCAGAGAATTCTAAACGAATTTCCGTACGGTCAAAGATCGAAATAAAAAATATCATGGCAAATATTTCCATTGCAAGGACTCCAATCGCGGTAATATTGAAGGTATAATGAAATGGATGATGCGAAACTTGCTTTATTTAGTCCAGCAGCATGAAGAGTTTTATAATTTATGAAATTAGAATTATAGCAATGTAATATGAAGAAAGAACATATGGGATGAAATTGGGAAAATACTAAATTAACCAGGTACTATATGTCCTTCATAATTTATTTAAGGTACAGAATATTCAATTTATTTTCAGGTTCAACTCAGAACACAGTGAAATAATGCGCTCTAGCGGTAAATTACAACACTATTTGATGATTCATTTTGAAATGTGGACGAGTGATACCACAGTTCAGTATATACAGTCACGAAGCTCAATACGTAGTAAATACAAATACCTATAGTAAGGTATTTGGTAAATATGCATTCATAGATAGCCTAGTTGCTAACCACTAGGATCACTACTATCGCCTCATTACAGACAATGCGAAATAGTACTTGCACAGTCTATTGTTCCTAGTACCCTTATAACTCAAGCTTCGTGATTGTATATACTAGACTGTGGTGATACTATAATAAAAATCCGAACGGAACGAATTTTTTCCGGTAAGTGAGCGCCTACCTTTTTCGTTACCAGCCGTATGAACCAATGAAACGCTTGTTATGCAAATGAGTTGTAAATTAAGACTGAAATCATCTTCTTCTTTGTATTTAATTGGACTGTATGACAATTTGCGTGATTTCATAAGGGGTCTGCAACAAATACGCAGTTATGAAGTTGGCATGTGTATTAATTACATAAAGACATCTTGCGCGATCATTAATACGACACATGCATGAGTCAAAGATTGCCTCAGACATGGAGGCTTTGGTTTATTGCTTTGATGTATTTAAAAACTATTATTATTAATCACAACCACTAACAGGTCAAATACATATAGTAGGTCATTCCCATTATTGATACGCAGTAGTAGGTCATGTCGCCTACAAAGATTTTCATTTATTTTGCAATAATAATTTTTGTTTGGGTACAATCAGTATCATTCCCATAACTCTAAATTTAATTTGCTAAATACATTTTATTACAAATCAATAACATTTTTTGTGTTTAATGACGAAGAAGCCATATAAGTTAATGGCTTTCAAGAATAGCTTCATATACGCTTATTGCTCAACATAAAGAATGACATAATTATAATAGCTGTTAGTTTCGTATTCATATCTCTCTTGAAATTCTAGGAAAATGAAATTAAATCTCTGCAGCTGAGATTAAATTTATCGCTGTTATCGTCAATATTGTGTGTACAGTCATGCCGCTTCCTGCTGTCTGCATAGAGTACGTTCATACGCGCTGTTTCACATGCTTATGTTTTTCGATTATGGATAACACGAACAAAAACAAACATTCCAGAAATTTCCATTAAGTTCCCTCATTATTAGAATATAATTAAGCGTGTGCAGTGTATGAGGGCATATTCTGTTCCCAATTGGTTGTTTAATGACGTATTCTGTCAGCATTCAGGTAATAACTTGTAAAATTAGCACTTGTAGCCTGTAAATAATGAAATTCAATAGGTTAAATAATACATATAATGTGCTATAGGCCTACATATATAGGGCCTAATGTAAACCGCGTTGGTTATATGGTTATAGTTGTTTTTTTCAACCGATCTGAGGTTCGATTCCCGGCGTGGAAAATGATTCTCGTCGATTGTACTGTGGACTGCCTCCGTGGTCTGTTGCTCAGCATCCTGGCTTGCAGATCTGGAGGTCCCGGGTTCGATTCCCGGGTTCGATTCCCGGGCTCGGCTCCCGGTGAATTTTTCTTGAAGAAGAAAAATTACCTGGGTGTCTAGAGTCTGGAAATTTGTATGAATGTGAGTGTGCCGGGTTAATATTAATTAACCAATCATCAAAAATATAAAATCCATCATGACTGTCGCTGGGCAGTAACCTGAACACACGTTTCAGCGTCACATTGTTGACAAGTAACTCCAACTGTTAGCACAACCATAAGGCATCTAATAGATGCTATAGAGTTACCAACAACGAAAAAAAAAAAAAAAAAAAGGATTGTGCTGTGAGGTCTCTGTGGAGGCCCTGCGTCATGCCGATCATGTAACCAAGGAGGTTTGCATTTGTGAGATACTGTACGATCAAATGGATCTATTTCTCCTATCTGCAGCATTGTGTAAATCGGATAAAAGGGGAGGTTAAGCAGGGTAAGAAGGAAAAAATGCTACTATTTGTATATTTAATTAATAATTTTTGTCCATGTTCAGTTCAGGCCATCCATTACAGATGTACAAAATATGCCCTAGCAAATGACCTCGTGCTTTCAGAGGAGTTTCCAATAGTTCATTAATATGTGTTATGTATATGGCATCCTTTTCAACACTGATATCTAGACTAAACCGTAAATACATGATGCCAAACTACATGCTTACCGAAATCATTTTAGACCATATAAAATTTAAAACATATTTTACACGGTACAAAATTAATCATTTAAATGAATACATAGGCCTATTGTGTAAATGCGAGGAGAGTGACCAGATTGTCCAACACCTGCTCTTTGATTGCTTCATTTTCGTAAGAGCCCGCCTACTATTGCAATCACGTGTGATCTCATTTTCTGGGAAACTTGAAAAATCCCTGTGTTTCATGTTTCACAAGAAATCCTGTTCACGAAAATTTCAAAAATATATAACACATTTTCATAATTGACTATAAATAGTTGCTGGTTTATTATAATTTCTGCCCCAGATTAGTAGCGTAAGTGCAGTTAGTGTAATTAGTAAGTGTATATAAATGTTCAAATTTTTTAAGTAATAATTTCACTGTTTTGATTAATTATTAACATAACATGCCACAGGGAAAAATAGGATTCAATAAATAGAGATGATGATGATGATGATGATGATGATAATAATAATAATAATAATAATAATAATACTAATAATAATAATAAAGTAATATTTATAAAACAGTTATGCTACCGGTTGTTCTATATGGCTGTGAAACTTGGACTCTCACTTTGAGAGAGGAAAAGAAGTTAAGGGTGATTGAGAATAAGGTGCTTAGGAAAATATTTGGGGCTAAGAGGGATGAAGTTACAGGAGAATGGAGGAAGTTACACAACGCAGAACTCCACGCATTGTATTGTTCACCTGACATAATTAGAAACATTAAATCCAGACGTTTGAGATGGGCAGGGCATGTAATACGTATGGGCGATTCCAGAAATGTATATAGAGTGTTAGTTGGGAGGCCGGAGGAAAAAAAACCTTTGGGGAAACCGAGACGTAGATAGGAGGACAATATTAAAATGGATTTGAGGGTGGTGGGATATGATGGTAGGGACTGGATTAATCTTGGTCATGATAGGAACCGATGGTAGGCCTATATGAGGGCGGCAATGAACCTCCGGGATCTCTAAAAGGCATTTGTAAATAAGTAAGTAAATAATAAAGTAATATGTCTGTGTTTTGTGTCCTATGCACTGAATTTTATGTAGTATGTCTGTATTTTTATATCTTGTTTATGTATTTGTATGTAATACTGTATGTTTATTTTTATGTCTTACGTAAGCCTATGTATTTGTACATCATACGTTTATTTTATTAATATGTACAGTATGAATTTGTAAGTAAGCTTTATATACTTGTATGTAATTTGAATATTCAATAATAATAATAATAATAATAATAATAATAATAATAATAATAATAAGAAAAATTCATAGTTTTCTGCCCAAGAGCAGGTCTTTCACTGCAAACCCAGTAGACCTAGGCTATTCTACAATATTTCCTATTTTCTGCCTTCCTCTTTGTCGCCTTAATAATAATAATAATAATAATAATAATAATAATAATAATAATAATAATAATAATAATAAACAAAGCTGTGTCGGAAAGGCTAGGTGAAGAAAGAAAAATGCTGAAACTGATCAGGAAGAGAAAAAGGAACTGGCTGGGTCACTGGCTGAGAAGAAACTGCCTACTGAAGGACGCACTGGAAGAAATGGTGAACGGGAGAAGAGTTCGGAGCAGAAGAAGATATCAACTGATAGACGATATTAAGATATATGGATCATATATGAAGACGTGGGGAGAACACTTGAATGAATGAATGAATGAATGAATGAATGAATGAAGACCGACAAAAAAGTAGTATATACTATGTCCAGTTTAAAACACTCATATAAGAAATGGGTATAGGCTACTGTAACTGAAAATATATACGAGAAACAAAAATAAATCTACCGAGGTTTGCTAGTGCACCTCTTGCAATTATTTATGCAACAATGATATGGTTGCCATGGAGTCGTAACTAGATTGAAAAATAAACAAACTGCTGTTAATTCTACAAAGCTATAGCCATGTGTACGCTCCAGGAGAAAATCTCGTATATTCTTTGGTTAGCATAGACAAAGTCTGTCAAACATATTGTATAGAGCAGATTTCGTAGGGAGTTCAATCTTCTGAGACTATAAGATAATAATGGTCTGAGTTACAAAGTTCAACCGAACAGGACACAAAATTATTTGAATTTTGTATGTTGCCAACATATCGTACAGCGAGGAATCTGGAGTTGCAGATTGCTTTTAGAATTGATTTTCTTGGACTTTTTGTAAATAAGGTTCGAATCCATTCAATTTCTTCTTCAGAAACTTTTCACTTAAAATGCTTACCGATTTTCCGTAACAAGCTTCCTATTTTTAGATACACCAAAATGCGCTAGTTATGAAAGTGTCCCAAAGGTTATGGGACACCTTTAAAATGTATACACATGACTAGGTAACCGAGAGGAGCTTTAAAGGTACGATCACACGTCGCTACTTTTGCAGCGATGCAGTACAAAAAACTGCGCAACTCTCGTACTGCGACGTGTGAACAACGGTGCAACCCGAAAAGTAGCGGCTGCCGAATCTGCTGCCGCTACTTTTCCATGCTGCGCGCAGCTTAAAAGTAGCGACGTGTGAACAGGGTTCTCAGGGTTGCAGCCGCAGCATTTTTGATATCGGTTTTGTTGAAACTTTTGCTGCGGTTGCAACCAGTGTTACCACCCAAATGTGCCAATGATACTTTTATTGTTTGGATATATTTTAATGTTAGGGCCTAAATGTGATGAAAATAAATTATTTGTAACAGTTATTAAATACACAACACAGTCTGAGCATAATTGCTGACGATATAATTCATTTTTTAAATTTTCCGTAGCGTAGTTCCAAACAGGAGGGTTGCCAACATTGATTACGTGAATATACTTTTGGTTATCATTTAAGCATATAGGCGTTTTAAAAGCTTTATAGTAAAAATAATGCCAATTTCTGAATACTAGATACGACAGAAAAGCAAATAAGAGATAAGGAAGCTTTCGCATGAGTTTCTTAATAATGCGAACATAACCACAAAATGTATATTGAGAAGTCAACACGGAGATGGAAACCTGCAGCATGACTGCGGCTGCAAAAGTAGCGCCTTGCGTGTGAACAGACTCGCAACCTCCAGTTGCAACTTTCGCAGCACTCGGATTGCGCAGCACGAAAAGTAGCGTGCAGCGCGCTACTTTTGGCTTACGTGTGAACACGACACGCAACTTTTGCAGCTGTAGTACAAAAGTTGCGCTGCAAAAGTAGCGATGTGTGACCGTACCTTAAGGCATCAAACTGCTAATCAAATGTTCTTTGTATTCGTGGAGGGGAACAGGCCTACCAACCAAGTAGGTTGATTTACTGATGATGAATTACCTTACAGCAAAGACGTTATGCTAAAGCTAAAGTATAGAATAAAGAGATATGAATACGACAAACAAGCGACGAGGTGGCCGAGTGGTTAAGGCGTTGGACTGCTAATCCAATGTGCTCTGCACGCGTGGGTTCGAATCCCATCCTCGTCGATTGATCAATTTTATTGGCTTACTGACTACTTATCAATTTAAAGTTATTACAAATAGATAATAAATTAAAATAAAAGGGTGGTTAAGGTATTGGCTACAATACAATGTTCTATGAAAATGAGAGTTTGAATGTCGTTTTTGTCGATTATTTAATTTTTCTGGCGATTTATCAATTATAAATAGATTATAAACAGATAAGAAATTGAAACAAAGAAACACAAGGTGGCCGAGTGGTTAAGACGTTGGCTATGCTAGTGTAATCTGTACGTGTACGTTCGAATGTCATCATTGTCGATAGTTAGATTTTATTGATAATTTATCGACATTGCATTATGATAAACATTTATTAGAACTAAATCATGAGACGACGAGGTGGCCGAGTGGTTAAGGCGTTGGACTGCTAATTCAATGTGCTCTGCACGCGTGGGTTCGAATCCCATTCTCGTCGGTTATTCAATTTTGCTCATGATTTATCAACTTAAAATTACGATAGACAAACAATTAAATTAAAGTTGAGGTGATCGAGTTAGGAAAGCTTTAACTAATGTCATGTGTTCTTCACAAATTGGTTCGAATTCCATTCTCCTAGATTATTTAATTTTACTGATGGCTTATCAGTTTAAAACTAGGATAAATAGGTAAGAAATTTATGTAGCTAAAGAAAAAAAGACGTAACCAAGTGCTTCAGGTGTAGGAATAATGACCGACAGTATTCTGCACGAAATAAGTTCATTTCATAAATGAGTTACTAATTATATCAGAATAAAGAGGTTAAGATGTGAAGGAAACACGAGAAGGAGATCGAGTGTCTAAAATGTTTCAATGTTATTGTAATTATAATGTGAACTGGAACTCAGGCTAGTCGTAAATTTCATTTAATTGGCGATTGATCAGCTTACAATTAGATCGAAGTTCTAATTTGTTCATCAGTACTTAGAAGAAAAAAGACATGGTGGCCGAGTGGTTAAGAGTTATACTTTTAATTGAGTGTGTTCTGTTTCTGTATCCACCCACGTCGATTATTTAACTCTATTTGCAGTTTTTCAACTTACGATTAGGGTAAACAGAATGCATCAAAACAAGAATATTTGGCCAAATAGTTAAGACGTTGGACTATTAGTCCAAAATGTTCTGCACGCTGAGTTCGTCTCCCATCCATGTCATTTACTTTATTTCATCAACTTAATATTAGGATAAGTACATCAGAGTTGCATATCAAAGGTAATACTCTTGTGCAGATGGTATCTGTCTCTCTCAGAGGTTAAGGCAGGATGGCCCACCTGTCAGTCGACGATGACAGTTAGAGCTAGCGGCTCTCCGGGCTCCTTAGGCTTATCACGCTACTAGTCCACGAAACGGGATCTGGCTTTATTAGGGGCTCAGACAGGATGACTCACCCGTCAGCATCGAATTCATGAATACCCCAGGTTTGCTGTCGAACTTGAATAATCATCACACAATGCTATATAAAATATAGGACGTACAATGGACCAAACAGTGCCTGTGTACGGATCGCCGAGGTTGCAGCTCTTGTAAAGCCAAGTTAAACCAAAATATGAAAGGTAATTAGGCTGCTGTTACTGCTCGATTCTCATCTTGGTCATGCCCAAAGGACGAAAGCAGATAAGGTTTTAATTATTGACAATAAGGGCATATGGTATACAAAATAAAAGATTATTATATTGTATTTCAATCATGTATCTGATGATGTCGTTTGGTACGACAAAAACGTTAATACCTAGAATAAATATGTAATATAAAGGTTCACACCAATACACAAGATGTTAAGTCATTGACGGAAAATATCGAATCATCCATTAGATATCAGATAGACTATAAATTGGTACAGGAAAGATTTCGAAATTGCTTAAAAAATGCAAAGACTCTACCAGGAGCGGATATTAACTCAGATCATGTTCTGCTGATAGGCGAAGTAGATATTCGTTTGGAGAAAATAAGAGGAAGATAGGTGGCGAAATTTGACATGGGAAAAACTGTAGAATGAAGAGGAAAGAAGAAAATTTGAAGCAAGTTTTCAAGAGAAAGCCGCTACATTAAAATCCACACCTGAGAATAGAAATGAGTACTGGACTCATCTAAAAAGCTTTATACAGAAAACAGCAGAAGAAACAATAGACTACAGAGGAGTGAGAACGATGAAACCTTGGGTCTCAGGGAAAATGTTGGAGAAGATGGAGGAAAGAAGAAAATGGAAAAGCATCAATACGGAAGAAGAAACTACAGGAAACTAAATAACGAACCAAGAAGAGAAACTGATAAGGCCAAGGAAGAATGAATGAAAGAGAAATGTAAAGAAGTAGAGGATCTAGAGAGAAAAGAAAGATATGATTTAATGTAGACCTGCCTCGAAGTAAAATGTTTGGACTTCACAAATAAGAACATAAAATCTATGTGGTTAATAGAAGACGAAATAGGAAAGGAAATAACTAAACAGATGGACGAAATATATAGAAGAGTTATGTGAGACAAGGAATCGTTCAGATGGCTTAGCTATAGAAGACGAAGCAACCGTATCAGAAGACGAAAAAGGATTTTCTATTTTAAGAGAAGAAGTTGAACTAGCGCTTAGGGAAATGAAGAATGGGAAAACAACAGGAGTTGATGGAATCCCCACTGAGTTAATTAAATGCTTGGGTGAAAACAAGAAGGAAATTCTATCATTATGCAACGAAATATATGAGAAAGGAGAATGGCCTGAAGATTTTACGGAGACAGTGTTGATTCCAATACCGAAGAAAAATAATGCCAAGAAATGTAAGGAGTTCAGGACTATTAGACTTGGCGAAGATTCTCCTGCGAATACTGAATCGACGTTTATATTTTAAGATGGAAAGACAGTTGGAAGAAGAGCAGTTTGGCTTCAGGAAAGGAAAAGGTACGAGGGATGCAATTGGACTACTACGAACAATCGATTTGCTCCCGATGATATGGCTAGTTTTTAATTTGTCTTTCTAGTGGTCGAACGTATTCTGTATACATGTATGTGAATACCATAGTTCATATCATAACATTGAAAGTAAAAGAAAGTAATAATGAAATCAATCTTATACGACCCTCCAAATACGCCAGAAATGTAACATGCATGGAAAAATTGATGCATTTTTTTTTAATTCAGGAGGTCATAATATTAATCCTTGAATCACATATTTTCATGTCTGACACAGAAAACAATGTTAACATTATTTGTTGACTAGTTTAATCGAAATTATTATTATTATTATTATTATTATTATTATTATTATTATTATTATTATTATTATTATTATTATTATTATTATTCTAAGTAAAAGATACTGAATAAGTGTCTTGTTTTCTTCAAAAGGAGTCACTCAGATTTAAGGAAGACAACATTTCTTAAGGATAGACACAAAGATCCAGACATACTGTCCGCTGTCTGGAATGTTACTATAATGGAAGGTAACAGCTGAATAACTATGCTGTCATAGCGATGACGTATGTGTTTGAATGTTGATTAATGTTCTTTGTAAATATTCATTACTATAATCCACCAAAATCTCTTCAGTGCTCTGCGCCATCCCACCTGTTGTAGCGTGTCTTATGTGGATCTCTCACTCTGTAAGTTATTTTCCTTATTAGTATTAAACACTGCTGGCCGATATAGGATTCTTAAGTCTGAAGGTTCGATATTTAAATATTGTATATTTGATAGGTTTCAATATTTTATTTAATACTTTTCGAGCTACTATACTATAGTAGAAAGCTAAATTTATTGAAATAATAACGAAAAATATCGTTGTCTGTCTGTGTACCCATGTGCAGTATTTTCTCTTGAATTTTCGTACGAATTTCGATCTTATTCATTTTTAATCAAACTTTGGTCTATAAAAGAATACAAAAAGCGTGTGTTTACTCCAAATCTGCTCTTAATTTTTTATTTAAGTTTATTTATACACGCTTTAACATTTAGGTCAAATCGCGTGTGTAGGGCCTTTGGCTATATCTGTAGACCGTGGACTATTGTCGAGTTCCTGTTTCTACTGGCTCGTAGTAAATTTTATTAATGATTATGACAATGGTGATTAAAGCGGTGATAAAACATGGCATGTAAATTTTCAATCCGGTATGTGCCTTTGTGACTGAGAAAAAACATGGGGTTTGAAATCAGGACCTCCCGAATGCGAGTCCATTGTGTTACAACAGAGTCATCTCGCTCGGTAAAGCTCTTTATTTTCTTTATATGGTTTTGTTCTTACATAAAATCACGTGGTAAATTAAATGTTTTAGGTAATACCGTACTTCATCACATAAAATATGGGTATTAAATATCCCACATTCCTCTTCCTTGGTAACACACCATTCATACTGATGAAAGTGACAATGAAATGTAGGGAAGGGAGGAAGGCATGAAAGATTATTTGCGAACCAGCTATATTTACGATATTCATCTAAATTAAAGCAACCTAGAAATGTAAAATATTCCCTATTTTAAAGTTATCTACCAGTATTAAATGAGCTATTTAATATATCCTACGTATCAGGTAAAGAGCTCGATACTTACATCCGTCGCACGAAATGAAAACGAATCATGATATTTGTGTTGTTAAGCACTAATAACTGTTTTAAAACTTCGCCTCAGGAAACATATTTTCATCATATTCTACCCTAGAGTTTTAGCCAAAATTTTTAGGAAAAATTTGAAGGAATTACGCGATAATATATGGTATATCTCCAAAAATATTCTTGTCAGGAAAATGCATTAATATTATAAGTAGGTCTACTATCACTATTATTATTATTATTATTATTATTATTATTATTATTATTATTATTATTGTAATATTTGTGGACTTAGAAAAACAAACTGGATTGGAACAAACTGACTCTACATCAGTCACAAGCTGGAAATAGAGGAAAGAATTCTGCTTCGAAAAGCACAACCAGATAAATTTGTTCCAAGTAGGATTTGAACCCAAGCCCCTCGTTTCACGGTCAGGAATGCTCATCGTTACTCCACAGCGGTGGACGTTATGCCAGAAATAGTCTCATATGTGTTTATATATTTTTATTGTTATTTATGTACAATGACTGGAGAGGGCATCCTGCGTGTATAAGACCCTAAGACGGCCTCTGGCTCAATGCCAGAAATGTCAATAAACTACTACTACTACTACTACTACTACTACTACTACTATAAGAAGTAACCGTTACCGAACACTGTCACAATTCTCGGCTTCACAGTCTCCCTCTCTCCTACTCTTTCAATGATTTATTAGTGTGAACTACAACTTTAAGAATGTGGTGCTACATTTCTGGGCTTCTGCACCATGTATAATATATGCGGAAATAACCAACGTTTCGGACTAATAGGTACCTATCGGTCCACCATCACGGAACGCAAGGCAACGGGAAGATATTAACGACTGGATTGTGTAGATCCAACACATAGGTTCTCTCTTTCTTGCCTGGCCTGTTAATGGAACCGATAATTTGCTCTGAAATGTTAATGCTGCCGCATTTACGACATTAAAAAAATCTCGAATTAAATAGCTACAGATCATGATCATGATATCATCATCATTAGCGGCAGCAAAGGCTGCTGTAACATTATAGAGGATTGAATTCTTTGGCTCGTTACGTTCCCATTTTCAATACGATTCTGATTCAACGATAGACATTAACAAAAGCACCGGAATTCATTGGTCACGTGGTCAGCATGGCGTAAGACAGCCGCTCATACTATTATATAGGTCAAGCATGAGATAAGAGACACACCATGGTCCTGCCGAAGATAATTAATCTTCACTACTAGATGGGAAATCGAACCTATGCCCGCTATATTCGTGGTCATTTAGTAGGATTGTGAGATTTTCCGAATTCAAATGAGGGACAGTTAAAACGTTTAACTGGAGGAAAATACGAGAAACTTTTAAGAGAGAGAAAAAAAATCTATGAGCATAATTTCAGAACCTATATTATCACAGCATGAAGAAGAAATACCTTAGTCTTGCCCTGTATCACTAAAGCTATTATACTACTATCAGTTTATTTTTCCATCGAAATATTTATTTTGTATTTTTTTACTTGGTTATTTAAGGACGCTGCATCATCTACTAAGTTATTTAGCGTCGATGGGGTTGGTGATAGCGAGTTGGTATTGGGCGAGCTGAAGCCGAGGATTCGTCATAGATTACGTGACATTCGCCTTACGGTTGGGGAAAAGCTCGGAAAAACCCAACCAGGTAATCAGTCTAAGCTGGAATCGAGCTCACGCCCGAGCGCAACTATGGATCGGCAGGCATGCGCCTCATCCTACCGAGTTACGCCGCCGGAAGGTTTGTATTAACGATATCCTGAATTTATATTGGGAAGATAATTGTAAAGGTTATGTTTGTATAAATTATTAAATATGTGTTGTATTTATCTAAATACACACACGTAGACTAGTCTTTGTTCCCTACAGAGGGAATCATTTAAAGCACTATTCGCGTCTTCACACATAGGCATACTACACATAATCCAATAGCATTAATTGCAGAAAAAGATTCTAATCATTCACAGACATTGGTTGAAAATATAATGCTTTTATCTGAATGAAAAAGATATAGCTTTAATAAAATGCAGCCTATTTACTTCGTTGTCATGTTGATAAAAACATTTTTAACAAAAGAATGACTATTTGCTGTGATATCTACATGATATCCATAAAAAAGTAAAAAATAATAGTAATAATAATAAAAAAATAAAAAATATTGGCGTCTATGAAACAGTGCCAGTATATACTAGGCCTATAGGGATTTTTTTTTTTTTTTTTAGCTATTCCTGCCTCAATTATGGCATATTCCGTACGATACGAAATACTAAACAATCCTACCAGAAAGCTAAAATTGAAACCATAAATGAGGAATAGACTAATTTTTTAATACTGTATATTTCTATCAACAAGAAACAAGAAAAACACAAAATATTATTTTTGTTAAACATGAAATTCGAGAGACTGTTCAATGGTTTAGAAGTATAACGCTTATTACAACTGCATCTTTAAAATTTGTCATTTAATATTCAATCTAGAGATAAGAAAATATAATGAAAGAAATATTACACAAAAGATGAAATGTCACAGAGACCTGCAGTAGTAAATTACAAACGTTTTAAAATTCGAAATGAAAACGATATTCTATTTTTTGTAAGCATAGATTGATAATGGGAAAAGATATGCTCAACATTTCAGGTTGTTATTGGGGCATATCTGAAATAAATTAATTTTCTTAAATTCAGACTCATCTTCGTCGAACATTGCAGGCTTAACATACAGAATGTCACCAAACTTGCCGAGTGTAGAGTACCCTTGATTCCGGTCCAGTACACTGTAGATTTACATAAACTCATTCACCAGCAAATTTCTGCTGTCGTAGTAGAGCTTTAGTGAAGATTTTTTAAACTGTTGTCTAAGTCAGGATAACTATTCACTTTACTTATTTGAAAGGCAATTTTGAGAAGTTATAAGAAGAGGCGTGCAAAATTTGTTGTAGGCCTAAGGCTGGTAAGCAAATACATTAAAAAGGAATAAATCATGACTAAAATATGACCTAAGTATAAAAAATGATGGGAATATGACAAAAATATGAACAGAGGCTAAAATATGCTAGTATATGAACAATAAAAAGCATCTAATTTCATCAGAATATGTTAAGACATGCTTGTTTTCTTACAGTGGAAATAAGGAAATGGGAAAAATTATAACACGGCATAAACACCCGGGTCCTACACATAAATTACAATTCAATACCATCAACTCATATTTCCGAGCAGAAACTGTTATAGGCCTTACCGCTGTCCATTCCATTGGAAGAATCCGACAGATTTGACGTCAAGCACGTGCCAAAGATCACGGAGACCAAAGTCACCATTATCACCAGTGTGACAAAGTTGACATTCCTTGGCACCATGATCGCACAGATATCAGTGCACGCAGACGAGGGCCGGATCTCTTCTTAAATTCTCTGTAGCACATCTGCTGGCCACTGGTTGGCTCCCAGCTCTAGCATTCACACGTACAATATAAAACAGAAAGAATTGCTTCATCACTAATCTGTTCACATACCGCGAGAAAACAAGATAGAAAAACACTGAATGTAAATCGCTGCTAGTCTCGTATTTTATAGCAAGTGGCTCCGAACGTACAGTCGGTGTCATTAGATTTGAACTGGATGTCAACTATCGCGATCGACTGTTCTTTGACCGGACGGTACACCATCAACGTTACTTTTAACAACGTTTATATTTCTTGGGAAAATTACGTCAGCATTATAAAATCAAATGTGTTTCTGTTTCTTTCTTGGGTTACTGGACAGTGTTTTATCACTTTTCTGATTTATGTACCGTTAAATATGAAGCTTGAGTGATTATACACTTTGAAAACATGGCCTATGGACGGACACAGTGAAGAAATAATAATTCTTAATCATGTGCCGAATGAAAGCACATTGAAATCAGGTAAACAGACCTCCTAAGCTTTTTCAATATAATACAGATTCTGCAAAATATAGATTCTGAAATTCTCACAAAATATACACGTCTTCAACATCACTAATACCGGAAAGTGGATTTAGATGTGCCGTCGGACTCTCTGTCCTGCGTATAGCGCTTTATCCTGAATTATCAGATAGGTTTTATTGATACTAGAGTCTCAAGAAATATCCGGGGATGAAACACATTAATTAATATATCTTTTTGTACACCAACATTACAAACAGCCTTTATCGATAGTCCAAATTGTGCACAATATCTACATCTGTTATCATAGTCATTAAATCCAGACGTTTCAGATGGGCAGGACATGTAGCATGTATGGGCGAATCCAGAAATGCATATAGAGTGTTAGTTGGGAGACCGGAGGGAATAAGATCTTTGGGGAGGCCGAGACGTAGATGGAAGGATAATATTAAAATGGATTTGAGGGAGATGGGATATGATGGTAGGGACTGGATTGATCTTGCTCAGGATAGGGACCGATGACGAGCTTATGTGAGGGCGGCAATGAACCTCCTTAAAAGCCATAAGTAAGCAGGTAAGTATTATCAGGCAGTACATCTCACTTGACGATATGTGTCAGAGGAGGAACAATTGTTTGTATGCATCTGAAGTCTGACTAGTGTAATATGTAGCTAGTTGGCGATGTATGCAATGGAGGGAGAAAGGAACTGGCCACCCTACCTCATTATCTCCTGGCCTAGTTGTCTCGTAAGTTGTGCCTTCTTGGTATCACTTGTGAGGTTCAGACCTATTTTCGGACAGTTGACTAAACAACAATCCCACATTATCGTACCTGTGAAAGGGGAATATTCGGGGTAAAAAAAAGAGAAATGGTTTGTAAAGGGGATAATAATTGAGTGCGTTTCCAGAGTCACGTATCTATAAGTAGTAATAGACAGTAGAGAAAACTGAAAATGGCAAAATGAAACAGCGATGAATGCACTACAAATTACAGATAAATGTTTCAGTAAATGGCCGAATTTGGGAGTGACGGATTTTCTTAATATTTATAGGGCACTAATAGAATCGAAAATGTTATATAACTTGAAATATGGGGGAGTAGAGAGACTAGTATAAACATCGATAAATTAAGAGCTAAGCTGTGCAAAAAATTGCTAAGTGTACCATGGAACGCGTCAAACTTGGCAGCTAGACTGGAGATGGGGGTAGATAGTAACCTAGGAATAATTCTAGAAATGACAATTAAATATTTATGTAGAATTATGCTGATGGATAAGTCGTCGATATTAAAAAATGTACATATTGTATTTCTAGAGAAAGCTACTCTAAATCAAACTGGTTAAAATAATTAGAATCAGAGGTAAGAAAATTAGACATAAATTGGGACTCTAAATGCCAAGATTATTGGAAAAACTAAAAGATAGAGAATACGAAATCTCAAAACATGATCTTTTTAGTAATATAACGAACTTGAATTCATTAAGGTACTATAGAGAAATGGAAACTTTCTGGAACAGGAAGAGTAAGCTGTATCAGATTAACCACAAGCGAAGTGAGAGTAGGGCTAGCCTGGTGGACATTAGGTACAGTACTTGAAGACTCAAAAATAAAGAGGTAAGGATATTTGTCCCCTATGCGGGTGTTTTGAGGACGCAATACTCCTAAAAAGCACAACAACAAATGACCTGAGAATTAGCGGAATACAGAATAAATTTTTGAAGATAAATGAGAAGATAGTTTTAAAAAATCTAAGTGGGCCATTAAGCATTAATAAGCAAAATAATTTAGAAAACATTTCTGTTCAGAGTTAAAATTAGATGGGAAAAAAAGAGAAAGAAACATAACCACTTAATTCAAAATAGATCTCATCCGTTACGGAAAACATTGATGGGCCTTTGGGTCCGTCTCGCACATTTTGTAACATTTAATTATAAAACGCAGCTATTTTTGGGGTACTTAATAGTCTGAATTTAGGGATGAATTTTTGTAGCCCTCTGAACAGAACCGTAAATTAGTTCATAAACGTCTTAAAGATTTTTGGGACTCAATTCCAAGCGCACTCGAATGTCATTACACCTTTCATCCGTAAGTTTTTTGTTTACAACAATATTTTTTTTTTGTTACACACAGATTCCGTAATCTCTACTTATGAAGAAGTTTAATTATAAGCGTACGATTGTGAAGGAACTTGTGTTTTCGGACATTCGCGTCTCGCTTCAGTTTCTTGTCATCTTTCTTTCTCACTAAATGTTCCACAATGAAAATATCTGTGCTACAGTAAAGCCATTTCGCATTCTTTATTTGTCCTAGCTCCATACATGCAGAGACTGGAGGTAAGTATGTACAGTAGTGGCAAAAAAATCAGACTGACCCTTGTAGCTGATTTCAGAGCCTTGTTCACTCCAGAGCACTATAAACTGGTAACTAAGACTTTCGTGGTTCGAATTCTGCCTGGGAAGGAAACTTTTTTTTGTTCCTTATTCAAATTTATTCCCAATATTTTTCGATTGCAGCGATATTTTACTACTTAATTAACTTATTATTTCCAGCACATGAATTTTACCAGCAATCGAAAAGTATTGGGAATAAATTTGAATAAGGAACAAAAAAAAAGTTTCCTTCCCAAGCAGGATTCGAACCACGAAAGTCTTAGTTACCAGTCTATCGTGCTCTGGAGTAAACAAGGCTATGAATCAGCTACAAGGATCGGTCCGGTTTTTTTGCCACTACTGTACAAATCTAAATCCACATGCATATCTCCTCGTATAGTCGGGAAGTGTGAAGACTTTCGGTCTTGAGATAAGTCTCAAGAGTTCTGCGTCTGCTTGAATATTCCGACTATATCGATCTCCAAATTAAGCGGGGGAAAAAGCAAACATAGAAACACGATACTGCGAGTATGTGCTCGAAATTTAGTCAGTTTCGTTTTAAGCAGTTCTCTGTAGCGAAATGGCGGCAAGCTATAGGCCTAAATGAAAGTACAGATTTGAGAAACTATTCTCACGCATTTTTATGCACTTAGAACCATGAAGAAACAGTATTTTTCTCTAAGGGAAATAGTTAATTTCAACGACCTCTGATGACTTCTTGGTGAACTATAAGTTTAGGAGGTATGTCTGAGCGTGTATGGACAATCAATCAATTAACTGGAGGTAAGTCTGCACACATTAAGTCTCCGATAAGTTTTTGTTGTGAGCATGAGGATCTTACCACTCACTCACAAATAATATCGCAATGAACACAACACGCGACCAATACATCCTCACTCCACCGAACTGGAGTGATTCCCCGCCACACCTTCTTACAACATTCATGATGTGTGTGCGACTGGGAACACTTCCGCTCGCTGAATCTCATGGTAAGCCTAATATCGGTAGGATTTTTTATTCTGTGTTTGTTTATTCTTATGAGCTATTTGTTGGATATTTAAAATAGTTTTTCATTTTCTTCCCATATGTTTCCTTTTTCTGTCAGTAGCTCTGCAATTTCATTCTCTTAACAGAAATATTTTCTACGAAAGTAAAATATAAATATATAGTTTTATCTATCGCTGGTATTTACGACATAAATTCAACGTAACCTAATTTGTCACTGCAATTAAGAGACGGTGATATAGTAAAAATAGGCTAGGGTGAAGTTTTGGAGGTAATATGGATTTCCGATGCTGATATGGAAGGGCCTGGAGCTCGGACTTCGTCTGAAGATGAGACCTGGCTCTATCACAAGTGGCCCACCTGTTGGACTTGGATATTCACCGCATTTTAAATATGGCGCAGATTGTGCCAAAACAAGCCTAACCGCAAGGATACGTCCTGTCCAGCCCTCGACAAGCCAAGACGATCAAGAGACAATAATTTGATCACGGATATTCTTGACCATCAGAGATACCGTATAAGTCACTAAAAAGTCTGATTGTGTGAGCAAAAAAAGAAATTCAGAGTGAGATTGAACTCGACTGCATTAATGTTGACTGTACGAGAGTCGCTTAGTACATATGTACATGAACTAACAGTTAAATGAGGAACATGAAGTGCTAAGGTTATTTGATGTCGATGCTACTGATGATAACACAGCGTACAGTTGTGAATCATTGGGCGGGAAAACATGAAACGCGGAAGAAAATTCAATGTTGCACAGCTTAATAAATTATTTAAAATACATTATTAAATCAACATTTAAATTTCACTTATACTACAGAATTTCAACTGGCTCATCTTATAAAACCACCCAACCAACCATAAAATACAGTATGATATTCAATTGCCATTCATAACAAGTATTGCCTAGCAACCAACTTCAATACTACATGTCACTGCATTGAAAATCACAACGCAGAGCTATTTCAAATTATGCGTTCATGTGAAGGATATGAATCACTGATCGTTTCCTCATTTAATGACACTGAGTCAGTACCATATGCTATTTGTATGTAGGAAATGACGATCATACATTTCTATTCCTAATATGTGAGATTTAATTTGCTCATAACCGGGGTTCGTATGCCAGCGGGACCAAATGGAATTTGTGGTTAACAAAGATGGCTCTTGGTAGTACGTTTTCGCGGGATACTTCCGTTTTTCCTACCAACATTTCATCATTGATCCATTAATAATAATTAATAATACTTACTTATGGCTTTTAAGGAACCCGGAGGTTCATTGCCGCCGTCACATAAACCCGCCATCGGTCCCTATCCTGTGCAAGATTAATCCAATCCCTACAATCATATCCATGGATGGGCAACTCGTACTCACAAAGTGCTAAAAAACCTTGAAAGAGAGAAAGACAGACGGAGCCAGCGGCAGCAGTTACAAGTTGTTTGTAGTTTTGCTGCAAAAGCAGTTCACTGCCGCGGTGCGCTCTGGCGGCTCATGCAGATGGTCGTGATATCTACTCCATGATTTGAATTTCAGAATGACGCACGGTACAATAATTATATAGTAATTTTAGACAGACTGTACCTAAACACACATAACAAAATTATATTATTTCCTAGCTTTGTAAATTAGTTTGGTACTGGAAACACTACCGGAATACAACCTTTTCAAGAGACAACAAACATAGCTGCAACACTTATTTATTATTATACTATTTGTTAATATTTATTATTATTTATGTCTTATTTGAAACATAGAACGCGAGAATTTACAAGTCTTTATACATTAAAGAGTATTCCTCTGTTCTCAGAAATGTAATAGTGTGTATTTGCAAAGAAACACAAATTCAAGGAAGTATTTTTCACATGTCACGGCAGATGCTTCTAAGCTCTTTCTGTACATAGAGAGCTTTTACACTTCTTTCTTGTATCAAACTCTGACTCAAGTACATACAGTATATATGGAAGCAAAGACAAAGAGTATACTTGGAAATTTTGACTTAGGCAGCATTACGAACAGTTCGATTCCTGATTTCGCTGCAATCTGAGTGGCGTGCTGTTCTGTAGATTTATCAATTCAAGCTATAAACTTTCAGGATCTTCTATCGGCTGTAAGCCAAAAGGATTTCAGAAAAATCTCGATTCCTTGTCAATTGTCACTGTTTCTCCAAACTTACCAGTGAATTCTGCTGTAGGTCTTGAAGTAGGGTCTTATACTTGATAAGAAAATTTTCTTATCACTCTTCAAGATAGTTTATAGTCAAAGAAAGCGAAGTTGTCTTTGTTCTACACGATACTACCACATTTCAAATTTATCCATAAATGCTCTTAGCTAGTCGATCATATGTCGTGCAATTTTGTAACTCGCACGCACAACGTGCTAACGATATTTGATATCAGTCTCACCTTGTTGATATCCCATTTTTACCTTTAGCTATTCTAAAGCAAATCTAGACAGTATTTCTTTACTAAAACCTTCACTGTGTTTATTTGTAACATAAAATGTCATGCGTAAGAAAGTGTAATAGAACATAATACAAGCTTTACCTCCCTTCTTAATAAAAAATCTTTATCTTTCGACTCATCACTAAAGGGAAATGATCTGGGGATTATATTGTTTTTCACTTAAAACGAGCCGCCACTTACTGCAGACGCGAGCAAACTTGTATATAGACACTACAGTACAGAGTCCGTTCTACCTGCACTGAGATTGTGTTCACACTTCGAGAGCACGAGTTGACCACCCATGATCATATCCCACCTCCCCCAAATCCATTTTAAAATTATCCTCCCATCTACGTCTCGGTCTCCCCAAAGGTATTTTTCCCTCCGGCCTCACAACTAACATTCTATATGCATTTCTGGATTTGCCCATACATGCTACATGGCCTGCCCATATCAAACGTCTGGATTTAATGTTCCTAATTATGTCAGGTGAAGAATACAATGTGTGCAGTTCTGCGTTATGTAACTTTCTCCATTCTTCTGTAACTTCATCTCTCTTAGCCCCACATATTTTCCTAAGAACCTTATTCTCAAACATTCTTAATCTCTATTCCTCTCTCAGAGTGAGAGTCCAAGTTTCACAACTGTACAGAACAACAGGTAATATAACTGTTTTAAAAGTCTAACTTTCAGATTTTTTGACAGCAGACTAGATGACAAAAGCTTCTCAATCGAATAATAATAATAATAATAATAATAATAATAATAATAATAATAATAATAATAACCATCATCAACATCATCACGACGCAGTGCTACCACAGTCTAGTATATACAGTCGCGAAGCTCAATACGTAGTAAATATGCAAACATTAGATAGTTGCTCACCACTCGGATCGCTAATATCGCCTCATTACAGGCAATGCAAAATAGTACCGCCACAGTCTATTGTTTCTAGCACCCTCAAAACTCAAGCTTCGTGACTGTATATAGTAGACTGTGGTACTACGCTATGTATTGTAGGTAGCCCTTCCACGATGCAGCGATGACAACTGTGCGAAGCAACATGGTCCACAGTTACTCGTACAACGTGTCGCTCCATTTTATAGAGGCAGACGCTAGGTTGAATGACGCAAAACCATTTATTTACCGCATTTAGTGCATTATCATTATCAAGAACATGACAACATTTTTCTCATTATACAGTTTTACGCGTTTTGCAATAATGCTCTTCATCTGTCGTGTTGGGAACGATAGCACTGTTTCAAGCCAATTTCTTTTAACTATCACATAAAGGTAAATGTATTCTCATTAGACGCCATGACGGGGCATGAGGGGCATGAAAGTAGATAGGTAGATATCCATGCTTCCATAGTCTCGGCATTAGAAAGGGGTAGTATGATTGGCACCACGCTTGAACTGCTTTTTATACCCGTTGAGAGCAATGTGAGTAGATTTTGGTGCCTTTCTGGAAGTTTTGATAACAGGGAAATTTCCATCACCACCCGGGCTATGGCTAGCCATTGATAGTTGCTCTACCAACTATTCTGCGACTCTGACGTGAAAGATGTGCACAAATGAAACAATCGACTATGGACCAAAATAAAATGATTTTCCATTTCTGGATTGCCATAAAAGCCAATACCAAAAGTGAGATATTTGATTTTACTTGTAAATGTTACGTCTTAAATAAATTAATATAACTCATTTATACAAATTGAAATGAAATAGCCATTCGTATATTGTAATCACTCCTAACATAATTTATTTACGTAGCTGTATATGTATATACGTATGTATTTTATTTTAGTAGGTTATTTTCACGACGCTTTATCAACAGCGTCTGAATGAGATGAAGGTAATAATGACGGTCCAGCACCGAAAGTTACCCAGCATTTGCTCATATTGGGTTGAGGGAAAACCCCGGAAAAAACCTCAACCAGGTAACTTACCCCGACCGGGAATCGAACCCGGGCCACCTGGTTTCGCGGCCAGACGCGCTAACCGTTACTCCACAGGTGTGGGCTGTATGTATGTGTATGTATGTATGTATGTATGTATGTATGTATGTATGCATGTATGTATGTAGGCCTATAAGCCGACCATCAAGACTTGGGTCTGGTAAGCGGCGTTACTCCTGTAACGCAATCGAATTCCGCGATAAACACGTAAGGCAATATAAAAGAGATACAGTCATTAGAATTAATAGTTCAGTTGCTGCTTCTAAGCAAACCATCGACTTCACTCGCGAACCTTGCTAAAATGGTGAATGCTAGATGACCGAGGACGACTATGGACGACTTATATTTGCGTATATAAAAATTCATAACATGCACTTAACTTAAAAATGTAAAGGTTTATTTGATTTTAATTGAAGTCATTTTTTTTTTATTTCCGTCGTGGGTTTTCCCTGCCTCTCACTAAAGAGTTCAATTATTCTGCTTGTGCTAACAATTCGTATCCAAATCACGTCCTGTTAACAGCAATTTATTACATACTCTTCACGTATTGTAATGTCACTTGTCACATAGATTTGTTTATCGTCAAAGTGTCGCCAAGAGTTGTGATGCGACTACACCGCACGTCTGTATCTGATAGCATCTTTGTATTCAGCCTTTAGTGAGTTTATGTGACGGTATCTTGATTTCTTTATCTTGATACGGCATAACATTTGTTATGTAAAGGAAAACATTATGGAGAAACATTTGAAAGACGCTGTTTCAATATGATTTTCATGCATTATATTTATATCAGATTAACATTCATTTTAAAAACAAAAAACAAAAATTATTTATTTATTTAACCTGGTAAAGATAAGACCATCAGGCTTTCTCTTCTCCTCTATCAAGGTCTACTTCCTCTCATAAACAATATCAAATATTTGTCACTGAAACTTCCTTCTATAAAACCAGCAGATCTAGGTTCGATTATCGAGAGCTTATTTGTCCAGTGCAAGTGATCGAATCCCTTGTCTAGCGAGGACAGCGACTACCCACCTCGCCATTCGCTCTATCGGCGACTCTACCTACTACTGTTCAGTAGTGCTTGCGACATTCCTTCCCCTCATGTGGTGGCTATTAGGTTACGTTCATTTTCGATTTTTCCACTTCTGAATTTTCCTATGTTTCTTCAAAATGAAGGTGAAAATCAGATTGAACAAGTAGCCAACAGGGTTGGAACTCACATACACACTTCCTCTCAGCTCCAAATTCCCTTGCAAGGACGTTCAATCGCATATATCTCAAATGTTTCTCCTTCTATTTCCTCTTCTTTCAATATCACTATCATTCGGTCATCGATAGGAAACGGACTGAGTGTCTGTCCTGTCTTAAAAATGGTTTTGCGTCAAACTGGTCATATAAATTATGTACAGACTCTGAATGTAACTGCTTGTGGATGCCTAATGTTGGTCTACAAACCTCGTCAGAAAATGAACAAAAGATCTCAACCCTTGAATAAAGATGAGATAATGATTATGATGGTGATGACGGTTATAATAATGAGTACCAAGCAGTAGCGGCTCGCCGTCAAGAAAATAAGTGAAGTGCTGTTCACATAAACAAATACATGAACAGTTTTACCAATATAATGAGTGGGCCTACTATTAGTAAACTACGTGCAATTTTAATAGTTCTAGAACACATGCAAACAGGAAAACTAATTTATTTCAGGACTCGCCCAATTTCTTGCATACAAAGTCAATCCTCCTATCTTTTAAAGCAGCAAACCGTCGATGATGTCTTCATAAAATGTCTGAGTTTAACTGAGGGTGGACAGTATATCTCTATGCAAAGCTATGGTGCTAATGATGAAAGTCCCTCCTGTGATGTAGCAAGCCGAGTGAAATTTTCAATATTTTCAAACAGAAAAGCTTCTTTCATCGGAAGAACTTTTGAAGTTATTTTATACAGCTTCTCTATTTTCTTAGCACTTTTTAAAACAAAGAACAAATGGAACTGTAGATCGTCAAGAATTTAAAACATCTTTTTATCCTCATATTTCAGTCTACAAAACGACATTTCTAATAAATTACAAACTGTGTCATTTTCGGGATAAATATTTCGCACTCATTTATCAACATTTTTTATGTACTGGTACCTAAGTACTCATATTTATATAATAACTATAGTGATTAAACATATAATATATGCTTAGATGTAGGATTAATACACTATATACACTTGTCACTAATATACTTTAAATACATTAAATAAGTTAATATATACGTACACAATATTAAACTACTCGTACATGTGTACATTTACGCGCGCGTTAAACTTTCAAATACAAGAGCTTGAACAAAACTGGCGAGCTCATGAGAAGACATCATACACGCCGCAGAAAACAACTTTTAAACTTTGCTAATGCATGTGTGGTGTATTCCTGATAAAATAACATAAAGCCAGCTAAGTTACCATTGCAGTTCTCCGTAACTGAAAGACTCAGAAACGCACTTCACTCATACAATCTTTCTTTAGTGCGTGACGTCACGTTACCATGGAAACCATATGCTGTATGAGAATGGGAGCCCAAGTAATTTCACCTCTACAGTATTGTTAAGTTCTAATAGACACCGCTCGGAGCTAGTAACAGTTGACATTATTCTATTCAGCGGACGGTTACAGGTACTATTTATACAGGGACATCATTTTATTTTTACTTCAATTTTTATTATACCTGAGTTTTTTAATGCACTTCACTCCCACCCCTTTTACGAATGAAGTTCAACCGTCTTCCACACAGATCCAAGTCATAGTAGCCTTACCGTCATAGTACGTTCCAAAAATATGTTCGCGTTTTCCAATGACGAAAGAGCTTTCAATATTGCATCATTTTCGCAAAGGTACTGTCGTCCATTTGCCTACGTCGCATTCCGGTTTTCTCCACCAGCTTCTATTCGCCTCTCGGTAAAGGCTAGTGGCTGGGCTGTCTTAGCTCTTTTCTGAGAACATTAATTTCTGTTAGGAATTGGACATATACGTAATATTATACCCATACAACTGTATAAAATAACTTAAATAACAGGCCTCGTTAAGTAATTAACTGTCACGTGATTTCCCTCCTTTCTACGATCCTGCGACATAATCACTTGGATGGACAGTAGATAGAATGTCTGAGTAATTTTATCTTTTCGGATCGAGCAGAAGTGAAGATTGAATTTACAGTACGTAAGATACTCTTTTATAGAGTAGGTACAGAATTATTTCAACATGAGTTAGGCCTACTAGTACGAAGGACGAAACTGGTAATTGGAATTACATACATTAATCGAAATGAACCGCCACCATTTTGAAAAATGTGTTTAAATATCCATATTATGATTATTTTCAATTAAACTTCATTCTCTATAGTGTACGCTAATGTGCTATAGACACTCTAATATACACTGCATAATGAATACGTCCATATGGACAGCTCAGTTCGTGAGTAAAAACACTCATTGTTAATACTGTGCTGTATTCTGATTAAACAAAAACCTAATGAAAATTATCAAACTCAAAAGCTTGATATTTCATAGTTCACGTAATTGGATTAACTACTTTTCTTCCCTCCTATACCTAGTAAAGTGATTTGTTTGTATATTACGCCATCGAACTCCAGTCATGGAAGGGGTTAGCAACCGTTGATTCAAAGGTATAGGCAGGTTAATATCAGAAATATTAGTAAAAATAAAATGATGTCCATGTACAACCAAACACTGTTCAGAACGACTGAAAAAAAAACTTCTTTTGTTTTAGAAATACGTTACCGGTAATAACTGGAATTAATTATTAATACGAGATAAAATTGCGTTTTACACATAAATAGGTGAAGTAGTTAGTACTTCATCTACTTCACCTGAATAACCGCCCCTGGTACAAAGTGCATAATTTAAAAGGGATAAAATGATTTATTTTATTAAACACAATATGCACAACTTATTCACCTTTCTAATTACTTTTATTTATTCTGGAGGCCTGGCTTCGAACCTCACAGAGTAAAGGGTGATTGTGGTGTGTTGGTGGAAGGATGATAAAAAAACTGCGAGAAAAGGGAGAACCCCAAGAAATAACCATCATTAGCCATTTTATCCACCACAAATTCCAGGTTATCCAAGACGAGAATCGAATCCGGTTAGCCACGATGATATGTACAGCAGCTAATCACTCGGCCACGGTGATATTCAGAAAATCAGCACTGTTTGAGATTAATTTTCAATAGTTATGGAAAGTTTGTCGAAATGAAAATATATTTAAATGTGTATCTTTTAATCGACTATTTAACGACACTGTATCAACTACTAGGTTATATAGGTGAACTTGGTGATATACAGATGGTATTTGACAATATGAGTCCGAGAATTCGGGAAGAAATTACCTGGCATTCGCCTTACAGTTGGAGGAAACTTTGGAGAAAACCCAACCAGATAGTCAGCCTAAGCGGGAATCGAACCCACGCCCGAACAAAAGTACTATCAATAGATAATTATCAGACTGCAGAGCAGGGTACAGAAACTCATTAAGTTACGAACGCAGTGACCACTGCGTTGTGTAGATCGAGGGGAATGGGAGATGAGGAGTGCAGTTAGTCCTTGCCTCAACATGTAAACATTCAGTCACAGTAGGCCACAAAATAAACGTTAACGTTTACAAATATAATGTATACGGTGCATTTCTAGTACAAAAATAATTGCATAACATTACATGTTTCAATTTATATTATACTGTACATGTTTTAACAACATAAAATAATTATTTGTCTGTGAGCGGAAAAGAAAAAATATACAGTACTTACATAAAATACATTTCTTCACTATTCAATGCCCCGAATTACAAGGTACATTCGCAACGTATCAGAAGAAACCTTTTTACAAGAAACGCTTTGAAATATTATTGAAAGGGATGTTGGCATGTACCAACATTATACACAAATCTCGATGAAATTCTTTTTTATGTTTTATATCTGATTTTGATGTTGAATGCCAGTTTCGACTGTATAATTAAATATTTTCCATGTACAGTATCTTTTGTTATTACACTACTTTTGAAATAATCGAGCTCTAGCTGTCATACATTTTTAACAATTTGCAAAATTCAGTGTTTTTTTTTTTTCCTTTAATAAGAAAATATTCCTTTCTGAACTTCTATATAAGTTCGTTCTAAAGGGAACGCTTGGTGCTCTTAATTTTCGACATATTCCTCAGTAATGTGAATTATAAAACATAGAAATGCTTGTATAAATAATCAAATAAATAAATGGAAAGAAATAAAATATAGCTACTTGTTTACTCACAGGATCTCTAGTACGTGTGGTGATTGTAAGGACCCACGCCAAGCAGAATTAGAAAGGCGGTAATGTAATTTCTTACGAAACCAACTGTAGTCTCACAGTGTCACCCACCCCATGGGTCATGACGTTATGTATACTCCGTGCATTCCAAACTTCAGTCCCGCGAATCGGTGACCCTAGTCCGCAGTCTGATAATATAATTATGCTACCGCCTGAGCTACGCCGGTGGCGTGTATTTCTTAAGGAAACGCTTAATTGAAGAAACTATGGCTAGGTTTATTGTTTTTTTTCAATTGCATAATTAATAGACCTATTATTGCAATGTAATAATTTACATTCAAATTTCATGAACAGTAATTATGTAAAGATAAACCGTCACTAGACATCCACTAGAACACAAGTTTCGTGGTCATATCGTCATTATGAGGTATCACTTAGGACAATACAAGTCAAACATGGGAAAGAGGCAAAAACGAATTGGATGTGAGCAGATAAACAGCAATTTCCTTACCGGAAATCGAACCCCGATCCGTTAGATTTGTAGTCGAAAATACCATCGCTTGTGTCACAGCCCATCTTAACAAAATACTAAGTAATGATACACTTTATAATACTGAAATTCACTCATGATAAGGAAGATGAAAGATTTACCTCTCGTTTTCTATTAACATGTACAGTAGCTATCCTCTTCTTTTCGTCTCTCCACTACGCGTAGTTCATCCAGACTGCTGGCTACCTGCTGTCTCCTTCCAGACTCCTCCTCCACTCTCTTAATAGGAAGCATTTTGAATGCTCAAGGGTTCTTCTTCCCATCAGCATCACGCCTATTTCCAAGCTCCTTATCATTTCATTCATGTTCTGTAAATGAAGAATGAAGTTTATATATTGCAGTCTTAACACGGTCAGTACCATTGATCAGTAGTAATGAGTCAATAATTTAATAATAACAGTACACCAATATTTTAGCGACCCTATACCATCAGTATTACTGTCAATATTTCTGGTCAACATTAATGTGCTTCTTGTTCAGTAAAGACAAGCAAGTACAATGGGTCCTAATAAAAGGAAGATGTATTTAGCTATTAGTCACAAAACACAGAGTTAAAAGGAAACAAGTTGAGGATTGTCTACAAAAGCGAAAGATGAATTTTCATATGAATTTACTGCGGGAAAAATCTGATGTAGAAGATTACAAAAAACTATTTCCGAATGAGTGACACCATTGTCTATCAGTTCAGCAATAAAAAGGTAATAAACTAGAGAAATGCCGAATGATAAATAGTTTTATTAATAATGCAATACTTGTTTATTACAGAAATTTTCATTATCAGATTCATTCCCCCATATATGGGGAGAATAGTCGTTCTGAGCAGATACCTCAATTGAATGATGTTTATGGTTAAGTTCAGTTTGTGGACTAGGTAGATGCATAGAAAGATTGGAAGTTGAAAGTTGTGTTGTTGAGAGAAACAGGAACTTCTGTTTTGTGTTTTCTAACCTTAAAATTATTATGACTGTTATACACTGTAATGGGAAGGATTAAGTTGACTTCGATACCACAGTAGCAGTTCCAGTCCACTAGTTTTACAATATTACATTTTTTTATTTTCCTAATATTTGTTCAATGACAAAATAATGGATCACAAAGAACGTAATTGAGATTTTTTCATTATTTTATCATTTTCGGTAGATTTAGGATAGTGATTGTTAATGCATATATCCCCATTTTAAATCGCATAATTAAATACATATTTTGCACTTTTTAATTCATTATTATCCGAACCCTATTAATTACACTGAATAAATCATTTTCATGATTTTTTTAAATCGTACATTCTTGCTCTACTTATCAAAAATGAATAACATTAATTCATTATTCTGATCATATTCAACAGATCGAATAAGAATACTACTTAATGACAGACAATTGTACATCACCAAATCAGAAATTTCCACGACATAACTCTTGAAAATGATTGCCCACAAATTAATATTCTCATTCACAACGCAAAAATTACAGTATTTTAGATGCAAAACTTGACACAGAAATAGGAAGGGAAGAATAAGGAAATCTATCGTGTAATGAAATAATAGGCTATCGGCAATACCTGCAACATCAGTTCAAATTATAAGAGCAAACTAAAATTTTAAAACACTGTACATGTAAAGAAGTAAAGCACAACACATTTCTTATATCAATGAAGATAAGTAAAGACAATATTTCTAAAAATTTACCTGTACTAAAATGTTCCAGAATAGTTTCGCACTTTAAGAAAACAAATGAAGTAACAACGAAATGACGCGGAATTTAGGAATCGAAGGAAGCAAACACTGTAAATATAGAAAAATAAAACACAACATATTTTTTATATCAATGAAGTCAAGTGAAAACAATATTTTAAATTATTTTTATCTGTATTAATTGTTCCAATACAATTTCACATGTTAAGAAAACAAATGAAATAACAACGAAATGACGCTGAATTTGGCGATCAAAGGAATCATATGGCGGCATAATCTAAGTTATGGCGGCATTCACTACGGTGTATGTAAGTATATGAACACAATATTTCTTAATCACAGCATAGATTTAAGATAATATGTTCTAAGTAAGTGCTAGTCCTTCTATTATTTTTCCGTATTAATTGTAGAACTAATATTTGTTATTAGATTACATGCATTACGCAAAAGAACTCATAATTACAGTGAGTGACAGGATTACCTATTAAGTAAGTGAAGTGAAGTTTTGTTTAAAACGAATAAAGAACACACATCGCATCAGAATACGTTTCTCAAATGGAAGTAACATGGACTATTTCTTAAAAACAAAATCACTTTCAGATTTTAATTTTCGGTAACATCTCTTCGTAATGGCACCTTAAGTAAACACGTCCAATTATGGCGCCTAATATAAAATAATTTAAATTTTAATAAATAAATTATTACATTTGAAGTTTACGAGAATAAACGATAATGAAAATTATTATTATTATTATTATTATTATTATTATTATTATTATTATTATTATTATTACTAGCCGTACCCGTGCGCTCCGCTGAACCCGTTAGAAATAAATATAAAGTAATTACATAATTAAAATAGAACATTTGATTCAGGGAACATTCGTGTTTGATAGAAGGATAAATCGTTTAATATGTTACTTAATTTAAATTGCATCCAAATAATTAAAATGCGATAATTTTGGTCCAGAGACACTCATTTGGTGCAATGACAATTCCTTTAACCTGTTTCTTAATTTTTATTACATGCAACCATAGTTTAATGAAGATTGACATCATTTAGATTTAATATGTATATTTTATTTTACTTGTTATAGGTTCCCATTGAATTATGGTAATAACTTAATTTTAACCCTTGTTTTCTACGTATTCAGTAAATGGCGCTTGGCCCACTATGGTTGTGAACCCTTCAAATAACTTAAATTATATTATATAATATTACATATTATATTATATTATATTATATTATATTATATTATATTATATTATATTATATTATATTATATCAGAAGTTACTGTAATAACATTATAGCATTATGTCCATCTAGAGAAACTACACTTTCCAATTGTGAAATAATAATTAATTATACAAATCGGTTAATTTAGCTTCCGATATTACTTCATACAAACACAGAAACATTCTCTGTAGGCTATCTTTCATAGCTTTCGATTGTTGCTGTCCAAGGCCCCTTATAGACGAAGTTATTTGTTTTTTAATTCATTACACGGCCTTAGATGGCAGTTATTTTAATTTTAAAACTCATTTATCTCATTAAATATCAGTCCTATCAAAATTTTTCAAGGAATAAAACTTATCGCAAATTATTTTTAAAGAAACCTTTGTTATGTAACATTTTTCACAAAAATCAATATTAAGCGAGACATTTCGATTTATTTAATTCAGGCCCCCTTATAACCCCCCTTTTAAATAATGTATTTTGAATGCCATATAGCCTAAAATCTAAGTTACAACGAACTTAATTTATATTCCAATTTTCATCGAAATCCGTTCACCTATTATCGCGTGAAAAGGTAACAAACATACAGACAGACAGACATACAAACAAAAATAAAAAAAAAGCGATTTTCGGTTTCAGGGTGGTTAATTATATATGTTAGGACCAATTATTTTTAGAAAATCGAAAATTACCAGAAAAATTTCGGCTACAGATTTATTAGTAGCATAGATTATTATTATTATTATTATTATTATTATTATTATTATTATTATTATTATTAAGACAAATAAAGCTTCTCTATTCAGGAAAAGTGTCAACATACAGAAAAAAACACATTGTATTCTTCACATTTCGCAATAGGCCTAGAAGATGCTCATACATACTGTATACATATGCATGACAATTGGTTTTCATGATTATTCTTTATGAATTGATTAGTAGGCCGATCTATTCGAACCCTTATTTAGGGCGGCTTTTTTATTACTTAATTATATGCTGTACTTTTAAATTGCGTAATAGCCTATAATAAAGAGATTTTAATTTTCTTCAATCATATGGAGACTGCCAGTATTTTCAGTTTTTCTTAATTTTGTTTGTTTATGTGATTTACCCAAGTTAACATAAATAAAAATTCGTGATTATGATAAAAGAGAATGTAGTTATTTTAAGGTGCAGTAGAAGACCTTAGGTAAGCCTAAACAAAATTGTTAATGTTACATAACGTAGATCATGAGAATAAACAAACATGTAGAATATAAATTATTTACATTTTCTACTTCCATTGATCAGCAATTTTGCAGAATCCAGAGCCTAAAACCTCTCTTTGGGTTTGGAAAACCTAACTTATGTAGGCCTACTGTAGCATGTGCTATCTTCAGTTCTTTTTTTTGGGGGGGGGGAGCCCGTCGGCTAGGCCTATTTATCTCCTTTACCAAACAAATCTGTTCTGCAATGTTAGCTACTTACAAAGTTGGGTACCATATCCAATGAAATCGGGGGGGGGGGGGGGGGAAAGAGAGGTTATGATTTCTTCAGTATTTTCATATCTCCAAAACCTAAACTCGAGGTTAGATTTTCACAGTGTATAAAAGATAATCGAGAACTGTAAACAAAAATTCTCACACTTCATTAAACTATAAATAAACATTACACAAAATTCCTTACAGTATATATTACATTTGAAGACAGAGTTCGCTGGTATTACAAAGGCCACACAACGTTAAAACAAGACACAAAACTATTTATAAAGCATGACAATATTAGCGCTTTCACTTTACAACACGATGGTATCAATAAGCATATAGAAAAGCTTGTAATATGACAAAGAATTTATTTACGCAAAACATTACAATTTATTGGTCTGGTTTCTGTAAGTGTAATATATTTCGTTTAAGAGACTATTCAGTTACGAAGTGAGATAATGGCGATAACAAGCGAGGGTGGAATGAGGACAGCTAAGAAAACCGAATACAAACAGCGACTTGTTCACTACATCTCTTCGTAGAACCTGCCAAGGATTCAAAGTCAGTCCCCATGGAGACAACACGTAAGCTGTGGTACGATTGTGTAAAATTTCATAAGGGATGCCTGAGAAAGAAAACGAAAATTATTAAGTCAAGTTAATTAGTTAGCGGATTCGACCACTGGATCTTCAGAACGAGCAACCAGCAGATTTGTTCGGATGGGTTGTAACTGTACCTCACCAACGTTGTACTGTACGTCACCCCCACTTCAGTAATTTATAATTAGTCCAAAAGGGTCTTTAAGCAAATTAAATGTGCTCAACATGCGTGCTGTGACTCATGCAATAGAATAATATTTTAATAATCCGTGGCGCTGCAGCCCGTGAAGGGCCTAGACCGACCAGCCGGCTGCTGGCCTCACGCCCACATGCCGAAGCAGAGGTGAACGATCATCCAACCAGAATGGAGTATCGTGTGGTTAGCACGATGATCTTCCCCCAGCCGTTATAGCTGGCATTCGTAACCAGATTTCGCTACCTATCTTAGCTCCCCAAGTGCATCACGATGCTGGGTGTACATCGGTCCCATACACTGATCGAAATTTCGTGAGAAAATTTCTTCCTCCATGAGGACTCGAACCAGCGTGCATTCCGTAACGCGAGTCCTAGGCAGATGCCTTAGGCTTAGACCACGACGCCACAGCGCGGGACAGAATAATATTTTATATTGGGAAATTTACGAATAAGACATGATCATGTTATGGCGTTTATTCTTGCATTAAGAGGGCTTATAGTCCTATTTGAATGCTGCCTTGAAGCCAAAGTGTCAGTAGAGTCTCCACTATTGAAAAATAAAAGGTATCAAACTTGTTGGAAAAAAAAAGTACTAGATCTGGGAGAAAAGTACTCAATTTTCTCCGAATTTTAACAATACTTTTTCCATAATTTGGTATTTTATGGAATACTTCAATCTACTGAGTTTTTCTTTTGTTTTACTTATCCATAATTGCTTTACAGATACCGGTGCTTTATATAAAATATAAAACACCATACTTACCATAACTCAATCAGAATTGACTTTCAATTGACTGTTTTAGCCGTCCACTTTGTATTATTCAGATATCGACACAGATTCACAACTACTAAATAAAATATGAAAGGCTATCACTAAACAGTAACTTATTTTATAACTACTGATTTTTGAATTTATATTTTCACCGATTATTTTAATAGTTCATTCTTTGTAATTAAATTCACAAACCATAATTTTCAGAAGTAATGAGAGACTGATGGTGATAAAAGGTAAAAAGATAGCGAATCCAGCCATCAGATAAAAGACGCAATAATTGTGTCACTATGCGTGGGAAACTAACTGGTCATTGAATTGACTGTCATGCGTCTGGCCTTTCGTGACTTGGGATTCTCGAGACATCGTACAAGACGATCTCTGGTCATATAAATACATTCAGCTAGAAATGTAGGGTACAAAGGCATTAGAAAGCAGGATATTTAGTGGGATTGTAAAAACAAGTCAAAATGAAAGTTACTAAATTCTCTAATTAAATTATCTGGCATACTAAAAAAATAAAAACAGTACTAGAGGTGGAGATTTTGAGTGCCAGTGTTGTTTTAATTAGAATTATTCAATTTCTCTAACAGTTATTAGGCGTCCTTGTTATTCTAGGGTTACTATAACCGATTGAACAAAATTATAGGCCTACTGTTAACTGTGTGGTCGAGGCGTATTAGAAAGTAGTATTCTGTAATTTCCTGAGGAACAGTATAAAAATCAAGAAAATCTCACAATCTTAGACGAATTCACTAGACCTTAATATGAAGCAGATATGCTAGCGCTTGCAAAAGATCGTTACTGTCTGAAATATTACATGCAAATTGAGTTTAACTCGGTGTATTTAGAAATGTTATAGCTTTAGTAGCACTTTTTAATAAACAGTATAGCCACTACACGTGAAACTTGCTGACCTAGTGCAAACATTAATATTATTATTAATAACAATAATTAAAAGCCTATACAATGACAAAGCTATAAACTGAACAGCTGAATCAGTGACAGGTTCTTCAAACGCTATAAGTGTTTTCTGATTGGCCCCTACAACTACGGATATAAAAACTAGCCGTGAGAAAATACTATGGACGAGCATCACGGGAATATAAGGAAGTCCAAGCGAAGACTTACATGTTATAAGAAAGACGAGAAAATACCAATCTTATCCAATGTTTATAGTCAAAACTAAGGGACAGGAGCAGTGGCGACTCATGATATTTTTTGTTTGTGGGATATGAGATTGATGACATAATCAAGACAGAAACTAATAATAATAATAATAATAATAATAATAATAATAATAATAATAATAATAGAGCATACGCAATTAATTTCTTGCTACAGTTAGATTCTTATAAATGATCAAATACAACTTCAGATATTCTTTCGGCAGTCCTGTCATCTGAAAGTCCTGTTAATTCTTGTGTTTTATTATAGCTTATTTTATTTATTTTTATGTAATTTTGGTTTTTATTCATTTTATTTTTTATATTATATAATTGTAATTATTTATTATCTCATTTATTCTGTTCTTTTAAAATGACCAATGAACTGCGTTTAAGGAGGGTGCAAGGGTACTTGAAAATTCGTATTGTAGTCTCTGCTGTAGTCTCTGACAAGGTCTCCACCATCCAGAAAGAAGGGATAGCTATTAGGTTATACGGTCACATCTTCAAACGCGGTTAAAGTTAAGCCATACCCTGCCTACCACAACCTCCCCTGTCCTTAACTTCACTGCTAGAAAAAAAACCGTTTGCTGTAATATATTTGGATGGTTCCTCGGAAAGTATTTCTAAGATCTGAGATGTGCAGTGGCGGCAACTCACGACAGAAAGTGGAAGTTTGAAGAAAATTATTACGTCGGGACGCATTAAAAATTAAAATCTGCAATTAAAATGTTTTCTATCCTCAGAGGCACGAAATTAAACTGTTGGATCATCCTCATATCCTTCATGGACGAATCGCCACTGGATAGGAGTAAATTTCCCTGCTCCGAGTAGTGGAAGAGAGACTCAATTCTCAAACGAGTTTTCAGTTGAAGGAACCAGGACGTAAAAAAGATGCTGTATGTGTGTGAGATACAGTATGTGGTGAAAAATTTTTTCCTTTAATATTATTCAAATCAGCTTTACAGGAATCTAAACCTGGAAGAGATATTCGCAAAACAGAAGGATTGTTTTAGTGGCCTACTTCAATTTCCTTGCCATGATCGCTTAATTATTGCTTTTTTTACGCCATAATATTATCACAGTCTAGTATATACAGTCACAAAGCTCAATACGTAGTAAATATGCATCCATAGGTAGTTGCTAACCACTAGGATCGCTAATATCGCCTCATTACAGACAATGCGAAATAGTACCGGCACAGTCTATTGTTCCTAGTACCCTCACAACTCAAGCTTCGTGACTGTATATATTAGACTGAGATATCTAAAAGATTCTGAATAACCTCTAAAATTGAGTAAGATTGATTTAAGCCATCCTTTGTGTCCTAGTGACTACTGTGATTCTGATTAGATACGAAGTTCACGAGTTCAAATACGCCAAGGACGATGGAATTTTATGAGGTGATAAAACCATCAGTCTAGCTTCCTTCGGAAGGAAAATAAAATCGACGGTCCTTCTTCATAGATTTACGACACATAATTAACCCTGCCCTTGAGTAAGAGGGCTCTAGAAAAAAATATATATATCGTCCTATCAAGTTCTCTACATTGGAGGAGAGTTGTTTCTGCAGGTCAATGTCTTGACTACGACAGGATCACAATAGTTCTATAACTTTTGTCGAAAGAATTTGCTAAGATTTGGGGAGTGAGGGAAAGACCGACAATTGTCTCTATGAAGTGATGAAATTAAATGTTTTGGATGTTTTTCTGAACTTTCCATTAAAAAGAAATATAGTTTTATAGTCTTGATTACAAATTTAATTGGACAGTCGAGAAAATCTAGCTCACGATAATACACTATAATACGAAATGAAAATAAAGTGTTTTGTTTTTCTTCGGCCCTCTCACTGTAAAATAATCTCATTCACAACCATATGAAATGAAATATGTTTTGTTTTTGCCTTCCGTTTTTTTTTTCACTGTAAAATAGAAATTGCATTCACAACAAGATTGCAAATATTATTTGTGCAAGATCGTGCGTATCTGCTTGTTTTCCGCACAGAACTAATACGCGGTAAGTGTGAAATACCACATTCAGTATTCCCAACGTAACACACATAACAATTTCCCTCTTCTTACCGCTTAAGCGCGACATTCATTTTACTGCTTTAGGCTTTTAACATATTATTTTTAGAGACGTTTAACATAGTAATAATTATAAATTAGAAACTTACCACTGCAATTTCACCTAAATTGCAATGTTAATTATTGTTTTTAAATATTTGCAAAAATTAAGTAAAGTCTACTACTCCACGAAACTTATTGCATTCCTGATACAAGTAACATTAAAGAAGCCGTGAAAAAATCAACAAGATTCCAGATGCCGATGTTATTACTGCAATATGTTATATAAATAATATTGTTAAAATATTAAAATGAAAAATAAATCATTACATAGCCTTACCGTTTGTTTTAATTTCGCATTTATAGACTGGGGGGAAAAAAGACAGACGTATATCACGGCCTGCTGGAGTATAGTAAACACAGAAAACATTTTATAGCAACAATGTTGAAGAAAGATATTTTGGTTTTCCGAAGTTGCCGTCATTAAAAGAAACCAACATGGAGATTTCATTGCAACTAATTAGAAATTCGTGTTTCAGGTATGTAATAAACGATCTTCGCACAAAATAATGTACGATACACGAGCCGTATGTTTGTTTTCATGTTCTCGGAAATTAAAAAAGCTCAACTACGTTTCGCTTTTTCAATCTTTTCCTCGAACATGAAAACGTCAACATACCGCTCTTGTAACGTATATTACTATTCCGAACTTTATAAAAAGTTTATCCATTACCGACGAAGTTCTCTCTTTTTCAGCTTGTGGTATTTCTTATGAGGCAGGTGACAAACTTTCCTGTCGGCATTTTGGAGGACGTCCCAAAGGTCTTGAAGAGTGATTTGTTTGTCATGGCAATGTTTGGAAAACGAACATTTGGTATCCTCAGCACAGGATCTTTCCATTGTTTCTGCCTTCCTCTGGCCAAACTTACAACCTACACCTTAGATACAGCAAATAGGTCAATTTTTGTAATAATAATAATAATAATAATAATAATAATAATAATAATAATAATAACAATGTTAGCCTACTAATCAGCGATGTATGCAATAGAGGAGGAAAGGAACTGATCACCATACCTCACTATCTCTTGGCTTAGTTATCTCATGAATGATTCCTTTAATATGCTTCACTTATGAGGTTCCATTCTGCCTTCGGACAGTTGAAAAAAAAATTCTCTGATTAAGGTTCTGGTTGATATGTAACGTATACATCTATTATCAGGCAGTACATCTCACTTGACGACATGTTTCAGAGGAAGAAATTGTTTGTATGCGTGGCTAACGAGCCACGGTTTGTATGCATCTGAAGTCTGACTGTAGTGTAGTATCCTAGATCATATATACTATATATGATCTAGGGTAATATGTAGCTAGTTGGAGAGGGAAAGGATCTGGCCATCCTACCCTATTATCTCCTGGTCTAGTTGCCTAATAAGTGGTGCCTTCTTGGTGTTGCTTGTGAGGTTCAGACCATTATTATTATCGGTACTGAATTTTACAGCAAACTTAGTGAACCCAGGGGCCGTTCTGAAAGTTTTAACAATAAGAAAAATCATCCCATTACTCCAGTTTAAACCCGGGATCTTGCAATTTGTAGACCGTTGCTGTACCAACTGAGTTAAAATATTTTAATTACTTCAAAATTTGGAGGTCTTATGCGACTCAATAGAGATAAAATGTTGAATGATGTCCTAGATTGCACATTATTATGTGCTCTGGGATGATTTCTCCCTACTGAAGATCTTACCCAAAGACGTTTTAATCTTACCAATCTTACTCCTCTTGTTTGATCATCGATAAAGCAGGCTGCGATGCTGGCTGCGAGTGCGAGATTTATCGAGAGTTCAATTCTGAATTGTGATCAAAGGGGCGTGATTGGAGATGGACAGATGGTGTTGGCTGTGATAGGTGGATAATATCAAGTAAATTAGTAAAATAAAATGAGATTTAAATGTTTTAATGTTTAAGTATGATGATGTGGTTCAATGAAAGAGTTAGGAGAATAGGAAACTGAGTATTGTGAACAGTAACCTATTTAAATGACACATGCTTGACATGTGACAGACGCTGACACCTGATCTGTGTGACCTTTGGTAGCAGTATTGTTTTACAGATTGAAAGGCATGAATAGTGCATCTTTATAACACTGATAGTAATATAGAGCAGAATGTATGTGAAGTAGGTATAGTCATTAAATGTACGTGTGTTTATTATTATGTACGGTATGTTGTATTTCAAACATTAATAACTTCCTTTACAGTGCTGATTTCGAATTTGTGCCAGTGGGATTATGAAAATGGTGAAACTAACGCTGAGGTAGTTCCGGTGATTTCGGGAGTGAAAATCCTTGAATTTATAAGATTTTTTTTTGTGGAGATGCAGTTAATCCTATATCTAAGGCATAATAAAAGTCTTAACTAACCAAACCTAACCTGTCACAGATTTGTATATGCAAGGTGTATAAGCGGAGTACGAAGGGAACTACCTCAGCGCTAGGTTAGCCAGGAAATTTTTTAAGGGCATGAATTTTTTTATTTGAGAAACTTAGGTTACTACATATTATAGGTATTTTTAGCCCTTTTAACAATGCCATGATCGGTAATGCTTTGTGGATGAACATGTAAATAGACATTTTATGAGAGTAACGAGTTAGTGCAAAAGACACTATGACATTTATTTATATTCTTTGTAGCATTTATATAATTAAAGCCATGAATTGGTTAGAAAAACAGAGAACTCTCAGTAAATATAATGTAATTAAGCACCGTTCAAAACAAAGTGCAGTTCCGGCAGTAGAAATTAAAATGCCATGTTTAATTATGATTTTAGAAAATGAATGCAACACAAGTGAAAGTCTCCTTTAATGAAACAGTCTTAAATTTTACATTCTTTAGTGGAATAACCTATAAAATTAGCATAGTTGCAGCGAAAGCTAATAAATTCTGAAAGTATTGCATTAAACACCAAGTTTAAACCATCTGAACCTGTTAATTTTATTATAATAGCCTAATATCTTATCCAGTTTATACATATCGCAATGTAAACTAATCTCTTTTTGTCTTTTATCACCTGAACAGACTCAGTTGTGATATTCGGCTGGTTCGCACCAGTTTGGACGAACCGGTTGGTAAATTATTGGGCGTGCTTCCGAACAGGGGCAGCGGCATTTTCCCTAAGGTTAGAGCCCAGTTTAGGTGTGTGTGTATTAATCGGAAAAAATGTCATATAAACATCCGTCCTATTCTCAATATTTTCTGGCCTCTAATGTTCGATTAATACACACACACCTGAACTGGGCTCTAACCTTAGAGGAAATGCCGCTGCCCCTGTTCGGAAGCGCGCCTGAACTGGTTGCTAAACTTCTTGAATAGCCTATTACTACTCTGAACTTACAAAAACTTACATAATGTAACATAAAATAAACCAAATAATTAGGCCTAATTCAGTATGTACTGCTAGTTACGGTATTTTAAGTTAGGTTGTTGGTTGGTTGATTTAGTGCTGACATAAACTCATTGCTCATTACTGCTTTTAATTCGTGATTTTACTACCGGTACGTACTGTATATAGGATACACTGTAGCCTAGTTAGATCTAGTTTTCATAGGAGTCTAGTAAAGGAGCGTCAGATGAATTGGAAAAAAATTCACACACAAATAGCTTTCATTTCTTCTGACAGAGGACAGTATCTTTGACCATTTTTTCGCTATTTACCAGACAGATAGCTGGTCTGTGACAGAGGATGTCTTGGTGGCATGCGGAGTGTGATGATTAAGGGTTATAGCATTGGGTGGGAAGCACGTTGTGGCCGTTTATAATTTGTACTGTTCTGACATTGGTATTTATTTACAAGTGCGATACCACGTTAAGGTACAAATGTATTTACGTACTTGGCTTCTAGTCAAGTCATAAATACCGTAAACAAAAGAAAAATTGAGTGCTAATACCAATTTCACACTGAAATAAGGGTGGAAAGTTGCTTTAAAAGTGAGGGCCACCAGAGGTGCAGGCAGGCAGGATCGCTCTGTCAAGGTGCAGAGGGTAGGCAGCAGGAAAGGACAGCACATATGTCTCATTTTCGTGCATTTTCTTACTGATCATATAGAAAAGAGTGAGTTTTCATAAGGCCGAATCATTGACAGGTTAGTTTAGACTTTTGATATGCCTTGCATATACTCACAATTGTTTAAGAATGTCACTACACCACCCAAACTCCTCTCTCCCACGGTATCTCGTATTGTCTTTGGTGGGGTGACCTTTCTATCTGGCTTCCTTTGGTGACGCTGTTATAAAGATTTACCCCAGCATTTGCCTTGAAAGATTTAATAAACTAGGCCTACGAGAAACCTAAGTTGGGATGGAACTCCAGACCTTTCGAATGCATAACAGGTGTGATAAGCACATCGCATTATTATTATTATTATTATTATTATTATTATTATTATTATTATTATTATTATAATCTTCAGCCTTGATCACCGTGAATTTTATTACCTTTATTGGTGTTTTTGTAATGTTTACTAGTGTTGATTATGAGTGTTTTTCTTTTTTCTTGTTATACAGAATCTGTGCTACGTACTGAAGTGTTTTTGTAACAAATTACGTGTAGAGTGTTAGCCTTACTAATAAAATGGCTAATGAATTCTATGTGCTTGCTGAAATTGACAATCTTTCTTCAATATCCGCTCCATTAAAATCTACACAAAGAATTAAGGTAAATATGGACTCTGTAATATTAAAATTGTATTTTAGAAATAGTTGCTGCTTTTGATGGAATTAATGTTCATCTTGATTACACATTTTTAAAACTTTATATCACCGCCGATGTAGTTCAGTTGACTAAGGCCTGCCGATCCAGAGTTGTGCTCGGGCGTGGGTTCGATTCCCGCTTGAACTGATTACCTGGTTGGGTTTTTTCTGAGGTTTCCCCAATCATAAGGCGAATGTCAGGTAATCTATGGCAAATCCTTGGCCTCATCTCGCCAAATACCATCTCGCTGTAACCAATCCCATCAACGCTAAATAACATAGTGGGTAGTTGATAAAGCATCATTAAATAACCAAGTGAAGAAGACACTTAGGAATATAGTTAATATAACCACTTTCATGTGTTAAAATGAATTAAGTTTTAATTACCAAGTTGATTAGTTTCTGCTTTATGTCAGCCATCATCACAACTTAAATGGTTGACATAAAGCTGGAACCAGTCACTAGGTAATTACAACATATGAAAGTGCTTATATTAACTATATTCCTAAGGAATTAATGTATTATGTTGACGATGTAGATAGTAGCATTGTTACAGCTATTACCATTACTATCCAATTGAATCTAACCATCATAAGCTACATAGGGTCTTAGTGAACATTGACAAAATGCATGTTGGCTCACTGTGTTTAATGAATGTTGACTTGTACCGCTTTCGCTGAAAGTTGACTCTTATGGGCTAATTTTTTTTTTTTTTTTTTTTTTTTTTACTATTTTCACATTTATTTTTCCAATTTTGCTACGACAATCTTTATTATTTTCATTTTTTCGTTACACACCAGTTAAAAACGGCTGCTCTATAGGTATGAAAAGAATTATAAGATGACCTTACTTTATTGTGATACAGCAGCATTTCTTTCAACTCAAATGGAAGCATAATCAGATCTATGTTGCCATGTGTGTGGCTGAAACATTTGCATTCTGGCTTCAACTGATCACTTGGTGCTTCTATCTCCAAATCTTAAATATTTTCTTCTCCTCGACTTTAAGAATGCACATGTGAAAATTCAGCAGATATTCAATTAATATAATGTTCGATTTTTTCTTGTTTTAGTACACGTGCTTTAATGTATCCAGAAACTTCTTAATTTTTGGAGCAACGAGTGGAGGTCTATATGTTTTCAGACGTGAACCATGTATTTTTCTGCAACTTCTTCCAAACAAGGTAATATAATTTACACATACTTACATATGATTGTATATAGTATTTATTGCGACCTGTATTACTGACAGATATCTTTAAGTGCTTGTCTTGTAGCCTTTCTTCATATTTATTTGTAAGTTTGAAGAAACCATGAGTGCCATGTACAATCATATTTTGTCTAGTTACAAACAGTAGTGTCATAATAGTGACAAAACAATATTAGTAGTGGACAAGAACTGTATTTAAGTGTGCTGCAAATATGAAGGCAAAACAAGAAAATAATACGTAAAGCAGTGATGAATTGACAGTGTTAAGAATATAGGCTTTTACTTTCGTGTATGCAGACATTGTGGCAACCTTAGTAAATTCTCCTGCAACTACCACCCGTACTCTCTGGCCAGCACCAACAGCTTTTCAACCCTGAAAGCTAGGGAAGGGAGGGATAGGTTCTCAGTCCTATTAATATTATTATTGATGATATGAAAGTGAAACATTTTGGGGTTATGTAAGTAAACATAGAGGATATCTTATATTAGATCTTCATTTCTATAATTTTCTGAGTACCAGTAACGGCTTTACATATTTAATATTAATTGTAATTTTATTCTTCATATTGTAGTTGTAGTCCCCTGGTAGAGGAGCAGAGAAGGCCAGAGTCCTTATCTCTACCAGGTTAAATAAATAAATACTACTAATACTACATACTGTATATGTTACTAAAAGCTATAAAACTTACATAAGATATACATATTTTTATTAAAAACGAAATAGTTTTATAGTTACAAATCAAGTGGTGTGAGTCTTTTTCAGCTATTAATAGCAGTGCGGTGTAGATATTTATGTGTGATTCTCTAATTATCGTAGGTAGTAATGCAGTACTATGAAAGAGGCATTAGTAATTGAGTCATTCTTCCTATTTTAGCTGCCTCATTTCGAATTCGCAAGTTTACCATCTTTAGTGTTCCTCCAATAACCATGGTCTTCATCCTGTTTGCACTTACCTCTATCCCATACTGTTTACAAATGTCATTTATCTCCAATAGGATATCCCTTTTCATCATCTCCTCTTCATATCAGCAGCAAATCTTACATACTTTATTCTTCTTTCTCCTACTGTACCCATCCCATGTTCTGAAGAAGTATAAAAATAAGCTTTCCAACAGTATTATTCTACATTATTTAGAACAATACAGTTTATTAAATGTGATGCATATTTATTGTGACATTAAAAAATCATTTTATGTATTTGTTTGTATATTTGTCACATTGCCACGATAGTTTATGTGGCTGATGCATCACAATCTAGATTGTTAAGAACTGCAATTTGAATTATGTGATAGTGAATTTTAGACATAATCGTATTGCAAAATAAAGAATAATTTCGAATTATTAATATTTGTTATTAAATATTTTGAATTGATTTTTCAGGAAGGTTCGGTAACAAAAGTGTCAATATCTCCAGATGAAAAGTTCTTTGCCTTTGCCACTCTCAAAGGTGTGGTATGCATTTTGGAGAGACACCACTCTCAGAGAATTCGACGTATTCAAATGTCCATTGAACATCATGGTTCAGAAGTTACAGCATTGCAGTGGAATTCATTTAGCAATGAACTGTTCATTGGAGATGATTCAGGGAAGGTTTCAGCCCTCAGTGTGTCTGTATTTACGGTAAGAATTTGATTGTAATATGTGCATTTAGTGTAAGAGGAACATGAATTTTTAGGTAATCTTTAGTTACTCAGAACTAATAAATTAGTAAGTTAGATTACTTGTTTTGTTATTTAAGTGATGTGGAGGTATTTTGCATTTAATGTTAGTGAAATCAATGTGTGATTTGTTTATTGGGCAAAAAGGTTGGGACCATATGACGCGCTCTCTCTCTCTCTGTCTGTCCCTCTCTTTTTTATTTTCTCTTTATCAAGCATTGTAGTACTGTATATAAAATTACAGATACTGTAACATAAGTAATGTCGATTTTGGAGCAAAATTGGGAAAAACAAGCTTTTACGTAGTTCCGGTGATTTTGGAAGTGAAGATGGACAAATTTGTAAGGGATTTCTTGCGGAGATGGATTTCAAAAGTGAAGAATTTTATAGGGAAATATTTCAAGAAAAGGGAGTTGTTCGTAAATGTAGTAAATTACGTGTGAAATGAGAGGTGTGTGGTAATGTAACTGCAAACGTTGTGATTTCTAGTGAAGAAAAGGAACGTAGGGTCATAAAACACACAATACGATGTAATGTGAAGAACATAGGCTAAAACTTATATTAATTCAATAACCACTGGAATACAGTGAAACACAACAAATAATAATGAAATAGACACAAAATTCCTACATTTTAACTTCGTTTCCACATTGGCCATAATGCTGACAACATCACTAAACAAAAACCACAAGGCTTTGAAAATCCTGCAGAGATTCGTATAAGCAAGGCATAATAAAAGCCTAAACTAACCTAATCTAACCTGTCACAGATTCGTATATGCAAGGCACAGCCTGAGTGTACACTAGCGTGAAACTTTCGTAATGTCACCAAAGTTATGTTGGTGTTACAGAGGAGACAACTGAAGTTGTGGAAGCGAATTGAGAAGGAAACTACCTCAGCGCTCATTTAACCCAAAATTGTAGTTTGACTGTGTTGTGACAAAAAATTAAACTAATCTTCAATAGTGAAGGCCATTAGATTCTGTGGTCTTGAGCGAGGTTTGTTATCCCATGATGGTATTAGCACATTCTAGTATATACAGTGACGAACTTCAATACGTAGTAAATAAGTATCCATAGATAGTTGCTACCACTAGGATCACTAATATCGCCTCATTACAGACAGTGCGAAATAGTACTGGCACAGTCTATTGTTCTTAGCACCCTCACAACTCAAGCTTCGTGACTGTATATACTAGATTGTGGTATTAGTTTCTGGTTTTTGATGCGAAGAATACGATTTCAATAACTTGCAAGTTGTGAAATTTCTAACTAGCAATGAGCAAGTTGCAATTCTTTTAAAATTAATTTGTGTTTTGCAGGCGAAGAACATGTTCCAGACACCGTCTTTCGTATTGATGCAGCTTGATTCACGTATTGTTCAGTTGGACTGGTGCTCAGAACTCCTACTGGTGTCCACACTCTCACGCTGTTACATTTGTGATACTCTGAAGGAGCAGTATCGCCAGATTGGTCATAAACTGCGTGATGGAGAATATGGTGCTTGTTTCTACACTGCAGGAGACCACAATGACCTCCCGTCAAGATCTGAACATAGACAATCCACCATGGGGGGTGCTTTCAGCTCACTTAACGAAGGAGAAAAGCTGCTTGGTTACGAGGATTGTCAGAATCTCAAAATGTTTTGTGCTCGGCCTGGCTCTCGTTTGTGGGAAGTCCACATTGATGGAACAGTTCTCAGTACGCATCAGTTCAAACAAGCTTTTGCAGTTGCTCCAACCACCATTACTAAAACTCATGAGACAGAGTCCTCTACTCAGAAGATTGGAAATGTTTCGGATCCTACTCAAAATGATGTCTGGTGTCAGCAGTCATTCAATTTTACAAAACTTTTTATAATTGCAAAGAAGTTCGTATTCACATATAAAAGAGATGGTATTTATGTTTTAGACCCTGACAAAGGAACTGTCGTGTTGTGGAACAACAGCTTCAAAGATATTATTGATGCCAAAATCCTGAATGAAGCGATTTATGTGTGGACTGCCACTGGTCATATGCATGCATTGGTAATGTTGCCTGTAGACAAGTTTCTAGTGCGACTGTATCTACGTAAGCAATACACACTTTGTGCACAGCTTTGTGAGCAGCATAACAATTACCTGCTGGAGTTGGCTCCAACGTCTAGCAAATTGCAGCTTCTAGCAGATCTAGGAACAAAACTTGACGACCAAGAAGTAGCCACAAAAATTTCGCCACTATTAAATGAGATAGGAAAATATGCTCAAGAAAGACAGAATGCTCAACGATTAAGATCTGGTATTTTTTTAGTCGGAAACACTCAGTTCCTATGCAGTGAAGAGGAAAGCAGGGTATCATTGCTACCAACACCTTCAAATATTCAACGTTTGAATGTTGACAGTCATAAAGAGAAATCACGGTCTTTAAATGCATCACCTGAAAGTATTCGGAGAAAGAAAAATGGAGTACATCCACATCATAGGATGTCTGGCAGCACAACCTCACTTCCTGAGCTTGTTCATCATGTCAGCAGTATGGATGTTTCTGTTGAAAATAATACTCAGAGTAATCACAGATGTCGCATGAAAGAAGTTCATGATTCCCACAGTGACGGTCTAGTTTTTGAAACAAAACCTGAATTCAAAAGTACAAAGTCAAATGACTCTCTATATTCTTTAGACCCAGCATTCCCTCCAGAAGCTGTTCAGGCTCTAAAAGAATTACGACATTCTGTATCCTGGAAATCTCTCAAAGAAAAGTGGCAAGTCTTAGAGGGTAAAATGAAGTTGTTAAATCAGGAAACGTGCCCTGAACCATTAGATGTAAGGCCGGCTGACTACAGAGACTCTATTTTAGAGGAAATTTTGCACTCTTCAGATGGTGAACAGTTCTTCCCGCCTGAAGATGAGCTTGTGCATACATCAAATGAAAAACTGAAACATAAAACATTACAGTTTCCTGTACTTGATGTCTCAAGTGTTACTGAAATCTGTAGTCACATTGCTCCTTGTGATCGAAATGGAGAAAACAATACTGAACATATAGATGATTTAATTTATAATGTTGATAGGCTGTATGAGTCATTCATTGCAAACTTAATTCAGAAACATTGTGGTGCTGATGAAGATGGTTCAGTACAAAGTTCGAAAATGTATCTTCTTAATACAGAATTGAGTATAATGGCTGCTTTTCCCTTCTCTTATTATTTCAGTGACGACGTTGTTAAGGTAATTCGTGAAGGATTCCACTTCGCTCTGAGAACCAAACGAATGATAAATTGGCTGCAAAGGAAAACTCATTGTATGGAGCATACAGAACAATTCCCGGACCAAATTAAGTCGACCTGTTCAGATGAAACTCTGAACCTTGATATTTTGTTAAGTAAGGTACTTATTATATTTTCAGAAGTGTTGGATCCGAAGCTAACATTGCAGTACATAAAGGAAGCAAATTTACATTGCTATTATTTGTCTTTATGTGTGATTTTGGATAGATATCAAGATGGTACCTTGCGTCATATTTCTATGGACAAATCAGCAACTGCCAATTATGAAGAACTGCCACTGCCTCTTTTACTAAATACTATATTTTTTATGTTTAATATGGAACGTATTGAGACTTGTTGTAAACTAGGAAAACGGGTATCCACGAAAGATATTTGGTATCTTGTATTGAGGTTACAGCAGTATCTTGAAGCTACTGATAAAACTAAAAAATATGCAAGATCTCATTGTTACTCGTTATTTCTTTCTTATTTGGAGAAAATGTCAGCTAGTAAGGATAACCTTTCTGAAATAATTGCTGACAGTCAAATAAGACTGTATATTATTGCTGCATTTGAAGAACTAAATTCTGTAGAGAATGGTTCTTGTGTTTGTGGATTTCCTGTGCTTGTTCCGCCATCATTGCTCCATTCTGAGGTGGCAGAGTCACTGGTGCTGTATTACTGGGAGAATAATCAAGAAAATCTCCTCGAGATCTGCAAGAAAGTGCCATCTTTGTGGCATTTTATACTTCGTAAGAAGAGAAATGAGGGGTTCAGCTCAATTATTCCACTTATCATTCATCTGGGTGACACGTTAGAGCTCACACACTGGTTAGCCAGCATGGATCAAGGTGCTTGGGACCACACACTTGATCTCTTAGCTACATTTCGTGCAGGAACTTGTTTAAATTGTAGGTCAGAATTGAAGCTGCATGATGGTCAAGTGGGAGGAATATTGTGGTCCTCTGTGGGACCTCTGTTAGTGAAAGTGCTGGGTCCACGTAAAACAGTGCAGCTTCTGACAAAGTATGCAGCCTTCATCAAACCTGGCGAATTAGATACAAGGTTAGTGTAAGTGTTATGGAAATCTGAAATTTAAGAATATTGATATGAAGGAATGTATGACTTGTTTAAAAGCTAAAACTCTTTTAAAATTAGTGAACTTCTTTGAAGGTAAGGTTTACATAAAATAAAAACGATATTTCATTCGCCAAAGAGGGAAGATATGAATATTCAGACTTCGCAAAAGTAGAATTTAATTGATATATGATTCCTCAAGATGAATTAAATAGTGATATATTCCGACTTTATTATGTAAGCAAATGAGTGTTATGAGGATGATCCAAAGGTATTTATTATGTAAGCAAATGGGTGTTATGAGGATGATCCAAAGAGTATTTATTATGTAAGCAAATGAGTGTTATGAGGATGATCGAAAGAGAATTTATTATATAAGCCAGGCCTGCACAAGGTTTGCGCTCTCCAAGCTGGCTCACAGCTCATGATCGGAATGCAGATATTAGCTGCTCTCTATATAAGGGTGGACTGGAAGAAGGGGTGGATCTCGTACAAAATAAACACAAAAGGAAGTACTAGTAAGAGTGCTTATGAAATGAATTCCCATTCAGTGTTTGCAAAACTATCTTGGACTATTATTAATTAATAAAGAAATATTTATTTTACAGAAGTAATAGAAATTCTATAGCCACTTAAATGTACAATATCATTTTGTTATATTTTTATTTATCAGTACATCAAAACGAGGTTGCATACTGTTGGCAGATGAAAGGAACAGTAGCCTATTGATCATAATGAAACATCTGTTACAGATGTTCGATGTCTGCCTTTATTAAAGTTGATTATAGAAAACAGTAAAGTTGCTCACAAATATAAATGTGAGCCAAACATAGCAATCATTTTCACAGTCAGCCTGTGTAGTCTTGGATATTATTGCTAATGTTTAGTCTTGTAAAACTCAACCAGGCTAGTAGTATTATTCAAACGATCTTTAACCCTTAAGTCACATTGAAGATCAATAAGTTCGAGCTGTAAATTGTTAAATGTTAAATGTTATGTTCTGTCCTTTAGATTCCTCCATACTATACTGTAGCAGTAGGTAAGCAACATGAAACAGTTACTGAGAATAGGCCTACACACTGCACTCCACTAGATAACTGAGTGGTCGTTTCCCTCTCCTCTACCTATAGCAAGTCTGTGTCATTCTGACGTATCTTCCTCTCTGTTTCGGCGAGCGGTAAACACCGCTCTCCCACTCCGAAGGAGCGCTGTTTGTGCAGGCCTGATATAAGCAAATGGGTGTTATGAGGATGATCCAAAGAGGATTTATTATGTAAGCAAATGAGTATTATGAGGATGATGCATATTTCGTCATTATACATTTCGTGCTTGCCTTTGTTCTGCTAGAGGTCAGAAGAAGTAGTCCCCTTTCTCCTGGAGATTCAAATGGAGTGCAGTAACTTTACCTCCGGAATATTTTTCTTCCCCTAGAATCATGCATAAAGATATCGAAGAGTGATGTAGTAAAAAGTATAATGGTTTTAACATAGGCATCATATTTTATATTATGGCTACTATATTACCTACATGCAACTCCCAAACTGTTTCGAGGACCACACATGCCATTGTTTAGTGGGTCCATAGCTGGAAGGATTGTCAGACAACTCCCCTAACCACATCCCCTCTTCACTACTTAGGGGGATGCTTATGCATGCCATGGCAGGTCAGCATGCTGAAATGACATTTCCTCCATTTTTTTTGGAACAGTTGTACCATTATGCAAATCTGGCTTTCAGGTAGTAGCTCCCTGTGAAGAAGGTTTGAATAATTTCAAGGAAAAATTGTTCTGGGGCCAGGTATCGATCCCAGGACCCTTTGCTTAGTGCATGAATGCTCTCCAATTGAGCTACCCCAGGAACCATACACGACACAGTCACAATTTTTCCTTTATATCCACACAACTCAAATGGGCTGACAAGATGCCAGAACCCAACTTTGAATGCACACAAATACTGTGTGACTTAAATTGTGGCTTTCTTTTAATGTACCTCCAGTAACGAATATATTATGCAAGTTGTACCATTGTGACTCAGTTCACAGAGCCTCATTTCTTAAGGGGAGGCAGAGGTGAAATTTTGAACAAAACTGAAGAAAAAATGAAAATTTGGTTTTTTCCATTTTTATTATCTTTATTTTGATACTACGATGTTAGTTTTTGATTTTGTGCCTTTAAAAGTATGAAATTAAAACCAAGATAACTGTATTACTATATTATGCCCATAATAAACTAATACTTACCATTATTTATATACCTTCTCTGAACATATAAATGAAAAGAAATATTGAAAATTTCTTACAATATGGTGCATGGAGCATTTTCTATCAAGCAATATAAAGTTTTATAAAATTATTAATATTTACAGAACTATTGTACTTAGAAAGTTGAAACTTGGTATGACCATTACTAATAACATACTTAGTATCCATGATCAGTTTCAAACAAATCGGATAAATTTTGTGGATTTTGAAATATTCACCTCTGCCTCCCCTTAAAAACAGGTTGCACCACAGCAAGGTGAGGATGGGATGTAATTTGAGTAGAAGTTATGAAATGCTCTTCACTACACCTTGTTACCCAATATGTAATTTATGTGTAATTTATCGTATTATAGTAATATATTTTATGTATGTTTCAGATTTTTTCAGTCTTGCATTTATTCAGCAATAATTGACAACCATGCAAAAGGCCTAAGGAATGAAGTCATTGACATGCTCAATGAATACTCAAAGAAAGCAACAGAAACTGCCTTATTTTCACCTTACGTAAGTAATATTATTTTATTTGATATTCAGGTACAGGACATTCAATAATAGATTGAGGAAATAAACACAGTGTGCCAGTGTTGTGTTTTCACAACTCAATCACCATTCTTGAAAATGTCTCGACAATAAAAGCATGATGCTCGGTGACTCTGGGACTCCACTCCACGCCTCCATGATTACACAAAATGGCATAAAAAATGCTAACAAATGATAATCGACAGTAAATGGCCGTAAATCAAGATCATATCGGTCATTTCACTGTTTGTGTATGGTTCCCCCATTCTGTATTAGTGCCAACTGTTATGTTATGAAATTCAGTAAAGTAAAAATAACACTAATCTCAGTTACAATTCTCAACATCATGAATCAACAAAACATCACCATAACTACAAGACATGGCCAACTATCAATCAATCAATCTTCTTAATGCTGTTGGTGTTGTTGTTTTCTAATGCCAGGCATTTGACAATAAAGTCATTTGACCTCTTGCACTCCAATATTTTTCAAAAATAGTATCATGGCTGAAGCACAGATTGAAATTGGCAAGTTATAGCCGATTTAAGTGAACACCATATTTTAACGTTTTGGTGGCTACTTCATTCACACACAACCCCCCAGATGTCTGGAGGACCATACCTGCTGTTGGTCGATGGGTCCATTGGACCTAGCTGGGAGATCTTGTTAATCACCAGCTTTCCCTCCTTAAGTCACTGAAGGACGATTTTAGTGCCATAGCAGGTCAGCACTAGGAACAGGAAAGTAGAAAGAGAAGGAAGGAAAGGGAAATGAACCCCTAGGCCTCGAATGCTCTAATGCCGTCAGGGTCGAAGAAAGTAACAGTTCAGTCAGAGGACTGGATAGGAAAAGGTAAAGAGGGAATTAGGTATTGAATAGAGGAAAATTATACCAAATTCAGTCATTAACTCATCAAGCTGACCAGTGCTAATTGATGAGTAGCCCCTCCCTTTGGTTCAGCTATCTTCTTAATGTATGAATACATCTCTTTTTAACCACAAAACAACACTGACTATTAGTTCCGATTTTAGCCATGAGTAATTAGTAGACTAGCTTTGATGTAACGCAATGTTGCCATATCTTGATACAATACAGTATCAGCTATATGTTTATATGACAATTTTTTTTTTTGGGGTGTATAGAATACTCTGCAATATTTTATGGTACATAATTGAGGACCGTTTTTGCAAAACTTGCTAACTGCAAAATTTGCAAAATTGAGATTTTGATCAATTCGTTAACATAAGGCAGGCCTCTACATGATGTTCAAAGTGTCTTAGTAAAATTGGGTTATTTCTCTTCATTGTAGTGTGTCAAAGTGTGATCGTTTTTTCAAAACTTGCTTTCTGCTATAAGTGAGACATACAGCAAAACTTGCTTACTATAGTGTTTTGTCTCTCCTGTAAAATTTAGTTTTTTCAGTTAGCAAGTTTTGCAAAAACGGTCCTCAATTATGACTCACTCTGTATGTCTGGTAATTTTTAATATGAACTTTCAATTATGCCATTGGTAACCTGCCAACTGTTATTTCTCTTGAAAATTGCATTCTTTTATGAATAAGTTTTACATGAGATAAGAAAATATTTTATTAATATAATATTATAACATTTCAGGTTAGTACGTCTCTTGAAGAGGCTTTGAAAGAAGATTTGGGAAGGTCTGCAGAATTTTCTCTTGCCTCAGAGGAGCACCATTGGGGTGCAAAAGTAAACATGGTTGATGGAACTTGTCCATGTTGCGCACTGCCACTGAATTCTTCAGTCCTTATGAAAGATGGAGGAGTAACTATATTTCGGTGTGGTCATTCATATCACGTTGTATGCCTAAAAAGACAGACACAACCGCACACCTGTCCAATTTGCATAAAAAATAGCTGAAGAAGTGTGTTTATAAGGATTGAAGAGGTTTGTTTCATTAGTGGTTAGCAATAAATAAACATTCAAGGGTTCAGAGCACTAAAACCTTTATAATCTATCTTGCTGTTATGAAGATAACATCATTTTTTTTTTACTATGGTTAGTTTTTCATGTGAAAACTATTTTGTTCATTCATTGTCAATGATATTTCTATATACAGGAACGTCTAAAATTGCTATTAAACATTCTATGACACTGATCTGATACGATGACAGACTTATAGATATATGGTGCAATAAAATTGGCAAAATGACCTTAGTGTTCCTAAACTGAATCTGTTAATACAGGATCTTCCATTAGGAACATGAAAGTTTAGCTACTAAAGTGGAAATAAATATTACATACGAAAAAATGGAACTCTCTGCATCATAATCCACAGTTAATTCTCGATTTACCACGAAAGCTGCATTTAGATTGGCAACAGGCCATGATTGTTTGGCCAAACACCTGCATAGAATTGGAATACATCAGTCCCCTAACTGCCCATTGTGCAACTCAAACCACGAAATGGATTCGGAACACCTCAAAATCTGTGCTTCAGTGGCTGACAATGATATCTTTGAAAAGTATTGGAGTGCAAGAGGTCAAATGACTTTATTGTCAAACACCTGGCATTAGAAAACAACAGCAACATACAACTTTCCAGCAGCCAGAGCATTGGAGTCATAATCCTGTGAACACGGATTTGATCCCCAGCGTACCTCCAATTTATGACTTGTGTTGAGCAAGCCCATGGTCCAGATAATGCAGGGGCTTTGTCTGGGAGTTCTGGTCCGAGCTTCCCCTGTGACATCCCAACAAATCTCCATCATGTCATCTCATTGCAGGCGTAGCATAGACCAGCCTCCTATGGCACACCATGGACGACGACTCTGTCGTGAAATTGGTCTACACAGCTTCATATGGGTGAATGATGAGCAGTCAAGTATCTAATATTAGAAAAAGAAAAAAATGTATTACGTAGTTATAACTTGGTCCATAATTTTTCATCAACAGCAAAGATGCCTTGAGCTGCATCTACACGGTTCAATTTTCCATACTGTACGCATGCAGTCTGGGAAGAATATTGAAAGAATCAAGTTTAAAACATGCGTTCAATTAAGATGCATGAAGATTTTGTGACTACATGGTGTGCTGTTTTGAACGTCATCTTCACTACATATATATATATATATATATATTAATTAACATTAAATATCAATCTTGCATGCATTGCTTGAATGCCTAAAGTTGAACCGTGTAGATGCACTTTTAGAGTTGCATAAGAAGCAAATTTTGTTATCTATGGTAACACAATGTTCAGAGCAGTTTTCAAGGAACCTACAAGATCTGGATACATAATTGATCCCACTATGCATTTCGAAACGGATGAGGAACAGCCACCAGAAGTGGATAATGCAAAAAAGAATATCTACAATCCTACCATTCCCTATTATCTCCAAGAATACCAGTTAAAAGAGCTTGAAGTAATTGGACTTCTGGTTGGAGCAAGAGGTACCGCTACTCTCTTCATGAAAGATGTGTTTAAGAGGCTTATTCCGATTGCAACCTTAGCTGCATTGAAAGGATCAATTGCTCTCCTGAAGAATCACCTATATTCGAAATCAAATTAAATTCAGTAGCATTCTTTACTGTAACACTTGCCTCTCTAAAAATAGGTATATTTCCACTAATCTAAAAAAAAAAAAAAAAAAAAAAAAAATATTTGTAGCTATGTACTTGTAAGAATTTCATTGTTAAAACAAAATTAATGGTTTTTCATGAACTTGTAAAAATGTCTATGGTTAAGTACTCTTTGTCCCTTGTGGCAACTCACGAATGGTGAGAAGATATATAATTTTTTTTTTAACTAGTAATTCTTTGTCAATACTTGAAGTAGTTCTTATAAGTCTTCTTTGACAGATCCATCAGTTTGTCTGTAGTAATGTCTTCATATTTTTCGGTGTTTAACAATTCAAATGTGGTGGCTTTCATTTCTAATGCTGAAATTTTTTTTGAGGTTGCAAGAAAGTTCACTTCCTATATTTTTTGCAGTCCTCCGCTTCCAGGGAGGTACAAAACAATTTATTTAGCAAGATGAAACCTTCTGATCTATGAAATTGAAATTTTGTTTGTTGAAGTTATGTAAATGAGCTTGTGTTTTCATTTAAGTGCTGCAGAGGATGACTAGGCGGTAAAGCTTTGATTAGCCCTATATTTAAGAGAATTCTTATCTACATGTACATAAGAAGAGATTCTACGTTAAGTTCTGTCTCCAAGGAATCAATCAGTATGGTTTTGGTACAACCTAAGCACAATCAAATTGTAGAATTTTGTGTTAGATTTAGTGTTCATCAGTCACGTCGATTTAACTATTTGTGACTACAGCCATGAGTGAAATACATTCTTCTGCTGCCGTTCACCTGAAGACGAGGGTAGATCCAACCGTCTAAATGTTGTTTTATATTTTATCAACAATTCAAACTGTACACATCTTGTTAAATTATTATTATTATTATTTTATGGTTAATTAGGCATTTACATAATTCCGTCACCATATCTCCACTTCGTTATCATTCCGTAACATTCCCCGAACGCAAGTTGGCGACACATGGAGGGTGCTGGCCTAGAGAAGAATGAGGTTGCCTGCTCGAAACCTGGGCACACAGAGAATCTTAGTGTGATCAGTCGGTGTGGGTTTGGGAATTCTCCACTAGAGGGTTAGCGCAATAGATCTTAACAGGTCGCAGTGCTGGGCCATAGTGCCCCCTCTTTTAAATTCAATTCAATTATTATTGTTGGTTTCTAATACTCGGCATATTGGAGTTCTTCCATTTGCCTTCTTGCTTCCCAGTATCGTAATGAGCCACTGGCATAGCTCAATCGGCTAAGGCGCTTGCCTGTCGATCTGGAGTTGCGTTCGGGCGCGGGATCGATTCCCACTTAGGCTGATTACCTGGTTGGGTTTTTCTCGAGGTTTTCCCCAACCATAAGGCAAATGTCAGGTAATCTATGGCGAATCCTCGGCCTCATCTCGCTAAATATCATCTTGCTATCACCAATCCCATCGACGCTAAATAACCTCGTAGTTGATACAGCGTCATTAAATAACCAAGTAAAAAAAAAGTATCGTAATGACAGATTTGTAGCTGTTAAATTTTTACAGTTCTTGAGGTGTGTCCTATTGTTTATTATTATTATTATTATTATTATTATTATTATTATTATTATTATTATTATTATTAGTACTACTACTACTCCAAGAGTATTACAATTAATAAATAACATTTGTAATACTATTTCAAATTATAAAGTGGTTTTATTGTTACAACAGTTTTGAATGAGCAAGGATTTAGTGCACACATTTGACCATAATTAAATGAACTCTTGAATGTTTATAAATGCAGTTCCATTTAAAAGTGGAACTTTTTATCTTTATAGATTTAAGTTTATTTTTAAAATACTCTTTCCATATTTTAGTACATTTGATCACAATGTTATTCACTACATGTCTTAAGCGAGAAACAAATGAAGGCAGCATGTTAAGTTCGGACATTTCTTATATTGTTGTTACTTTGTGATTTTGATTGTGATAAGAAGAGATATGACGAACATTGAATTTCCCGAAACTGCTGGAAAAACATAAACAATTATGAAGTTAAGGATTTTTACTCATATTATGTCTCTGAGGTTAAAAGCCTGTTTCAAATTCTGGCCAAATTTCTGTCCGAATTACTTAAAAATAAATATTTCACAAGAAGGTTGTTCAAAATACTCATACATACATTCATTCACGTATATTATATAGGTTCTTCAAGTACAATTCAAATATGGCAAATATTTTCCCACAAGTGCCTTTGTGACTTAATATAGTTCTTGATTATGAAATATACGATTCGGCCTTACAACCTAAACTGCACATGTATTCTTGGATTAATGCTTTATGCCATAGTGCACTATTTTGCCTCTAGTGAAACAGGGTTGATTCTTCAGTAAGTGGCCTATGCGTAATATTTTAATGTGTACGAATTTGCAGTATGTTGCATCATGCATGCTTTCATTGAGATAGTCTTTACCAAGCAGAGGATTTTCAGTTCTGATACTGAACGTTAGATGCATGTCAGTTGGAGCAAGATCACGGAACTCATTGCTATGCTCTCTACGTATGCCAAGGGACGTGACATGTTGCTGTGAAGAGGCCAAAAATCTTCTGTCTGTCATTACATTTAAGGAGTTGGTTTTTTAGGAAGCTGCATTGAATGATATTGGAATAAAATTTCTTTATTTAAGCTATACATGCTTTCAGATAAAGCATAATACTACATCATCTATCTATACTAATAATAATTCTGTAACCGAAATTTTTCTGGTAATTTTCGATTTTCCAAAAAAAATTGGTCCTAACATATATAATTAACCACCCTGAAACCGAAAATCGCTTTTTTGAAATTTTTGTTTGTATGTCTGTCTGTCTGTCTGTATGTATGTTGTTACCTTTTCACGCGATAATGAATGAACGGATTTCGATGAAAATTGGAATATAAATTATGTTCGTTGTAACTTAGATTTTAGGCTATATGGCATTCAAAATACGTTATTTAAAAGGGTGGTTATAAGGGGGCCTGAATTAAATAAATCGAAATATCTCGCTTATTATTGATTTTTGTGAAAAATATTACATAACAAAAGTTTCTTTAAAAATAATTTGCGATAAGATTTATTCCTTGAAAAATTTTGATAGGACTGATATTTAATGAGATAAATGAGTTTTAAAATTAAAATAACTGCCATCTAAGGCCGTGTAATGAATTAAAAAACAAATGACTTCGTCTATAAGGGGCCTTGGACAGCAACAATCGAAAGCTATGAAAGATAGCCTACAGAGAATGTTTCTGTGTTTGTATGAAGTAATATTGGAAGCTAAATTAACCGATTTGTGTAATTAATTATTATTTCACCACTGGAAAGTGTAGTTTCTCTAGATGGACATAATGCTATAATGTTATTACAGTAACTTCTGATATAATATAATATAATATAATATAATATAATATAATATAATATAATATAATATAATATGTAATAGTATATAATATAATTTAAGTTATTTGAAGGGTTCAGTACCATAGTGGGCCAAGTGCCATTTACTGAATACGTAGAAAACAAGGGTTAAAATTAAGTTATTACCATAATTCAATGGAAACCTATAACAAGTAAAATAAAATATACACATTAAATCTAAATGATGTCAATCTTCATTAAACTATGGTTGCATGTAATAAAAATTAAGAAACATGTGAAAGGAATTGTCATTGTACCAAATGAGTGTCTCTGGACCAAAATGATTGCATTTTAATTATTTGGATGCAATTTAAATTAAGTAACATATTAAACGATTTATCCTTCTCTCAAACACGAATGTTCCCTGGATCAAATGTCCTATTTTAATTATGTAATTACTTTATATTTATTTCTAACGGGTGCAGCAGAGCGCACGGGTACGGCTAGTACATAATAAATCACTAAATACAGGAAGAAATTTTTTAACTTGCCATCGGGTATTTATGGAGCTGTCTTTCTTGACAAAGTCTTTCTACTTTTGGCACTCCACTCGTATCAGCTGTTTTAAGATGTAGTCATGTGTTGAACCTGTTTACATTAGTACCTAAGTGAAAGCATTCTGTTGTAGTCTTGTGAATGCTTAGTATTACATATATGTGAAATGAAATACAGTCATGAAAAACGCCAGTTTGTTTGAAAAAGTTATCAAGTAATATTTATGGGGAAAAAAGTCTCGATTTTTCTGACAAAGGAACTGTGTATCAGTTGAGAAATTTCGTTTCTCATGGGTGCTAGCGATTGAAAGCCATTGCGCCTTCTAGCAGGCAGTAATGTAAGTTCAGACTGTCGTGCAGAACTGCTTAAAAAATTAATAATATTTCAGTGAAAAACTCCATTCGTTTTTGGAAACATTCCCAAGATGTGATTCATAGCTTACATAAAGGCTTGTGGTCATAATTTCGAGTGTTCAATGTAAATAACAGATACTTCGTATTGAGGGGTTACAATTTACTGGTAGATGGATCATTTTCAGTGACTAGCTCGCTAGAAGATCTATCCAGTGGCAGACCAGTGGTAGACCCAGTGTATGAAAAATATTGCATAGAATTTTGTCATACATCGTAATATTATTTGCACATTTCGTGACATCATAATGTAAAAATTGTAGTGATGGTTAATGAAGTTGTTGTTGGTAAACTTAAAAATTGTCTTTTTTTTTTTTGGCTTTTTGTCTAAACATTATTTCTCTTCATTGAACATCCAATGTCGAAGTTCTAAATTCGTACTGTTAAAAGTAAAGATGTGTACATGATTAGGTGTATGTATATTTTATGCTTATATAAACAAAAGGCTAAATTAAAATGAATTAATTTAATCATACTCATCCCTTGTTAAATACGAAAATTGACATATAATGAGAAACAAACTTTATGTATGTATGTATACCCAAAACACGTAAAATGAAGTGGGTAGGCATTAGATACATACATATTACGGATAGATGGCAAGACTGACCCATTTTTGTAGTTGCACACCACTTCAGCGAGCCATGCAACTTAAAATGTTGGATATGTCTTTTTTCAACTGTTTAAAAAAATGAGTATTGCCAATTTAGCTTGCCAAAAGATATTATACTTCATTTGAAGTAAGCTAGAAGTTAATAAATGTTCCATTTTCACGTACATCATTAAATATATTGATTTGATTGGTACATAAACTTGTGTGCATTAATTTTATGGAACAATGTTTGTAGATTTTGTATGTAATATTAGCAAAGGTTACTCGTAAACTTCCCCTCCCCCTTCCCCTTCCAGCCTTTTTCACTTTATAAACCAAGTAAATATTTGTATATTTTCATTTACTCTATGTGGAACTGAATCATATATTCATCAAAATGTGCGCAATGTATATAAACTAGTTTATTGTACCAAAATTAACAACTCATCTTTTGTCTTTGTATAGTCTAATTACAAGAATATGCACATAGATTATTTGATGTTATTATGGGTAACTGTTTTAGATGCGTTCAAGGATATAACTAAAGTTGTTCTTTTTCATTTTCATTTCATTGTATTCCATAGAACTTACATCAGCATTGTAACTTGAGATGTGAAACAAGGCAAAAGTTATATAAAAATATTCAATATATAGCAAGCAGATTAATTCAATTTACAATCATACACAATTATTCATCAGTTGAGTAGAAAATATGAATATGGAGAAATTTTGTTAATCCTGTTCTGAACGTTTTTCTTGACCTTTCAAAACTCTTAAGGTAATTAGGCAGAGCATTGGAGAACCTAACACATGAATAGTGAACTCCAGTGGCGGCTCGCCCATAAGTACTGCAGCCCTTCCTGAAATTTTAAAGAACAACCAAGTACTGTATTTGAATAATATTGAGGTACTAATTATGGATATTCTTTAAATTCTTATATTTGCGTTCTACTGTAACTGTCGAGTAGATAGTTGCGTTCATCTAGAACTGTCGAGCTGTATACAGTTTGGGCCGTGCATAGCATCTGGACGGCTAGCTGATGGGAAAGAGTGGGGGAGAATGCTCGTAAATACGGCAAGCCAGGGTCTGCACTCCTTGCAGCCCGTGAAGTTGTCTAGTGCAGACAAACTTATGATGCAGCAGACATGATTTGGGAAAAGAGAGGTATGCAGACAATATTATTAAACAATCATACAAGTGTGCAAATTTTATGTATTGCTATACACATCAGCTAAAGCTAATTATAGAAGAAGCAACATCATAGAATTCACAAGCTCGTATTTTTTTTAATCTTGTTGCTGTACCTGCATCTTTTCTAAGTGTTCCTCATGATTAGCTATGCCGAATAGCGTTCGTGAAGGAATAGATGGAGGATAAAAAATAAGATGGAATTTTAATAATCGATTAGTTATTATCGTTTTTCAAATAAGGAAAACCTAATAAAATGATAAAATGCTTTAAGTAACATTAGATTGACAGAAATCATTCCACTGTTCAAGTAGGATTCTTCTTACGTGGATTGACAGGAGTTAACATTTGGATAGAATTTTTTTTATCAGATCATCCTTCGTGGATGATCGATTAGTTATTATCGTTTTTCAAATAAGGAAAACCTAATAAAATGATAAAATGCTTTAAGTAACATTAGATTGACAGAAATCATTCCACTGTTCAAGTAGGATTCTTCTTACGTGGATTGACAGGAGTTAACATTTGGATAGAATTTTTTTTATCAGATCATCCTTCGTGGATATTTTGTATAACTATCTGCAGCATCATAATCCCAACTTCATTGATATCTATAATGCAGTAAATGCATTTCTTGAGGCAATCATGAGATAGAAACAAACGTGTCTTGTCTCTGGCGGAAAAAAAAAAAAAAGAAAAAAAAAAAAACAAGAAGTGTGTGATGTCATTACTTAAAAGGTAAAAGAGAGATATTTGCTTTCAATAAACATTTGCCAGCAGCAAAATTATTTACCCTATCTTGTGTAAAGAATGTCTGAAAACTGAACCATCTGTTTTATATGAAAGGCAATAATTCTGCAACATCTTAATGTACGAAATCATATTGGATATAGGAATCTCTCCTCAAAATAATTATTACTACTCCCATGTGACTACAGCTGAGCCTGAGAGGTGCTTCTCTATTCTGAAGAGAGAGTGAATGCTTGTAAGTAATATATGACAGAAGACCGTCTTTGTGCTTTGGCAATGTTAAGCATGTTTGACAAAATTGTTAATTTTAATGATAAAGTGAACAAAAAATGTTCCAGTCGCAAGGGAGGCAGACTTAGTATTCAAATAAAATTGTCCAAGGGAATTTTAATTACATTCAAATTTCTACAAGTAAATAACTGGAGAACATGTTGCCAGAATGTCCTATACTTGTTTGCCAATATGAATCCTAACATACGTTCCCAGAGGTCGCAGAAACTTAGGAAGATCTAAAAAATGATGACTAGAGACCATAGGAGATCACTAGGTCTAATATGTGGAATGGTAATGATGGTGAAATAAAATTATGAAGGAAGCAGCGACATATCTTTGATTTTATTCAGAACACAACGCACTATTGCATATTTCCATAGTATTTTCCATTTCAATTTTAATGTGTATAGTGTTTCGTAACTTCACTCTTAATTGAGCATAAGTATTATCAATAGCAGCAGCACAAAAAAGAACTAGACCAGTAATTCGTTATGCTTCAACTTCAATACAGATTAAAAATGTATTAATAATATAAATTTCACTGTGATATGCGTAGGTATTGCCATATGTAGAAAATTATATTGCAGCCCTACCAAACTGAAACCTCACGAACCGCCACTGGTGAACTCCCTTTCTTACGACAGCTGAGACTAACAAAGAGTAGTTGAGATCTGATTTGTTGTTTATTATTGTTGTTTTCTAATGGCGAAACTTTAGATTTTCATCGTAACTGGCCTCGGTAGAGGTTTTTCGTTAAATAAAAAAAAAATATATATTGCTAAATTCCAATTTTAATTCAACTAGGGGTCGATTAAAAAGGTCAAGAAAAAGTCAGAAATTTTATATTTATTTTGGTAGACACTCTGTTCACACTTCAGAGAAATGTTCAAGTATAGTTGTGTTACAATGTGACGAACATTAGAACGGATTCTGTGCAGTTCTGTTAATATCCTTCAGAACCCACAGGAGTGACAGTGACTGACTTCAACATGGGAACACTCTTTGTTGCATAATGTTCTCCAGAGACCATAACTTGATATCTTCATTGAAAACTGTATATCAAGTCCGTTATGAACCAGTTGTACATAAATAATGAATTTGTTCTACTGTATTTGCAGTAATATATACCTTTTCAATCCAAATTAATAAATCTGAAGTCTGATTAGTGTAATATGTTACTGTCAGCAATGCATGCAATGGAGGGTTAAAGGAACTTATTATCTCTCATTATCTCTCATGAGTGACGCCTTATTGGTGTCACGAGGTTCAAACCTTCTTCGGACAGTTGACTAAACAACAACAATATTAATAAGTGTTTCATTATGCGCATGTAATTAAATTCATGTTAAAGTAAACTGCGTCTAATTTAAAATATATAGTGTAGATGAATATGTAAATAACACAATACAAAATAGTTCTTTTATTGTACTCACAATGATGGTTACAATGATTTTCATTTATCATTTGACATACCGGTATGTTTAATGTATAAGTATAATATAACCAAATTATGAATACTTACCGGTACTTCAAAATGTGATGACGTTGTTTATACAAAGAAATCTGCATTGCATAGTTTCACCATTTTATTACGGACTCCTTTTTGTGAAAAGTTTTCGATTCACTTAATTCATATTAGATTTATTTAACCTTCTTAAATAATAATCAGTCTAGTGTTCACATAGTCTGTGGGACCAAACTGGTCATGGAAAAGTCGTATTTTTCCTAAGAGGAGAAGCCAGTGTGACCAGATGCTAAAATGTCTTTGAAGGACAGAATGGTGAAAAAGGAGGACATTTTACTAAAAAGAAGAACAATGCATAATTCCATGGTACCCTCATGTAACGACACTGTTTTGTACACTTAAAATCGTGGGTGCTCGTGTAAAGGGGGTTAAGTTGCTTTGGCTACACTGGAATAAGTACAGATTTGAACTATCCACAATTACTTTTCTCTTGTATTAAAGGGGTTAAGTCATTCTTCCATCCATGATGCAGTTACAGTGCTCCATATTTTGTGACAGAGGGGTTTTGTTCAGTACCAAAGGAGAGAAGTTTACAAACCTTGCAATTTGACTTAACCCCCTTCACACGACACCCGCGAAATGTTGTTTTGGTGTCTGTTATTGCTTTCATGCTGTTCATGTGATAATACTGTACACATTAATTCTCAATGTAAACAAAATCCAATTTATAATAGATACAGTATCAAATGAGGAGCTCATTTGGTAAAACTTCTCTTGTCCACCTGTTAATGAAAACGAGCTTCCGGTGTCCAAGCATTTTTAAAATATAACTCTACATGCAACTGTCATGATTTGTCTTCAGAATGCTCTCTAAACCATTAAAAGCTTGCGTTAAAAATGACTACTGGAATCAAACTGACTTTTGTCTACAGCAAAATTGCGACAAAATATTAGTTTTAGCTTTGAAATCAAAGAGTCTTACGCTCTCATTTGATTCTAAATGCACCCAACCTGTTTGGTTTCATAATGTCTCTTGCTTAGCTGGTAAGAAATTTTAGACCTAAAAACGTTCTTCGTCATTTCTCACAAAGTTATGGGAATGGACAAGGGCCGTTTTGAAAATAAGTTCCTCAAATATTCTTCTGTTTATGAACATTAGCCTACATTTGATAAATTTAGTTCAAGGACAAAATTACCAATGCAAACCAAAGAAAGCTATTCTTTTGGTGTTATCTCAACCTGTATAGATAAAAATTACTTCTTTTTTTTTCGGTAAAAGACAAGAAATAACATGTGTTACGTAGAGTTCGGATTTCAGTAGTCATTTTGTGATGGACATTTTGGGATATTAAATTAATGGAGGATAAGTCTTAAAAGGAGGACATGCCCTCCAAAAGCCGGATGCCTGATCATCCTGAAAGAAGCCAGAAAATTCAATTGTTGTAAGAAAACTTTGAATAAGATTTTGAAATTAACAGTTATTAAAGGGACAATCGATTGTTAATATGTAGGCCACGTTTATTTGGTACAAATTTTCTAGCAAGTGTAAACAATTTCAACCCTGTCAGAAATCTTTCATTTTACATAAAATGTAAAGATTCAATTCTGAATGAGGGATGTGATTAGAAAATTAATTTACACATATGTAACTTGCGTAAAGTTAAAAGATTCAAATGTTATATTTTAAATGATTGGTTTATTGGCAAACTTACTCGTGTTCAATTATATATAAGCACATGTGGCTTACAGCTGTTTCGGTGCTTCTTCACACCATCCTCAGAGCCTACTACATCTCGGCATCATCTCGAACTTCGCTGCCTGTTGTGGGGGTGCCATTCATTACCAATCATTTATATTTAAGTATTAAAAGTGGTGTAAGCAAGATTCAAGATGTTATATTTTACTGAACTCGTATATTTTTCCCCTGTGCTCATATGTAAGATCAGATCAAGAACTGTAAACAATACAGGAAGTTCTTCAATTCTTTTTATGAGGTAACTTCAACAGTTTTATTGTAATTATAATTTCAGATTATATCTGATTAGATTTTGTTGGAAATGAGAGAGAAAGCGATGGTAGGTTATTCAGAAGAGATGTAGCTTAGACTTTCAATTCCTTGGTACCATAGGGAACAGAATCTTTTTTCTCATTAAACATCGGATTTCATTGTATTGTTTTACACAATTATCTTTATTGATTGGCCTGTTTCATATTGGATCATTCAGCCTATTGGTCATTTTTACACATAGAACTTTGTCTATCGGACGTTTTATTCGTGGATTAAGTTCCCTGGAGTAATATGTATCTGGACTTTCTAGTATGGACATTTTGTATATTTGGATCTTTTCTCTGGGAAGCTATTGTGTACGTACATACTATTCATTAATACGTATTAGCAAATGTGTTTATGATTCATGCTCATAATCACATAGATTCTGCTATTATTTATTTTATCGCCTTCAAATGATGAATCTTCTGCCATCATAATCATCATCATCATCATCATCCTTTCCCATTTTAGGCCTCGTGACCTGTTATAATGTCAGTTAGTCGCTCATTCAGCCGTCCCAAACTTCTCTTTCCTTTAAGTCGGTAATATAGACGCTATTTGGTTTCATCCCGTCATTAACCATCCTCTTTCGTGCTGTATCCAGTTCAGTCTGTAGTCCTGAATAAATTACAAATATGACTGTTGGTAATTTCTTTGTCCTTCTAAGACCTTCCATCAGCGAATGTTTGCCGGTTTTTAGAAGTACATATAAACAGGCTGTGATACAAATTCTAGTCATTTAAGACTACTGCCCTGTGAAAATAGTCTCTGCGAAAGGTTTAGGTAAAATATGTGCTATGAATCTGGGTTAGGCACAAATTCTGATTCATTGGTGGGTTTTGAAAAGTGCCCTGTATCGTTTTAAAAAATCTAGTTTATGGACCATTGTGCTAAGTACCGGTAGTTAACTTTATAACTTTATGCTCGACCATGCCGAAATGTAGTAATTATACACCTGGTAGCAGTCCTTTAATGCATGTCATTAAAGTACACCTCATTAAAGTACAGGTCTTCAGCCAATCACAAGTCAGCTTTGTACCATTATATCGATTATTCTTGGATATGCAATTGACAGACAATTAGCGAAAAGTCACGGAGGCTGGAAATCCAATACTGTTGCAGAAGGTTATGTTCTGTTACTATAATAATTAGCGTTAATTGTAAATAATATTCAAATAAATTCAATTTGTCATCTCGTTTTTCAATTCTAAATCAATTTCCAGGTTATATCAGACTAATGTTCATTCTTATTCTGTGCCAAGGTCAATGACATTCGGCTTGGAAAAAATCAATACTTTCGCGTCTGCGCACATATCACAATTCAGGTCAGTTCGCACATAACCATAAAAAGACCTAATTTTCAATACTTTCAAGTTAGAAATATGGTCGAGCATAAAAAGTCGTATGAAACTTGCCTATAATGGTAATTAAGACGCTCGTATGAAAATTATGAAACTCACACTCGTTTCATGAACAATCATACTTGCTTCTTAATTACTACCATTATAGGCTCGTTGCATAATGTACTATTATCTTGGTTAAGATTTCATATTATTTTCCCATAATAAATCTCAAAAAATAATTAGTAATATGTATGATATTTATGCAGTAATTTTTGTAAAGTGTTATTGAAATGAACATTGGGTTAATTGTGTAAGAGATTAACAGGAAGACCTTAAGAATTAGGCCTACTGTCACTTTGTTGTACCTTTACTACCTTCTGAATGAGTACTAAGATTAGATTAGATTAGATTAGAACTAAGAACTGCCAATAACATTTACTGTTACATTGCTTTTCATTTACATATTAGAATAATTTTTAAGTCAGCTTTTGTAATCTATATTTGAAGATTGTGATCCCAAACACATTTTTATTAAAGGATTGAGCTAGTTTCTTTATCCACTGGTCTACGGACTGAGCGAGTTTTCAAGTGACATGCACAATAACACAAACTTTCAGACAAGGATTGGCCTTGTTTTGGAAGAAAAGACGATTAAAATACAGTGATAGAGATCTAAAAAAATCATAGTACATGTGTAAATCATAAAAATGGCCAAATGGACTGAGCGAGTTTTGGGATCACACTCTTTAATTTACTCGTAAGTAGGTCTTTTACACTCACAACTTTTAAGTAAGTTTCTGATCTAAGCTTTAATATAGCATGTAACAATTTATTATTGTTTTCAATTAAACATATTTTGGAACATTGTATTATTCAATGTCTAATGTAGAAAGAAAGTGTAATAATAATAAATTTGAGTCATTTTCCAGTAAATGATTATTTTGTTAATTTTCAAGTACCCTTTTATCAAACAGAAGTTCCTACCATTGCACAGTGGTCCAAATCACGAATCTAGTGGAACAAAAATAATTTTGGTCACCCTTGAAGATGTAAATAAAAATGGTTCAGTATTACTTTAACATATCACCCTATCATGATTCGAAGTTGAATGTTTAGGTGCTGACTTCGCTTACAACGTCAGAGTGTTATTGTCATTGTGCGATTTCAATTCTGAACAGATGGAAAAACTATTTTGGACAACTAGGCCTACTAAATGTACATAGGCCAAATAGAAATGATCGGGACGAAATTAAAATACAAACTGCTGAGCCATTTATACCCGAACCCACACTCTCTGAAGTTGAAATTGTGATAGAAAATCTGAAAAAGTACAGGTCTCCAGGTATCGCTCAAATTCCAGCAGAATTAATACAAGAGGGTGGAAGCACATTACCTAACAAAATTTATAAGCTTGGACTTGCTATTTGGGAAAAGAAAATTGTACCAAAACAATGGAAGGAGTCCATAATTGTACCTATTTTTGAAAAGGAGGACAAAACTAACTGTAGTAACTTTCGAGGAATATCACTTTTGTTGACGTTGTACAAAATTTTGTCCAATATTCTTTTGAGAAGATTAACTCCGTTTATAGATGAAATTGGCTCTTAAATGAGATGACTATGACTCGATGGGTATAGACTAACCAATTGGCTCTATGGTGATTCCATCGATCATTGAGAGAATACTATTTGGGGAGTGATTATATTTTAGCTGAATTTAGGACAAAGTCATTTCAAAGCTGTTGCATTATTCAAGGATTTTACAAGAAGGTGAGTGCTTCCTACGAAACCTGGCAGTGACGCCAGCCTCCCTGTCCTCCTTTCTCAAAAGTATAGCTAATGGGCCTGTCTGGTGTCTTGGCCGTACCTAGGATCATACTGACAGATGCCAGATATGAGCGGGTTGGGGCTGGCACGGGCTGCCATGTACAGGTTCCTAGCCAGTCTAACAATGAACTCTTCGATGGTTGGCAAGTTTAGCTCATCATGGAACTTCTTTCTCGAGACGACTTGAGGGAGATGAGATGGGTACAGATCCGAATCACCTGTTCCTGGATAACTTGGAGTTTACGGAGATGAGTCACTGCCACGAATCCCCATATGGATGTGGCATAGGTTATAACAGAGCGAATGAGGGCCTTATACATGGTAAGTCCTACCCCTAGGTTGTCAGGAGTTAAGACAGCCAGAATGGGATAGTGTCTATCAGTCCATTGGCATTAAGAAGAAACGAATTATTGAATGTTGAACGAACACAGGGGGTCTGATGGGGAAGGGGATGCAGATCCCATTTCTTTTAGGGTTCATCCCAACATTTGTCTTAGCGTTTTATGAAAACCACGGGAAAACATTAGGCAGGATGAGAAGTGATCGTGTTGGAATTCGAACCATCGATCTCGTATTTTAGACTCGTATGTTTTAACCACTCGACCACTGCGTTTAATATTCTTTATTAGGTACCAAAGTATTAGGAAGACCGTAGTTAAATATTTTACGATTGACATTTAAAAATCTTTCTAGTACCGCTAAACGAACCCGAGCCTCCTGGGTGCATTTCTTCATGACTATAACGGTTAAACCAGCGAATAGGGATTATAAAGAATGGACACTTCGCGTCGGTACCTTTGATGTAGCCGGACCGATTTCAATGACCTTCAAGCCAGCTAGAGCGTTAGATTCTGCTTTCTCCCTAGAGTTGGCGCTGACATCACACCAGCTAGCAGTCGACACAGCGGAAATATAACACATACAATTAATACATCTAGGTACATTATGTACTCAAATAAAATAAATTGGATCCATAAAATAATAAATCCTCATTAACTGTAATGTCTAGACTCTAGAGTTCCTTTATAATGAGAGTTCAGACGTTGACCCCCAACAACAATTAAAATATGTAATGATTTGATAGCGCTGAAAATGGAAAAACAAAACTCTTACGACAAGTAAAACCATATACCTATATTATATTATATACAGATATTAAACGAATTCGATACTTAATTTTATAATGTATTATATTATTTGATAATATAATTTATGATATCTGAAATATAAAATATTATTATTACAACTAGTTTGTCACTGAGAAATAAGGAAAAGCTGTTAACTTGAATTTATTTGAAGCAAAGCGTTACTGGCTTATGCAATAAGGTAGGCGATGTTTGGATCCTGTATCTTAATTCTATTCTCAATTATTAACTTAGCGTATGCTCGATTACACTACCTCTAGCGCTTGAAAGTGGAACTAGCCGCTGGCGCACAGAGAAACAAAACACAGGAAAATTCGCTCAGTGTCCATTCTTTATAATCCCTATTCGCTGGTTAAACTATAAAACGTCTTTGACTATAACGTCTTTGCTTCATGATATATAGCGAGCCATCTGCCGAGTAGAAACAGTATTACCACATTCCTTTGTCGTTCTTCATATTTTTAAAGATGTCTCTTCATACTGTAGATTTCATAGATACGGATTAATCCATGCCATAGACGAAATGATTTTGCTGAAATTGAAACTAAACAATTGAAATTTTGAGCGTTCTGTCATTCTGAGTATTTGGTGTGCGGTAAGGTTGCATTGTAATCATGGCATCGGAGAGATATAGTTTTTCATTGACAACATTTAGGTAAGTTTGAGAACTATCTTTGTAATGTATTATAATTATAAAATGTATGATAATTTTTGAACGAATGTCTGAAGAGAATATGTTAGGTTAAGATTCATATTTCTCATAAAATAATGCTAGTTTTTTTTAATATTCTTTGTGGCATTTATTTACCTAATATTGCAATATATTAGACAGAATTGAATCTACTTAGGCCTAGAAGAAGTGAAGCTAACATAACCTCATTCCGTAGACTTTATCGAACATTCAGTCACTTCATTCCTCATGAATCATACAAGCCAACGTATAACTCTAGATCATAGAATACAATATGATTTAGGGTATAGCCAAATTATGCTCGTTTAACCAAATATTCATGCCTCAGAGTTGTCTTTGTGCCGAGGTATTTATTTACCGGGTGCTTTGGTGTGGTAAGTATGCGTTTCGATTTGGTCGTATAAACAGTTGATCACCCATAATTAGGCATAATGCTTTAAATACCAACATTTACTTTAGGCCAAATAGATTTTGCAAGTAACCACAGTCTAGTATATACAGTCACGATGCTCAATACGTAGGAAACATGCATCCATAGATAGTTGCTAACCACTAGGATCGCTACTATCGCCTCATCACAGACAATGCGAAATAGTACCTGCACAGTCTATTGTTCCTAGTACCCTCATCAACTCAAGCTTCGTGACTGTACATAGTAGACTGTGCTTAAACTACAGAGATTGTCCTTCAAATCCCACAGGATCTGTCAGGAGTTGAATTAAGGTTCATTTATTTAGAATTACGACTGAGGTACGATTAACGTAGAAAGAGAAGTTGATTTTATAAATAGTAGCATAGCAACAAATAGACCTAGGTCTGTATTCGAAATAAAGAACTTATTACATAACAATATAATTAATTTGTTTTTGCAGTCCTTCAGGAAAGCTAGTGCAAATTGAATATGCATTGGCAGCAGTTGCAGCAGGAGCTCCATCAGTTGGAATTAAAGGTAGATTGTTAGTATTAAAATGATAGATTATTTTGTGTATTGATATTGTCTATTTTTAAGTTTTAATATTTTCTTGGCATTGAAAATAGTAGAATTTATTATATAGGCCTATATATCTGTGTGTATATATCACATTTAACAGAAAGGCCATTACTTTTAATTGACAGAGTCATTGTTGAAAAGTTATATTAAGTAGGTCGGGCTTGGTCGTAAACTTGTCCAGCTGGACATTACGAAATAGCCCATGTCTAAATATTTTCTCGTAAATATCCGGACTGCGATAGGCCTATGGCAAAACTAATAGGGCAATGGAAAATGATAGTGGTTTATAAGTCTGAAAAACTTTGTGTATAATTATTGTATAGAAGTGGTATAAAACATTCCTTGTCTACAGTCATCTTACCATACGAGGATGCTTCCAGCAGTCATTTTGAATGTAGTGTATGCATATGTTGCTTGCAGTGACATAATGTTATATCATAGATGGTCATTTGTTGCACATTTGTAGTTTTACAGTAAAGTGAAACCAACTGATCTTTAGCAATTTTCCCATTGTTCTCAGTGATATAATGGTTACTGAGCTTGGCTTTGGAGCTAAAGTTCCCAAGTTGAAACTTGACTCAGTCAAAGAATTCTTAAGAGAGGAATTTTGAATGATTTTAGTGTAACTTCTTTCAGAAATGAAATGTGTTGTAGCTGTAGATTAGACTTAATAAATCAGTATCATGTAAAGGATCCTTGAGCCAGCAGAATTACTGGCCATCAATGTCTTGCGCAACTAAGCGCACTTTCTTTGCAAACAAATGTGTCTGAATGCTCTATCAAAAACTACAGAGTGCTACAGACACTGGGAAGCAAGAGGTCTTATGGGTCATTGATGAGTTTTATTGTACCTGCCATTGGAGAAATAAATGAATAAATAAACATGTCTGAATGCGAACATTTTTATTGAGACCGCAGGTGTCTCTGCAGGACTATGTCTCTTGAGACTGCTGAAGCCTTCGATAGAAAAAGCAGGAGAAACAATGGAAAAGATGAGACACAGTAATTTTCCCAAGACCAAAGCGTTTAAAGGACCTCAAAGGAGATTACCATTATAAATTATTATTATTAAGGCATTTTCATAAGTATTGTACCATTTTTTTCTCTCTAACAGTTACAGAAATATTACAGTGGATATTTATAAATGTGAATATTTATGTTATGTTTTATTTCAATTTTTTAAGCTTCGAATGGAATTGTTCTTGCAACAGAAAATAAACACAAGTCGATACTTTATGACGAGCATAGTGTCCACAAGGTCGAAATGATTACCAACCACATAGGAATGGTATATAGTGGTAAGTAGATATATATATATATATAACTTAAAAACTACGAGTAGATTATCTGTAGAGATTAGATTAGTGAGTTCTGCCCTCTGAAACAATTAGCTTCCTTCCTTCTGCCTAAATTCACAGTAATTCTCTGTCCTTAGAGGTTTCGAATATATTGCACATCATTCAGACACCTCATTCAGAATTTCCAACTCTTCTATCTTCAGAATTGCCATTGTAAGCTTTCTTTGTAAATCTCTTAGATGGTATTCATTTAATAAGGTTGTTGTTGTTTTCTAGTGCCAGGCGTTTGACAATAAAGTCATTTGACCTCTTGCACTCCAATATTTTTCAAAGATATTATCATGACCAGCCACTGAAGCACAGATTTAATAAGGTTAAATCATGCATTGCAATAGGATGTAATTAGCAATATCATTCTTCAGCCTTTCTGGGCAAACTGGGAATTCCAATGAAAAAATATTTTTCAGAAATATTTGTTTATTATTAGTGTAAGACATAGGTAAGTATCTAAATTTAAATATTCTAATGTTTTATTTTCAAAAGGAAAATATTTTACAAATAAATGGGTATTGAATCTAAGTGGTCTTTGCTAAGTAATAGGTATTGTTTTGTTTTCCTAAAGTGTTCAGCACTTTCTAATAGCTGTTAATATAGCCTATGTTTTTCAAGGAGCTATTGTTGAAGAAATATTTTGAGAGTCTGCATTGTTAATTCCAGAGCTCCAGGATCAAGAAACTTCTGACTCTGTACTATATTCTTTCTGACATTTATTTTCAGTAATTTGGGTTGATAGCAATTAGCAATCTTACAGTTAAAGTGAATATTTTGACTTAGAAATGTAACAGTTGTTTTGAAACTGGGAAAATGGACATTAACTCATCTACAACGTCCATGACGAAATGTAACATCCATGACGTGGAATAAACAGCTATAAAATATTCACCAATTATGTTTCGTGAACTAATTGGATGCCATAAGATTTGCATAGTTTCACATGGTCACTATGAGAATGAATCTCTTTTTGCTTGAAGCAGAGACCGAGTTTTACACTTTTTGTTAATAACATGTGAAGTGAGTTCACAAATCTTGTAACATCTGCGACAGAGCCTTTTCTTTATTTTCTGCAATAATAATAAATTTTATTCAACAACTTTTTTTTCTGTATAATGATACTGATCTTATAAATTGATTCTAATAATAAAAGTTGGTAGAAGTCATTTCATTTTCAATATATAGAGCTTGAAAATAATAAAAATGTAACATCTGTGACAACTGGAATGTCTGTCTTATGTTCGTAAAAAGTTGCTGTTGTCAAAGTCAGAATATTATTGTGATTTCAGAGTAAAGTGAAAAGAAGTTGTAATAAAAATCTAAACACAAAAGAAATTTATTAAAATGTAAAATGGTATTTCTATTGATCACCCACCTGCATTATCACACCTAAGTATGTTATATTTATTTACCCTTAGGCCTACCTGACTGTAGTCTTGAATTGTAACCACAACACAACACACAAAATAACTATTATATATTAATATTAATACTGATATTAATTAATTAATACTATGTTCAAATTTCACCAGCTTTCAGTAACTGGCTCAGAAATCTAGTCAACTAGTGGCTCGTGCAGCAAATGCTGCAAACTAAGTTCATTAGACGTTCAAATAAACATTTTTCAGATTTATTTTCAATGAAGAATACCAGACATTCTGAAAGTTATTTGCTTCCATAATAATGAAAGATACTCTCTCTCGAGCCAATACTGAAGAGAACCATGCATATAAATATCTACACCACACCGCCATTAAATATATGAAAAAGACCCAACCCTACTTGATTAATAACAATAAAAATATTTGATTTTTAATAATATTATTATCTTACGTAAGTTTTATAGCTTTCAGTAACATATACTATATATACTATATAGCCGCCACTCAGTAAAATATAGAAATCAAAGTCTAATTTAAGTTATTTTTTACATCTACTTATATAACCCAAAAAGGTTTCACTTTCATATCATCAATGTAGCATTAATATGTATAATTAATGAAAAATAGTCACATCATGGCATTAACTACAATAATATTTCATTTCTAATGGTAATAATGTCATCAAACCATCTCAAGTTTTGTAGTTTTTAATATCCAATACACAGCTATACTCAGAAAATTATACACCACAGAATCGAACCTGTAAATTATTTTTAGTAAGTTAAGTTTTTAATAACCAATTTAATTTCAGCTCTAAATATGTCAGCATTCTTGCAGATCATGGCCTTCGTGTAATGTTGTTTACTGTAGTGTGTGTTTTGTTTTATCCTGAAATGCAATTAGCTAGTTCTCAAAACTGACGACAGATGGATTTTGGAAAATAGGAAATTATGTTGAAAAATTGACATTTTACTGAAAACTAATATTTTTCTGAAAAACTTTGAGTTTCAAGCTTCAAAATGAGGGGTCATTTATTAAAATCCATTCAGCCGTTTTCCCGTAATTTCCATTACCAGTTCAAATTATATATATATATATTTATATATATATTTTAATTCCAGAATGACATAATATGACCTAACCATCAAAGTTGACTTATTTTTCTTTCAGTTACGAAATCTGATAGACTTTCTTTTTGGTTCATGTTCTCTAAACCTACAGGGGATTCCAGGTTAAAAATACATTGGGCATAATGGGGCTGTTCCATCAAATTACCAGTTGCCATAGAAACATCTACCTACCACAGAGATTCTACAATATACTAGGCAAGGCCCATAAAACCAATGCTTTTTCGTAACCTGGAATCCTCTATAAACTTGTTGAATGGATCCATATTCTTATCTCAAGAACTTCCTTTTCCATGTGTTTGTGGAACTCTCATCTTCCTAAAAACTGAAATCTTTGTTGCATATGTGACCACTATATTCATATTGTGGTTGTATAAACTTGAAACTTGCTGATAAAGTCTCAACTTGAGAAATTAGAAATGGCTATTGACTGTTGTTATGCTTAGATTTTTTCTCTCTTTTCATTCATTACTGCTGTAGTTGAAGATACTTCACATATTCGACTCTCTTAAGTTTTTCATGTCAATGGTAAAGTTTGTATAATATTCTAATGTGCAACTGAAAATAGTAAATTCTCAAAATATGTAGGCGAAGTACAGTAACACTCCACTTAAATGAACTTCAATTAACGAAATGGTTGAGTAAAAATACTTACAATATTTTTGGACCATAACATGCATTCCTTTTCTAAAAAAATACTGTCTAAAATATAACTGTGTCTTATGTTTCGAAGATCTGTCATTGCATGCCAGTGACAAAGTTACCATCTTGTTCTCACTCCACAGCAAGGCTACAAATAAGTGTGAATGCCTTTTAAAGAATGCAGGTGGTAGAGAAATCTACTTTCTACGCCCTTAGACTAGACGGCAGTTCGGAAGGCGGTCGGCTGCTATATGCACCGTAGCATTTCTGGTATGTGACGTCACAAGCTTGTACAATGGAACCATTCGAAATAATCTGTAACAAGTACTTCTCGAGTTCGTTTGTTCACGTATGAGTGTTTCAATACATTGAATAAGTAAAACTAACTTTTACTGTGTGTATGTAAGATAAATAAAGAAGAGACTGTAAAAAGACAAGTATTGCACAGGTAGGCGCGAAAATTAGTGTTTAAGGTGTATAATTATTTTAAAAACACTGCCGGCCATCTTGATGCTGGCTGCAACATTGACAATGTGCAAGAAACGACTGGAGAAGCATGTGGTGTGGGATTGAGAACCGTGCAAAGAATATTGTTAGTGAAGGAAAGAGTTTTTGTTTGGTGTCATGATTACAGTAATTAACGGCTAAGATCATTATTGTCATTTGATAATTTAAATTCTCTCCTGCGCTGTTTGTATTGCACGTGCGCGTGAAGTACGATGTGGCAATGTTGTACGCTGCCTTGCTCTCTCTATCTGTCTCTCTCGACGCAAACGCTAGCAGACTACCGCCTTCTGAATTGCCGTCGACTCTAGTTCCCGTGTTTTGTATTCAGTAGCAGGCAGTGGGTGTATGTTGGTCCCGTCAAATGAAAGTTATTCTTTGTTTACGAATTGTTTGTACCATCTATCTTCTACCCCTAGTAGTGTGAAACCTGTTACAGCTGACTGATTCTGCATGTATTCACTTCTAGGATGCTGTAGGTGTTTAGCAGTTGTTAGTGCACTACCGAGAATAGTATCAATGGACTACTGAAAAAAAAAAAAAAACATGGTAGAACCTAGGACCCCCATTAGTCTGAATAAATGGGGTTTTACTGTAATATATTTTTTATTTGTTCAGGAATGGGCCCAGATTATCGCCTTTTAGTGAAGAGAGCAAGAAAGATGGCACAGCAGTACTTCCTCGTCTATCAAGTGCCTATCCCGACAGCACAGTTGGTACAGCGTGTTGCAATGGTGATGCAAGAATACACCCAGTCTGGGTATGTATATACAACACTTTGACGTCTGAATGCATGCCAATATAGAAATCATTGAGATTTATTTATATAAATTCTACATGCAATAGAATTTCAAGATCACAGTCCTTGAGGTCTGTTATACAATGTCTTATACCACTGGGTTCTGATAGGAGGCTTGCCTCTATGAATATTAAAATCTGCGTGGAGACTTGCTTGATTCTGATTACATGCTGTCATTTTACTACAATGACTCAGAAGCTAACAATGTTGATAGAAATTGGTATTTCAGAGAAGATGCTTGCAAATGAGACTCATTATTAGAGATGGTGAAGTTTCGCAATCACTATAAATTCGAAATGTGGGCAGTATTAACCTATTAAGTTCAAGTTTAAACATGCATAGGCTGAGGAAGGGGCTGTGACACTCTCGTGTGTAGTGGAGATACCAATGTCGAATCAAGAAAGATATAGGTCGAAGTGTGTTATTGTAAGGTGTTGTTGTGATGCTTGTGATTTTAGGTTGAAATAATATAAATTACATTAACGCAGATACTAAGGAAAGAACTGTGATAAAATATTTGAGGTGTAGATTTCAAGGTTTATGTGATGAGGTCAAAAGTATATTAAAGTATGTTGACATGCGATAGGATGCGAAACTTACTGAGTTTCCTGTAACACATGCTAGAGGCGCTAATGTAGAAATAAAATTGATCTTCCTGCCACCTGTTGGGCGGAGGAGAACTTATTACATCTAGCAGTGCACCAAGTAACGAAAATAAAAACTAATTACTCCATGCATTTAGCAGTGCACCTGGTGACGAAAATGTTAAACTATGCAGAAAGTATTCCCTCCCACCCTCATCCCTATTCTCAAACTAACCCAATTAAAAAAAAATACATTTTATTCCTCACAGCATCTTCCACTGAAAATTCTTACTGCAGCCAACAGGAAGATAAAAGAGACTATCTATTTTACACTATCCAATTAAAATATAACCAGACAGAGACAGAAAATGAAGCAAAAGGTTAGATAATTGGGATTGTATTCTTTGGGTAGTGTACAGCGCAATAGAAAAGTCTGCAAAAACTACTTAGATAGTTCAATTTATTATATTACTATTACTTTACAATACATTCAACAACACTATTTTTACAACGTCCATAAACATCACTGTTTAACATACACTGCTTATACACACACATAGTATCACTTTATGTTCACTTATTAGCAAGTTTCTGGCTGCCAAGATGGCAATGTCTCGAATCTCGAACGAACGGATAAATGGAGAACTCTGGGTATTGTACCCAACACATAGGTCTAATGTTCACCACCTACGATGTCGGGCACTGATCATCTTATTTGAGTCCCCTGCCGTCAGATGGTGCTGACTACAGTTTCGAATCCTATTACATGGATGTGTTACGGGAAACTCAGTAAGTTTCACATCCTATTATATATTCATCCATGTCCTATTATATAGTTATACATGATGTTGATGTGTGATTGAACTTAGATCTTGTGGATTGATATGAAAGACTGAAAATTAACTAGGATAGTAAATTTATTTTGATTGGATTACAAAAAGGAAACATTAATGAAGATAATATAGTAGTAGTGAAAGAAGGGAAATAATTGGACTGTCTATAATAATAATTCTATTCTAGGTGTAAATATGAATATCTAATGAGAATTAGCAAATGTTAATATGAGTGATAGTTTTGGTGGTACCTGATACAGAAATATGAAGGGCCACCATTGCTTGGAAATGGGTTGATGATGATAAATATGGAATGGAATAGAATTTGACTGAGGGGGGGGGCACGGATGGCCCAGCATTGCGACCTGTTGAGTTCTATTGCGGTAACCCTCGATATGGAATGAGTTGCATGCCACAGATCCCCTACGTGCACTGACCTAACTACATGACTCCCTTAACAACCGGTCCTTACAGCTGACAGAAATCCATATACCATTCCTGCTTTGGCAACTTTCCCCAAGGCCCCCCTGTTGGTCCGAGGCGAAACTCCTCCCCCGAGTAGGTCCGCCTCGGGTGCTCATTGCAGAAGTCATCCAACGTCGCTTAACTACATTCCACGGAGGCTCATATCATATATATAATTTCAATTGTTTCATTGAAGATTGCTGTATAAAACTGTTACAATGAACCTTCTGACTGAAACATGAAATAAATTATATTTTAATCTTTGGCATTCTTTGTTCTTCAAGCCACGATTTCTAGATAAGTGGGAGTCAGTACTCCAGTAAGTATTTACGTTGCTCGTTTTTATTTCTCATTGCAAATTAAAATACTTCATTACTAGAAGGTTCACAAAAAGTTATGTGCTCTTCTGTCATGTGATGTCACACGAATGTTCGAAGAAGACACTGACATATCATTATTCTTCGATTTTGCTGACTCAATGTCTTATTGTATTATTTAGTTTTCTTGCGTACATTTACTTATTTACGTAATTTAGTTCGTAATGTAATAATAATAAATCTCAAAAGTCATGTTTCACTGTGTCCGAACAAGAAGAGATGTATAGGTCTTCCAATGAAACGCTGGGTTGAAAATTCAATTGTTAGATCATAAGAGACCATAGGCTAATACTTGAAGGGAAGAAGAATGTGTAATAATAATAATAATAATAATAATAATAATAATAATAATAATAATAATACATTGGGTAGTATCATTTTCCATTTATGTGATATGTTCCTATTATCTATTACCTTCTATTTATGAATTTTGCTGATATGTTACATTTCATATTTTTATTTTTTCAGGGGTGTGAGACCATTCGGAGTGTCACTGCTGATCTGTGGCTGGGATGAAGGAAGGCCTTATTTGTTCCAGTGTGATCCATCTGGAGCATACTTTGCTTGGAAAGCAACAGCCATGGGCAAGAACTTTATCAATGGCAAGACATTCCTTGAAAAGAGGTAAATTTATTACTGCTGAAGTAAAGTAAATTCTTCCATATTTCTGGTGTGTCATATTTATTTAGCAAATTGTGATGAGTCAATTGTAATTTATAGACTACATTTTCAAACACATACAGGATGGAAGTAATATAACTGTGCAGATTGAAGGGAACAGTGGAATACGTTAAAATAAACTTTTATGAGTTTTGTAAATACAGTAAGTGCATGGTTAATTAGAAAATTAGGCTGAAATCCTGGATAGTTTGGCAACAATGCACTGCCAGCTCAGTGTCATACAAGAAGGCAGTGAAAACCATTGAATTTCATTGCCACACCTAGTATAAGAAAGAAATTGGTAGTGAATCTTGTCTGTAACATCACTCAAAGAGTAGTTTTGTCTGTATGCTGTAAGTCGATTTAACTTCCATTTTGAAAGATGAGATATTTATGATTTTTATTGTCCTTAAAAATTCGTCATTCATGGCATTCATGAGTATTGGATCTAGTAGAATAGTAATCATAAGCTACGTAGGACAATGAAGAATGCATAATAGTGATACCATTTTGTGAGGTTCTTTGAACCAAACTGAAGTAACACCACAGTCTAGTATATACAGTCACGAAGCTCAATATGTAGGGAATATGCATCCATAGATAGTTGCTAACCACTAGACTAGATGGCATTTCGGAAGGCGATTAGCTTCTATATGCACCGTAGCATTTCTGGTATGTGATGTCACAAGCTTGTACAGTAGAACCAATCAGAATCAGTCTATAACAAGCACTTCCCGAGTTCGTTTGTTCACGTGCGAGTGTTTCAATGTATTGAATAAGTAAAACTAACTTTTACTGTGTGTATGTAAGGTAAATAAATGGAAGAAGAGACTGTAAAAAGACGAGTATTACACAAGCTGGCGCGGAAAATAATGTTTAAGGTGTATAATTATTTTAAAAACGTTGACGAGCAGAACGCTGCCGGCTATCTTGATGCTGGCAGCAATGTTGCCAACATGCAAGAAACGACTGCAAAAGCATGTGGTGTGGGATTGAGAACCGTGCAAAGAATATTGTTAGTGAAGGAAAGAGGGTTTGTTTGGTGTCATGCTTACAGTAATCAATAGCTAAGGTCATTATTGTCTTTTGATAATTTAAATTCTCTCTTGCGCTATTTGTATTGCACGTGCTCGTGAAATACGATGTGGCAATGTTGTACACTGCCTTGCTCTCTCTATCTGTCTCTCTCGATGCAAACACTAGCAGACAACCGCCTTCCGAATTGCCGTTAACTCTAGGATCGCTACTGTCACCTCATCACAGACAATGCGAAATAGTACCGGCACAATCTATTGTTCCTAGTACTCTCATCACCTCAAGCTTCGTGACTGTATACACTGTACTAGACTGTGGTAACACGTTTGTTTGATAATACTTAATCTTCTTATGCAGTTGTCCATTAATAATGTTACAGATACAGTGAAGATTTGGAATTGGATGATGCTGTTCACACTGCCATCCTGACACTAAAGGAAGGCTTTGAAGGGCAGATGACAGCAGACAACATTGAAGTTGGTATCTGTGATGCTCAAGGTTTCAGAAGACTTGACCCATCCAACGTGAAAGATTATCTTGCCAATATCCCATAAGTACTGTGCATCAGTATTATGCTCTATTCTTTTATGATTAATTTGATTGTGGTATGTATGCTACACATAAAATAAAATTACATTTAAAACTGTCATAGCTTTCCATTAATGCCATCTTTTACGAGGTCTGAACAAAAAGTATCTGATCTATGGTCATGAAAGAAAGACCAGCATACTTTTCGTGTTCATATTCTAATCCTCGTTGAGTTAACACTCTACTTACTTAACAATCCTTCCATCAATTCTTTAATTTGAATTGACACATTTTTGTTTGAATTTATAGTGGGTAATTTGTTCATTATAACAAATAATAATAATAATAATAATAATAATAATAATAATAATAATAACTTTTCTGTTAATATTGAGATCAGTTTTGACTGGAAGATAGTAAAGGCTACTGTACTGTGCTCTAAGCAAGATCGGTCAACAGAAATATGAATAGACAAAATAATGGGAAAACGTTTATCTTTAAGATGGCAATAGTAAGTGAAAAGTGAAGTATTGAACATGAAAATCAAGTAAATGAAAAGTATTACGATGTTTTATTGTTCCATCAGTGTTTCTTCAAAATTTGACCATCACTGACCATGATGAATAAAACACACTGTGTCCGTAAAGTCCTAGTGCAGTTTTAAATAGTCACGCAAAAGCAATGAAACAAGATAGAAATGTGAAATCTTCACCAAATGAAAGAAAATCTCCCCAAGTTTGCATACCTGTTCAGTGCAGTTTGATGTGGCTTCTGTTTGTTGCTCTATATACATCCAGACGATATTCTAATTTATTTCACACACAACTTAGGACATCAGGTGTAACAAAGTGAATAGTGTCTCGGATTCTCTCTTTTAAATGGTCAATGTCGTTGATATGAACACTGTACACACATCACATTGCTTTTCATTCATTCATTCATTCATTTATTTTAGTCCATAGATCTTACATGAGCAATGAAGCTTTAAGATGTGGAACAAGTCAAATATTTTACAATATTACAATTACAATTTTTACAAATTTTTATAGTTTTGCAATTTAGTAATTTTCTACAAGTTTTACAATTTTATGCAATTTTTTACAATATTTTGGCGAGATATAGTGAGATGAGGTGAGGTCCGAGGATTCGCCAAAATATTACCCGGCATTTGCCTTTTGGTTGGGGAAAACCTCGGAAAACACAATCAGGTAATCAAATCAAAGGGGTTGATGCCAAGGACTTGCCATAGACCATCCGGCTTCAGTCTCACGGCTGTGGAAAACCTCGGAAGAAACCAAAGACCAAAGGGGGATCCAACCAAAGCCTGAACGCAGCTCCAGATCAGCAGCCCAGCGAGTCTGCCGACTGAGCTACATCGATGGCTCTACTAAAAGTATACAATACATAGCCAATCTGATTATTAAATTTACAAATGGAAACGATCATTCATCAGTTGAGCTATATGTAATATACAAAACAAGTTAATTAAATTTAAGGCATAGACAATTCAACCAGTTGTGATATACCGAAATTGATAATACATATCATGCAAACTACTTCAAATTACAAACACAAACAATTTATCAATAGAGCTATGTAGATTACTATTCAATTTAAAGTATATACAATTCATCGGCCAATACAATTCATCGGCAGACATGGCCCATAAGTAAAAGTCTAAAGGCGTTCGGTCCTGCGATCTGCTGGCCATGCCTTCCATCCACCTCTTCCTATCCACCACTGGGGAAATGTTGTATCCAGAAACTCGCGAACAATATTGGCATAGTGTGGAGGAGCACCATCTTGTCGAAGGATGACACTTTTGCCTTCATCTTGAATTTGTGGCACTGCATACAATTGCAACATATCAAGGTAGTTGTTTGACATCACAGTCTGCTCCATAAAGAAATATGGGCCTATAATTTTATTATGCATGAGAGCACACCAGACATTCACCTTAGAGGGTGTTGTGTTCATACTCAATATAGGCATGAAGATTTTCAGAAGCCCATATCCTCACGTTATGACGAACATGACCATACGCATGGAATGTGGCCTCATCACTAAGCGCAATCTTCTGTAAGAATTGTTCAACATTGTCCATCTCATCAAGCATCTGTACAGCAAACTCAAATCGTTTGAGTTTATTATCACTTGGGCAGATAGCATGCAACAACTGCAGTTTGTAACCTGTGAAACAGAGACATTTCTTTAAAACTTTATAGTCTTCTTCAGGCCAAGATTTCGAGCACAGGTATACACCGATTTCTTAGGGCCCCTTAGGTAGCTATTTTGTATAGCTTCAACAGACTCGTCATTAACCGAAAGGCCTGCCAGAACATTTTTGGTCCAACAAGCTGCAAGTTTCCTTCAGCTCTTATCCCACCAGTGAATGTTATTTCTATGTGGCGATTCTTCATTGTATGCTATCCACTCAACTGATAAACCCAAATGGTATTGATGATATTCACGACGAAGACGCGTCATGGATTCATATTTTGCAAGCCATAGGATGTATTGAACTTCCCTTTGCACTGTCCACATCTTGACTAAATGGCGTGATTTGTTTCATTGTTGTGTTGCGTCATTACCTGCACGCATACAAAATTGAAATTTATGCTTCAATGTGTCTTAAGTTTCATCATCTGGTTTCGTTTTGTTTAGCCATTATAAGTGTTCAAAACTGCACCATGACTTTGCGGACATAGTGTATTTAAAATTTAGGAAATGTGCCAGGCCCAACAAAATGTATCATTGTAAACAGGGTTTATAATTGTATTGGTTTTTATTGTATGGAGGTTAGACTGTATCAGCAAAATTGTGGCCATTGACTCCTAAGCTTTATTAACTGGAGTCTCGTACAGGAGAGTTTTGACACGTCATCACAAAAATATCCTTAGGTGTTAAATTTGGCGAAAATGCCAGTGAGGGTGTAGGACTTCCTCTAACAATTCAGCAATCTGGATACATTGCATTTAGGAAAAGCTTCTTCTTCTTCTTCTTCTTCTTCTTCTTCTTCTTCTCTTCGTCTTCTTCTTTTTCTTCTTCTTTTTCTTCTTCTTCTTCTAATGGCTGGTTTGTTGGAAATACACTACTGTCTGTGAAAATTGCAACACCAAGAAGAAATCATGAGAAATGAATCAAATTTATTTTACATATTACTAATATTGATGTAGACGAACAACGTTTCATACCAATACACATGAGTACATAAGTATTTTGTGAAACCTCCACTAGCTTCAATCAGAGCTGATATACGTCGTGGCATTGAATCAAAGAGGTCGGCATCTCTTCCTTAGGAATGGCCTGCCAGGTTGCTTGTATATGTGCCGACAGTTCATTGCAGCTGGCTGCTGGAGGTTGTTGATGGCCTACTTATCGATTAACCATATTCCATACATGCTCAATAGGAGACATGTCTGGCGAATGGGCAGGCCACTGAAGAAACTGAATGTGCTGTGCATTGAAGAGAGCTTGAACATTCCTGCAACATGTCGAGCATTATCTTGCTGAAATATAGCGTCAGGAAGGAAGGGTGTGACTTATGCCTCTACAACGTCTTTCATGTACCAGTTGCTGTTGAGTCTACCTTCAGTACGTAGCAACTGAGATCGTGAATGCAGTATGGCATGAACATTACAATGAAGTGACTGGAAGCATTAGAAATGGAGCATATGAAATGGACAGAAAAAATAAGAAATGAAGTTGTGCTAAAAAGAGTGGGTGAAGAAAGAATAAAACTGAAGCCGACTAGGAAGAGAAAAAGAAATTGGTTAGGTCACTGGCTAAGTAGAAACTGCCTATTGAACGAAGTATTGGAAGGAATAGTGAATGGAAAAAAGTTTGGGCCAGAAGAAGATATAATCAAAGAAAGGTGGAAAATAGGAAAGATTGGAGAATGATGAGTTTGCATTAAAGGACCTGCACTTCGTTCTTCTAGTAGTAGTAGTATTGCCGAAATATCTGGTAACCCACACATGTTCGAATTTTGGCTGTTGTTTGGAATTTATAGGCACAAGACTATTTTTAATTATCAAAATAATTGCAAAAGTGATCCTTCTGTCATATCTATGTACAGTTTATCTCGGTAACAAATTCGTACCACTGCAGCAGCACAACATGAACTGTATATGAATTATATCACTAGCTGTGTTTATAACATTGTGAACTAACTGTAGTTTGGGAATTATGATTTAGTTACCCTAAGCTGTGAATATATTGAATAAGCAGTCGTGGACAGCCGATAAGGATTGGTCCTCCAGCTTGGGGGTTGGGCGAAGGGCTGACAACACATCACCATAAAAAACAGCTTGTTACGAAACGTTCAAATAAGCCTCGGAATGGGACTTATTCTCTGGCATGACCACAGCAAAGGAATAAGGTTTTGAGTAAAAATTGGAAATTTATTCTTTGAAGAGGTGGAAAAATTCAAATAGGCTACCTGGGAGCAACAGTAACAAATATAAATGATACTCGAGAGGAAATTAAACACAGAATAAATATGGGAAATGCCTGTTATTCGGTTGAGAAGCTTTTATCATCCAGTCTGCTGTCAAAAAATCTGAAAGTTAGAATTTATAAAACAATTATATTACCAGTTGTTCTTTAAGGTTGTGAAACTTGGACTCTCACTTTGAGAGAGGAACATAGGTTAAGGGTGTTTGAAAATAAGGTGCTCAGAAAAATATTTGGGACTAAGAGAAGTTACAGGAGAATGGAGAAAGTTACACAACACAGAACTGCACGCATTGTATTCCTCACCTGACATAATTAGGAACATTAAATCCAGACGTTTGAGATGGGCAGGGCATGTAGCACATATGAGCAAATCGAAAAATGCATATAGAGTGTTAGTTGGGAGGCTGGAGGGAGAAAGACCTTTGGGGAGACCGAGACGTAGATGGGAAGATAATATTAAAATACATTTGAGGGAGGTGGGATATGTTGATAGAGACTGGAGTAATCTTTCTCAGGATAGGGACCAATGGCGGGCTTATGTGAGGGCGGCAATGAACCTCCGGGTTCCTTAAAAGCCAGTAAGTAAGTAAGCTGTCCTTTATTCTTAAGAATCAAATGTGTTCAAATCAAAAACCGAATTGAAGCTCCTGCATCTCTAAGAATTTTATATGTATACCATACCCCTGGTAGAGGGGAAGAGAAGGCCTGATGGCCTTATCTCTGCCAGGTTAAATAAATAAATAATACTTCTATTAAAAGGAAAGTTTTTTTTACTAATGTTCTCCTCTGTGCTTCCTTTTCTTCTGCACTTCCTTGTCATACACTCCAGAATTCTATTCATTTAAACATATTCTATTTCATACATACTTTAAAAATTAATTTTAAAATTACTCTGACATCATTTAAACTTGATTTAGAAGTCTAAAAGTAGCGTAAAATGTATCTTAATTAAATCGAAAAATTTTTAAACCCTAAAAAGATTTTCATTATAAGTAGCCTAATTTATTTTAAAATTATTTTGAAATTGTTGTATTCATTGTTCACTTGAACGTTCATGAAAGAAAGGTCTAGATTAAAATGCATAAGAGAGTCTTATGAATTAAACAAGTTTAGTTTAATTTATCATATCAACAGGCCATTTCAAAAGGAAAACAACTCAAAATTTAAAATTTTGAGGAAACTGCTTTGTAAAGCTTCATGTTGCTGTGAAAAATCCAATTAACATCACTCTAATTTGAAGCTTATAGTATACATAAATCATCATTAACAGAATTTGGAGTAATTTAAGTTATCTTTCGATTTTTCACAGCACCACTAAATTAAAGTGCAGGTTTTGCAAAGTTTTAAATTTTCAGTTGTTTCCCTTTTGAACTGGCTCATCGAATGATAAAAAAATGGAAGAGAACAAAACATGGTAATTTGAATTTGTTGTTGTTTATTCAACTGTCTGGAGACAGGTTTAAACCTCATAAGTGACACCAATAAGGCATCACTCATGAGAGAATTACACCAAGAGATAATGGTGTAAGGTGGCCAGTTCCTTTTCCTCCTCCATTGCATACATTGCTGATTAGTAACACATTACATTAATCAGACTTCAGATGTAATAATTTGAGTATCAGTGGAAATTTAAAGTTACATAAAGGGTGAAAAGTAATTAAACCAACAAACTCCGGAAGGTTGTATGGGACACCAAAAAAAACACTTTTCGCTAATGTCATATTGTGCTGTGGACACCAGATTTAATGTAACACAAACCATTGTCGTGCTTTATTGCGTGAATCTCTTATAAAACATTCACACACCAAAATCACTGCAAAAAATCTTCAAAAACATTTACACACCAAAATCACTGCAAAAGATGTTAAAAAATATCTCCATATAAAAGTTAACATTGGCAGGACATGTCTATTTTATTTATTTTTTTTTTAAATTTTAGTAGGTTATTTTACGACGCTTTATCAACATCTAGGTTATTTAGCGTCAGAATGAGATGGTGATAATGCCGGTGAAATGAGTCCGGGGTCCAACACCGAAAGTTACCCAGCATTTGCTCATATTGGGTTGAGGGAAAACCCCGGAAAAAACCTCAATCAGGTAACTTGCCCCGACCGGGAATCGAACCCGGGCCACCTGGTTTCGCGGCCAGACGCGCTGACCGTTACTCCACAGGTGTGGACAGGACATGTCTAATGCGGTGAAAGACTTCCCCTGCTGCAGCAAATATTCGAGTCACCAGACCCGTTTAATAAAACACTGAACTGGACCAAGATTACAACAAAATGTGAATTTGTAGAGTCGGCATGAACTGAAGAATGCATACGCCTTCTGCTGGTTTAATAAAGCCTCTGAGGAAAATATAACATTAGAGAAAATCGTTTGTTTTGGTGTCCCATACAACCTCCTGGAGTTTGTCAGTTTAATTACTTTTCACTCTGTTTATTACTGTTTGCAGAAGATGTGATATTATTGGCAGATTCTGAAGATGGTCTGTAACATTTTGTTTTGACGTGAAGATGTCTGTAAAATCGGACTGACACATGGGATACCAAGACAGAAACAGCAATGTAACATTTACAGGATAATCCATTCCAACAGTATAACTTCATGGCTAATAACACGATTGAAATGAATTTGATCTCGTTCGTTTGGGTATACTACTACGACGCGAACATGAACTTAAGTTGGTACCACGCATGCGCGAGATGCAGGTGAGGACCTGTGATGACTTGGTGTCAGTTATGGGCATGGGTGAAAATTTCTGGGCAGTATATATCACGACTCTGATGTTCCAAATGAAATACCTCTTCTGTTTCTGTCGATTTAAGCCAGAATTATTTGCTTAAAATCTGCGGCTGTGTCTCTAACACAAGCACACTTGTTGCAATTTGTTTTCAATTGCAAAATTTGCTTTTATAATAAAGCTGTAGAATAGATCTCACGTTTTAAATATTTAGGTAACGGAAATATTGTTAAAATAAATGTATTTAAATGTGACTATTCTCAATAGTTAATTGTGAATGGTCCCATTTAAATACATTTATTTTAACAATATTTCCATTCTAGTTCTTGTTGTCATTTCCGTTCCCGGTTTATTGTGAACCAGCCTTTAGTTACCAGTGTATCGTGCTCTGGAGTGAACAAGGCTCTGAAATCAGCTACAAGGGTCGGTCTGGTTTTTTTTTTTTTTTTGCCACTACTGTATATAGATGTAAAATGAGGAACATGATTGTTGAGCGGGCGAAAATGTTTCAAGAACTGTAGCGCAGTTCATAAGAGACTACAGTTTTAATTCGTTTTCAGCACAGACTGTAATACTTAAACAGAAAACCAAAGCGAATATCTCCTCATATGAACCAAAACTTCGGCTTGGAACATGTGTAATGGGGCATTCTTCGACTTAGAAAATACTAGAGTCGCTCAACTATTATGTCTCTTATTGTACCTATAAATTGTATTGTTTTGTTGAAATTAATAGTCCTTTCGTTTTGTTGTTGATGTAAATTATACCTAGGTTCATTAGCCATTGCTGCAGAAGATAGGTTCAGTTCTGTTTGCTGTCATTTACACTCCTATAGGCTTATCACAGGGGCAATATTACTTTCCCCATTTATTTTGTTCATGATAGTAAAGGAGAAGTATGGAATGAGTGCAGGGAAAATGGACGCACTATTTTGCTATACCAAAAATTCCACTTAGGCATGTCACTGTTTCAACTCAGGAGTCTGCCATGAAAAGTGAATATGCTAGATTGTCGGTTAATGGTGCACAATTGGTAATCTTCTAGTAATTTTGTAACTTTGCATTTTTGTTCTTACTTGTTGTATATTTATGTGAACTAGTGTACAGCATGATTACAAAAGAATACCCCAACTTTGAAAGGCTATATTTCGGCAGTGTAACAACTTAGAGTGCCACTGGACATAGCATTATGGAAGTGACATTCTGATGTTTCATTTGGTTGATTGCCAAGAGATGTCTAAGCTTGTGTTTAGTGATGTAGTGACATTTCATATCTATGGAAAAGTCAACCGTCACAATATATGGGTTTGGGGCTTGGAGAATCTTTATGAAAGGGTCAAACACGAGCGTGATTCCCCCAAAGTTAATGTGTTTTGTGCTGTATCCGAAAAAAACGTTTTTGGCCCATTGCTTTTTCAAGCGCCCATTGTTAATGAAAATTCTTATTTGGAAATGCTGCAACACAGGTTGTTTCCTCAGATAGAAGAAGAATCTGGGGACTTCATTTTCCAGCAGGATAGAATGTCATTTCATTGGCACTTATCTGTTTGCAGATACTTGAATGAAAATTTGGCGTAACAATGGATTGGCTGTAGAGCAGATCGTGATCAGGCTCTTCATCATTGGCCCCCATGTAGCCCTCATCTAACCCATTCCCTATTTCTTTATATGGGGGGTATATAAAAATAAAATGTTTGTTCCACCACTTCTAGCTAACATTGACGAACTAAAAATGCGAATATCTGCAGCCATCCAAACAGTAACACCAGACATTCTACAAAAAGTGTGGGATGAGTTTGATTGCCAAGTTGATATTGTTTGGGTTTCTCGTGGCAGTCACATTGTACATTTGTGAAGTGAAAATCAAATATGTTGTTGTTGTTTTCTAATGCCAGGCGTTTGACAATAAAGTCATTTGACCTCTTGCACTCCAATATTTTTCAAAGATATCATGGCCAGCCACTGAAGCACAGATTTTGAGGTGTTCCGAATCCATTTCTTAGTTTGAGTTGCACAATGGGCAGTTAGGGGACTGATATATTCCAATTCTATGCAGGTGTTTGGCCAAACAATCATGGCCTGTTGCCAAGATGATTTTCGTGGTAAATCGGGAATTAACTGTGGATTTTGATGCAGAGAGTTCCATTTTTTCCCTTGAAATTGTGTTATCAAATCAAATATATGTGAAGTTATGGTAAACAAAATTAAACTTTACAGTGTAATTATTTACCTTTGAGGTTCTGACTGATATGTACATCTATTATCAGGCAATGCATCTCATTTGACGATATGTGTCAGAAGAAAAACAATTGTTTGTATGCATCTGAAGTCTGACTAATGTAATATGTAGCTAGTCAGCGATGTATGCAATGGAGGGGGAAAGAAACTGGCCACCCTACCCCATTATCTCCTGACCTAGTTGGTGGTGCCATGTTGGTATCACTTGTGAGGTTCAGACTTGCCTTCAGACAGTTGACTAAACAGCAGTGTAATTGTTGAAGGGAATGGTGAACCCAGGTTATAAGTTTTTCAGTATTGTAAATGTAGCATTTCCTTTGAAAAATATTGGAGTGCAAGAGATCAAATGACTTTATTGTCAAGCGCCTGGCATTAGAAAACAACAACAAATTTGTGATGTACTTTTGTAATCACGCTGTATTATGTTTATGGGAATGGAGAGTCATTTTTTTTTTGTGGTTTTATTCGCATTCATAGAATAATATATGCAGACTGAAACTCTTATAGGCCTCTGAAATCAGCTAGTTTGACCTATCGACAGGTGACAGGAAATTCTGTGTCAGTGGTAATGAAGAAAGGAGCTTATGTCAGTTAGTCAAAGTATTTTCCCTCTGTTTTGAGTAGCTTCCATAATTGTTTTGTTAAATACTGAAATTTTCTAGTCACGCTTTCTATACAACATTATTTTATAAATTAACTGTTTATAATGGCTGCTATTTAATGTTGCTACAGATGAAATTAGTGAAGAGTGCTAGGCTTTTACACTTGTGGCACTGACGAATTTACTGAATGTTAAAGTATTTCTCTATTTAACAAGCCTTTTAAACTACAAACACTATCCAGAAGCATTGATTTTATGATTTGATGGTAATGACGTAAAGGTGAAATAACAACGTTTAAGGATCAATGGCATGGTCTGGAAGTAACTAACTAGACTTGTACTTCGAGACTGCACTCAGGCGTGAGTTCGAATCTCGCTTGGGCTGATTGTCTGCTTGGTTATTTTTTTTTTTTTCCTTAGATTTTCCCCAACGGTCGGCATACGACAAATCCTTGGGTCTATCTTACCAAATATTACTTCACTATCACAAATTCCATCGACACATGCAGATCATCGCATTGTAAAGTAAGTTTCAGAATGATTGAAGAAAGCGAATTACTGCGAGAAAATCTCACCCAGAGCCTCTCTCCGAACCACAAATCTTAGGAGATTCAAACCTGATGCTTTTGATAAGATATAGGAAGCACACGGACAAAATATATCACTATTTTATACGAATCCATAATTGTTTAAAATCATAGTCGCCACCGATGTAGTTCAGTCGGCTAAGGCGCTTGCCTGCTGATTCCGAGTTGTGCTTGGGCGTGTGTACGATTCCCGCTTGGTCTGAGTTTTTTCCGAGATTTTCCCAACCGTACAGTGGATGTCAAGTAATCTATGGAAAATTCTCTGTCTCATCTCGCTATCACCATCCCCATCGATGCTAAATAACCTCGTAGTTTATACAGGGTCATTAAATAACCAAGGAGAAAATTCATAGTACCGGACCGAATTTGCGCATGTACCTTAAAGACTAAACAAGATTAGTTGTGATTTATTTATAGACGTCCTATCCAGCCTTGCTGGTCTGGATTTAACACTATTACTATTTGATTTCAAAGTTTTAATCCTGCTCTATATATGTTGGGTAATAACACTGATGTCCAATAAGGACCTAAACAGGGACCGCTGAAGTTTACCATTGCCGATATGAGTTCCATAATTTCATTTTACAATTAACTATGTCATTTTTAAGTAAACTTTAATATTATGACGAAGGAATATGTGTGAAGCGATCCTACTGGTAATTTTTTGGTTTACGAAATATAAATTACTTCTATGCATTGTTTGAGGGAGATGGGATATACAGTGAAACCTCTCCTTACGGACACCTCCAAGATACGGACACTCCTCATATACGGTCAGATTTTTATGTCCCAACTGAAATAATATGGATATAATGATAAATTTAACTCTCATTTATGGACACTCTCAGACGTGGACATGGACAGCTGTTTCACAGTCCTAAAGCTTGCTTTACCTCCTGACTGCGGACAGAACTTAGATTTCAAGACCTAATGTATTACAAAAATGGAAAATTTAGTTTTGAGAACTGTGCAAAAATTCCTTAATGTGAAAGAAGACAATAAGGGTCTCGTAGGCTACCACTAGCCCAGCTGGCTACCCCTTGTTAGCTGGGAGCAGGTGGATAAATAAAGTCATCAAATTTAACCTGCCTGATGGGTCCAAGGTTTCTGCGATCGTGAAACTGTATTCGACACATGATAGGGTTAGTAGGATTATTCTCTTCACTTCAATCAGTTATTCTGTTTCGAGAGACATGAACGTAAAGGTTAAGTTGAAAACTGTAAATTACAGTATTGCATAACTGTAGACCTAGAGTAAAATTGAATTGCACAGTACTGTATTTACCTCTTTCGGTCGTATCTACTGTAGTTCAAAGTTGCAAGGAATTTACTGTAGTATATTGCATTTAGAATTAAACTACAGTAATACATGTAATTTAAAGCGTGAAGGGATACATGATGCATATTATAAATTTACTGTTAGATTGGGGAGCCTCCCTCCCAATAAAGGACACCTCCCAGATGCGGACAGATTGTTGTTACGTCCCTTCGATATCCGTAAATGAGAGGTTTCACTGTATTAATAGAGACTTGCACAGGATAGGGACCGATGGTGGGCTTATGTGAGGGCGCCAATGACCCTGCGGGTTCCTTAAAAGCCATTTGTAAGTAAGTGGGGTTTGAAAAGGGCGCGTCAGCTACTTTGGCTATTTGCGCCCTTATCTAAAATTCATAAGAGAGAAGCCATTTGCAAGCAAGCAAACTTTGTTATAATAAAGTAGGTCACGTCTAGTCACATTATTTGGTGCGTATTGAAACTTGAAGGGTTAAATTACATTGAATGTAAGGTTGAGTGATATTAAAAATAAGTTGAACACAAATTGAGAATTTTAAGTCGAACCGAATTCTTTAACGTGTATTATAATTATGCTTACCGAATTTACAAAAAAAGAAAAAAAAAACATATTCATGTATTACAATAGGAAATCAAAGAGTAAAGCCGAATTATTGTATGAAATAGAAAGAGAAACATTCGACAGTTCTCCGCAACAAAATATACGTGAAGGCGTGTGTTAGCGTCCGCAATTACTGGTGAATTGCTCGTCGGATAAATTGTGTGATTTCGTGACACTGTTCTTGTAAAGACTTGTAATTTGAATTTAGCTTTAAATGCGTTGGGTGGTCTGCTAATAGTGACAAGGCATTCTATAACCAATTCATAAAATGAAAACAGCTGGGGACTCGGCCAGGGGCTTATTTTATACCAATACACGTGTAATACCAATACGACAATTGTGTTAATTATGACATTTGTGAATATGTCATGTTTAATAAATATTACAGGTTCCCCTTGTATGAAAAGTAAAATATTATAAGTTGTCAAAATAACTTGTTTCATAAAAGCGGGAATTATGTCAAGCTTACTTTATTAAACTCTAGATGCCTCTCAAATACGCGTGCGATAATCGATTTCAACATTGAATGTGATGAACAAACAATCGATTATTATTGAAAGTACAGTAATTTAAGCGGTAAAACCAGTAGGTAGTGGGTAAAACTGAAATCATAACTTTGTTCACAGAATGTCAATTAATTTGGATGAGATTACGATTTTAAATTTGTTTCGAGAAAACAAGAATGTGCTTTTTGGTGTATAAGATATCTGCCTTTAAGAAAAGGGTTCCCCAAAGGACAGTATACTATTAATATAAAAACAATTCCAATACATAACATATAAACGTTTCGAATTTGGATAAGCCAAACAAATTTTGCATAATAGGCCTGTTGGAATTTATCTCATTTCACTGTTCATGCAGATTTTTTTTTGTTTTTGTTTTTGTTTTGTTTTTTTTTTTTTTTAAGAGTTTAACCCAATCTTGTACTTGTGCTTAAGGTATTCATGAACTGGTTCATAAATATTCTTATTTTCTATATTTACTTGTCGAGGTTGATCAACACAAGTCTCAAATCGAACCATTGGACCTATAATTATGACATGATCATGTTCTCCGTCAGTAGCAATGATGGAATAACTCTTCTCGGGTTTTCAGCCAGGTGAGTTGGATTGTTGCTTTTAAGCTTTCGATGACTAGCTCTGCCATCTTCAGAGATTGAAGTGCCGTAGGACCATGTCTAGCCAGAATATGAGGTCAGAAGGCTTTCCTTGCTGTGGGCAATCAGGAGCTAGTTCCCAGTTCTGACAGCCTGCCATGTTTTGGTTGGTTGAAGTGTTTTGACAGCAGGTTTCCACGCTGTACTCAAGTGTAAACCCCTATCTGAAATTATTGCCTTCTAGTTGGATTTTGATGGCTTCCTTGATGACCAGGTCCCAGTAATCTGATGCCTTTCCAAGATAGTGGTGGTGTCGAAATCTATCTTGTAGCCCGTTTCCAGGCTGTGTTGCACTACTGCTGACTTATCAGGGTAATGCAGTCTTCTGCTGCATTGATGTTCCTTGCAGCATTCCATAATGGTGCGTCCAGTCTGGCCAATGTAGCATTTTCCGTACTCACAAGGTATTTTATAGACACCAGGTATCCTAAGATCAAGGTCGTCCTTAACTGGTCTCAGTAAGTTCTGAATCTTTGTGGGCGGCTTACTGATTGTCTTAAATCCTGTGTTATCTTAGTAGCCTGCCAGTCTTGCCTGAGGTGGGGTCATAAAAAGGGACTGTGCCGTACTCTTCATCTCTTTTTTTTCTCCGTCACCTGTCACTGCAAAATTGTAACTTTTATGAAACAGGTTCGGTCTAATATGAAACCTTCACTGTGGCGGGATAGAACATTTACTTGCAAAAAATAGAAATATTCGTGAAAAGTGAGAATTTTTTCGTGGTGTTAGTGTGTGATAATTGGTGAGAACAGACTGAGGACTTCAACAGCTTCATTTTATGGAATACGTAAGAAAGTTTAACGTGTGACATAATGAACAAATATAAACTGTATTGGAGTTGACATTGATGATCTACAAAGACAAAGGAATTGTGATGAGAGGTAAGTAATTTATTTATTTTTTTCTCTACGTTTGTAGTAATATACAGTGAATCAAGTTAATAGTGGGCCAATGCTATCTTACTATATGTGCAGAATCACATTTTGCATTAAAATATAAATATATTGTAAAATACATGGATATAAATATACTGTACAATTAAAAGTAAGAAAAGTAAGTATTGTACTATAGTCACTATAACGTGGTAACAATATTTCAATCATCAGGAGACATTATTTTTATTGAAATACCGTAAGAGTGCGTCAATTTAATATTGGGCCGATCAGAGTTATTATCCACTCAAGATATTCAGTTCAGTCTTGTCTGGAAGCAAGCTTTGTTGCAAATTCCTGATACGTGAATGGAAAGTTTGTGATGATAATCAACATGGATTGAACTGTTATATCTTGAACGCTATGAAGTCCACGTCATATTCATAGCTGAGATTCGGGTTCAGTTCCCAGTGAGTTGAACTGGATTTTATGATAGATAGACAATATTGTGGTACGAATTTTTTTTTAGGAATTCCGCCGTACTTCCTGTGATCATTCCACCTTATTCTACCCGTTGTAGTCCTTCTGGTGAATAGGTTAGTTGCGACACCTAATGTGGTATACCCGCCCTAAACGGGAAAAATTGAGGGCATAAGAAGAAGAGGTAGGCCTAGAACAAGATGGTTAGATGCTGTTGAAACGTTCTAAGGGAATTAAAGGTTAAAATATGAAGAAAAACAGCAGAAGAGAGAAAGGCATAGGCAACTATTATGAAGGAAGCTCAGGTTCTCAGAGGACCGTGAAGCTTAGGGGTAAGTAATGTGATATATCCATGGCTCTGAATAGTTGATTGCAACAAAAGTTATATATCGAGAATTATTTTAGATTTTGTCCTATTGGGCTAGAAGTGAGTCTTGCATACACTAAAAAAAAATAGTATTAGTTTGTATTACGGGCTGAAACTTGTTCTTTCAGTAAGAGCATCAGAAAATTTGATTTCATAATAATGGGCCTAATAATAATAATAATAATAATAATAATAATAATAATAATAATAATAATAATAATAATAATTATTATTATTATTATTATTATTATTATTTATCAGCTGTCCGAAGACAGGTTTGAACCTCAAGTAACACCAATAAGGCATCACTCATGAGGCAACTAGGCCAAGAGATAATGGGGGTAGGGTGGCCAGTTCCTTCCTCCCTGTAATGAAAGTAAAAGTAAATAATGAAAGATAAGTAATGTTAGTGAGACAGTAATAAACGTCGGTAAGAAATAGTAATAATAATAATAATAATAATAATAATAATAATAATAATGAGATAATTTAATTATTATTTATTTATGCCTATAACAGGGCAAAGCCCCAATTACAATAGACAGTACAAATATTCGTTAAAAAAACATAGAATTGCATATAACATGAAAAAAGAGATGGAACAGATACAAATGCAGGATACAAGTGTAAATACAAATTAAAATGGAAAATGAGAAAAGGAAAAAAAAAAAAAAAAGAACAGACAAATAGATACTACCTAAATAAAAGACACAGATATAGATATAAATGAAAAATACAAAATAAAATAAATGAAAAATAGTTAAATATAGATATCATAGCCAAAAATGTAAAATGTAGCTATAATTGGCAAATTACAGCTACATTTTACATTACACTACCTAAGAAAAAAATGAAGCACTGTTATTAACGTTGTGAAGAAATATTTGATGTGTGTTAAGTTTTAATATGATCGATAAAGACAAAGCATGAAATTTCTGGTATTTTGAATCTCTGCCCACAATACGTTAAACAAAATCTAATAAAATAGTTATAAAATAGAATTTCAATGTAGCCTACTGTATTGAATAGCATTCATTTTGTCGACTGTTGATATGCTGTACAAGTAATTTGTTTTGAGTTGTAATTTTGAAGCCACTGGTTTTTGCTGAGAAAGTGAGAAGAGTTTCAAAGTTTTGAACTTGTGTTTATGGCAAGATTTTCCTCTCTTGTACCTAGCAGACATCGTAGACATCGTCAGCTGTAACAGCTGTGATTTTTTTTTCCTGCTTTTGTTTTGGCATCTTGCCATTTATCGAGATACAAGTAACGCGATGGCATCCGACTATAGTTCTGTCTACAAAGGGAAACTGCCATATGCTAGATGCTAGATAGAATTTCGCTTCTTTTTGAGTCGGGAATGGAGGTTATTATAGGGTTATTCTTTGCCAACTTGAACACTTGACACTTGTCACTTAAAGCCTAGTTGCACACTTTCTTTTAAAAATCTTCACTTCAGTAAAATTACAAAGGAAGCGCGATATTGCAAGAAGAGAAGAGCATAATTATATATACAAGAAGACAGACTCAAATTATACAGGGTGTCCCAAATTGGTGTATACAAATTTTGAAACACTATTTCTCAGCACCGAGATGACACAGAAATACGATTTTTGCTGTTTTATATTCCTTAAGTCCGTATATGTTCAAAATGGCCTCCTTCCGCCACAGTACACTTCCAACAACGACGTACAACAGAGCGACATACCAACTGGATTGTTGCTTATGGAATGTCATTACAGGTATGTTCAATCTGAACTCTCAGTTCCTCCAGTGTTTGTGGTTTTGTGGCGTACACTATGTCCTTTAGATCTCCCCACAGGTAGAAATCTGGAGGGATTAAATCCGGAGATCGAGACGGGAACTCCGCAGCACTTTCTCTTCGTCCTATCCATCTCTGATTAGGTGTGCGATCGAGAAATTTCCTCACATTGGCATGAAAGTGAGCTGGAGCCCGTTCTGTTGAAAGTAAAACCCATTTTCATTCTCAGAGAGGTCATTAAGACGTGGAATCGTGGTTTCCAACATTTACAGGTATTTCTTACCCGTGACAGTTCCTTCAAAAAAGTGCGGCCCAATTATTCCTCTGGAAGACAGACCACACCATACTGTTACTCCTGGAAGATTGACGGCCTTTTCTTGAAAGATGTGTGGGTTTTCGTTAGCCCAGTACATACAAATGTGCCGTTTAATTGTGACATTAAGTTTAAATGTGTTTTCATCTGCTCATGTGTTAAGTCTTGAAAATCTTCCCTTTCATCACACATGTTCAAGAACCACTCACAAAATTCCAGTCGTCTATCTGGGTCGTCCTCATTTAGTGTGTGGATAAGCTTCGGAATGTAAGGCTTCCATTTTTCAGCGCGCATAATTCCATGATCACTGGATTTGCTGATACCAATTTCACGAGAACATTACCTCATTGACTTCTTTGGGGCTTGTGCAAAAGCCTGCATGACTGCATCAACACACTCGTTATCGGTGGAACTTCTCTTTCTTCCGCACCGCCCTTTCAACACATCTTGCACCATTCAGTCGACTTCAAACTTGTTTAGAATTCTTGTGATATTTAACCTTGTTGATGGTTGTGTTCCAAATTTAACTCTCCAACGTCGTTGAACCTCAACAACATTCTCCACTTTCCAATAACATTTTAGTATCCACTTTCGTTCATCGAACGAACCGCCATGTATGTTTATAAGCAGATGAACATGTTTCCATGCTTTCCACTGCCTTCTGAATCATAAACAGCCAAAATCGTATTTATATCTAATTTCTTTGCTGTGAAATAGTATTTCAAAGAATTGTTGTTTGCTAATGCTGAATTTCTGACAACTAAATCATTAATTCTCTCGCTCTCCAGTATTTTTCATTCAAGGACGCCAAGTTGATAGTGGCTGGGCGGTGCTGAAGATGATTTTGATCCATTTCCTCTTGAAGATCACATAAGGGGCAGAGTGGTGAAGGAGATATTCCAATCCTGTATTTCAAAGAGTGTATACGTCAATTTGGGACATTCCATGTGTGTGTGTGTGTGTGTGTGTGTGTGTGTGCGTGCGTGCGTGCGTGCGTACGTGCATGTGCGTGTGCGTGCGTACGTGCATGTGCATGTGCATGTGCGTGCGCGCAGTAAAAAACATATTGTACATATTTACCGAGTAAGCAATACTGAATTGTTCAGCCGTTATGTCTGGATATATGGTTATTATTTTATCTATAGTATTCTCACGAGAGGTTTTAATTTATTTAGAGACAATAAAAACTAGTGGAATTTAATTGACTATTACAGGATTAGAAGAACGTATATAAAGATTAGAGGAAATAAAGTACTCTAATATAACAAAATATTAATTGACTTACTAAAATGCTAAACTGTCTTGACTCCGCTAGATGGCAGTAGTGTGTTATGATGAGCTGTTCTCTTGTTACCAGTTGTGCCAACTGTACAATCTTAATTGAACTTTGTGGACGATTACTATTCAAGAAGGCTTTGTTGATTCAGTTTAATTTTTATTAAAACAGTTGCATTTCACTTCAATTATCAATATAATATATTAAATAATTTCTCATACGTGACTATCCATAATCTCATACAGCAGAAGCTATAACATAACCTAAATAATATAAACAAGATAAATGATAGAAAAGTTTTAATTAAGCATGATAAAATAAACATGAATCATTTTAAAAGGTACATTATTGAGAGTATAATGTTGGCAAACAAAGAAACAAATGGTAGGGAGGTGAAAAAAACAAATCCTGTGGAGGTGATAAACATTGTAAGATAACCCCCATAAGTTGATTGAAACATGTTCCGTGCCGTTTTATTGGTCAAAAGTAGTATGACGTAGTAAAAGTGTAATAGTCATTTCAAAGGTTATTAGTTTATCATTTTAATGGAAATGAAGTAATTGTATGCTAATCAATAACAAAATTCCTTAGTCATTTAGGTTTGTTCTGTCTTTAAAAGTTGTGTGGAAACTGTTCTATGTGGTCGATCTATGGATTTATTTTTTATTTTAGTAGATTATTTTACGACGCTTTATCAACAGCTCAGGTTATTTAGCGTCTGAATGAGATGAAGGTGATAATGCCGGTGACCAACACCGAAAGTTACATTTGCTCATGTTGGGTTGAGGGAAAACCCCGGAAAAAACCTCAACCAGGTAACTTGCCCCGACCGGGAATCGAAACCGGGCCACCTAGTTTCGCGGTTAGACGCGCTAACCGTTACTCCACAGGTGTGGACTCGATCTATGGATCTTTTGTATAGAATTACCTATTTTATTGTTCATAACTGAAGTACTAGTTTGACATTGCGTTGTCAGGAACAAAGTATTTTCATAGCTTATAAATGCTCAATAATAATAATAATAATAATAATAATAATAATAATAATAATAATAATAATAATAATTTATTTATTTATTTATTTTATTTATTTACTTACATTTAATGTGCTGTATAACAGCCAGTGGCCAATTATAGTTCAGCACAAAGAATATAACAAAAACATTAGCAATAATTTACAATAAAAGTACAAAGAAATAATTAAATTAATGGCAATTAAATAAAATGATAATTACAAATGAAATAATGGAATCATAAATGAAGAATGGAATCATATAAAATAGTATTACATAGATACACAAGATTATAATACAACGACAATAATGACATTGAATGGACGGAATAAAATGGATGACTAAACTACATAGCATAATGAGATTAAAAGTAATTGTATTTGAAAAAGAAAGGATGGAATCAAGTAAATTAATAATTAACAAAATGATATGAAAGGTAGCGAGAATAATATTAAAATACATATTAAAAAAAAAGACATAAATGAAAACTAATATAAAACTTCAAAGTATATACTACACGTTAAAATAATCCAAGTTAGATCCATGCAAATTAGCATATTTTATACATCTGCAGACCGGAGAGAGAGATTTAGAATTTCTAATAATAATAATAATAATAATAATAATAATAATAATAATAATAATAATTATAATAATAATTTATTTTATTTATTTACTTATATTTAATGTGCTGTACAACAGCCAGTGGTCAATTATAGTTCAGCACAAAGAATATAACAAAAACATTAGCAATAATTTACAATAAAAGTACAAAGAAATAATTAAATTAATGGAAATTAAATAAAATGATAATTACAAATGAAATAATGGAATCATAAATAAAGAATGGAATCATATAAAATAGTATTACATAGATACACAAGATTATAATACAACGACAATAATGACATTGAATGGACGGAATAAAATGGATGACTAAACTACATAGCATAATGAGATTAAAAGTAATTGTATTTGAAAATGAAAGGATGGAATCAAATAAATTAATAATTAACAAAATGATATGAAAGGTAGCGAGAATAATATTAAAATACATATTAAAAAAAAGACATAAATGAAAACTAATATAAAACTTCAAAGTATATACTACACATTAAAATAATCCAAGTTAGATCCATGCAAATTAGCATATTTTATACATCTGCAGACCGGAGAGAGAGATTTAGAATTTCTAATAATAATAATAATAATAATAATAATAATAATGATAATAATAATAATAATTTATTTTATTTATTTACTTATATTTAATGTGCTGTACAACAGCCAGTGGTCAATTACAGTTCAACACAAAGACAATTTCTTTGTCGCATGCCACATTGTAATTACAAGTAATCAAATACTGATTTAAGTTGTCATAATATCCCTAAATTTAAGTGTGGGATTGAAAATGTACAGAAAAAAAATACGAGTTAGGTAGGCAGGGTTCAAGTATCGAACCTCAAAGCTTCCAAATACGAAGCAAGCACTGTGCCATGCTATAAGCCTGTTAGACAATGTGTAAGCAGAAAAAATGTTTTAAATTATTAGAGTGTCCAGTTTATACTCGCGATATAATATATAGCGTTTTATTTTCAGACCACCAGATCTTCACACGACATACATTTTAGTATCTCTATTTTATATCTCTTGAAAATTGAATCTTTCTTTGATGCTGTAGCACAGCAACGTCTTCACACAAAAAGTTAGACTGCGGTTTTTGTAGGTGGAGGCAGAGAGTTCAGAGAGTCTTTCAGAGGTGAAAGTCGTGAGAAAACGGGATGTTGCTATGGTCACAGAATCCCCATAGTGAAAGTTAAAAAGACAATTTTCTGTGGCGAAGTTGTAGGTCTCACGACGAGCGAAAGAAAACGTAACAAGCAGTCCAGTACTGAAGACGCCACGAATAGATTTCTATTGTACAAAACTATTGTAAGCCCAATAATGATATATGCAGCAGAAACCAGAGCGGATACAGCAAAAACAAAGAAATTACTTGAAGCAACGAAAATGAATATACTGAGAAAAATAACAGGAAAGACAAGAAGGGACAAGTTAAGAAGTAAGGCGATAAGAGAAGAATGTAGGGGAGAGTCGGGTAGTATCGGACATCGGGTAATATCGGACAGTGAGTTTCTTTCATCTATCACACGATGATAGTACCCGATTGACATGGTTACGTTTCTGTGGTGTCGCATAGAGAAACGTAACCATGTCATTCAGGTACTACCATGTGGTGGTAGATGAAAGAAACGCACTGTCCGATACTACCCGATGTCCGATACTACCCGACTCTCCCCTATATACAAAGAATAGAAAAAGGAGAGAGGAATGGAAATCACATATATCAAGAATGGGAGTTGATAGATTGATAAAGAGAATACAAGAGGATACCATATACCTGAGGTAAGACGAAGCATTGAGAGACCAAGAAAAAGATGGCGGGATTCAATGTCTGGTTATTAATAAGCTTGAAGCTTATACTAAAGAAGAAGAAGAAAACGCAATAGATATAGAAAAATATATATTAATTATGATTAGTTTTTTTTTTTTAGTTCTTAGGTTTTTTAGGTTCAACAGGATTTACGTATAACTTATCACTCTCATGACGACGATTCGGAAAACTATCTAAAAATTATGAGTTTAGAAGTAAGGAAAAATTAATCCGGTCCCTATTAACCCTTAAATTGATAAAGTATCCTATAGGATACAACAGGTTAATAGGTTATATGCTATAATTTTAATAGAACAATAGAAAAAAAATTGTAGAAAAATTAAAATTTCACAGTACTATAATATTGTACAACATATAAAATGTGGACATTGCGATAGTTGTTTTCTTTACAGTCCGACAAGGTTTAATAAACTAGTGTGAGAAATGAAGTTTTTCCAATTTGAGGGTTAATAAACTATCAGTACGTGCTGTGCCAGTCTTCATAGAAGTTACGCCAACGTTTCTGCTGACAAGAAAATATTGCAAGAAAGAAAGATTAACCTACATATGGAATGTACCGATTCAGCTATTTCAGGTTCATGACTTACAGTATGTCGACATCTGATCACCTACTTGGAATAATAAATTATTATGTAAAGTAAGACATAAAAATTACAATTAAATTTTGAAAAGGAGCAGATAAATAAGGTTTAAGTTCTTAATGGTTATCACGATTGGTTTAAACATGCACTAAAACAAGACGTAAGTGCAAGTTTGAACCAATTATTGAGATTTGCGATAGATTAATTAGTTTAGGAAATTATATATTTATTATGTAGAACTACATTTGTATATAGATCTTTAGTTAAATTATTAAGTTTTGTACTTTTGTGAACTGTGTCAATAAATCTATCTATCTATCTATCTATCTATCTATCTATCTATCTATCTATCTATCTATCTATCTATCTATCTATCTATCTATCTATCTATCTATCTATCTATCTGTCTGTCTGTCTGTCTGTCTGTCTGTCTGTCTGTCTGTCTGTCTGTCTGTCTGTCTGTCTGTCTGTCTGTCTGTCTCGGGAAGATCTCAGGACAACCGTTGTAGGCATTGCCACAACGAGGTTGAAACTCTTGCACACGTCCTGGGATCCTGTCCGCACGGCGAAGCTCTGCGAAACGCTAGACACCACCAAGTACGATCAATGATAGCCACTGCCCTTGAAGATGCCGATTACAACACCTTTGAAGAAGTACATGGTCTCTCCGTCACTGGCAGTACACGGCGCATAGATATAATAGCTTTCAAGGAATCTACAAGATCTGGATACATAATTGATCCCACTGTGCGTTTCGAAACGGATGAGGAACAGCCAGCAGAAGTGGACAATGAAAAAAAGAATATATACAATCCTACCATTCCCTATTACCTCCAAAAATACCAGTTAAAAAAGCTTGAAGTAATCGGACTTCTGGTTGGAGCAAGAGGTACCGCTACTCTCTTCATGAAAGATGTGTTTAAGAGGCTTGGAATACCTAGATCTATTATTCCTATTCTAACCTTAGCTGCATTGAAAGGATCAATTGCTCTCCTGAAGAATCACCTATATTCAAAATCAAACTAAGTTCAGTAGCATTCTTTACTTTTTTGTAACACTTACCTCTCTAAAAATAGGTATATTTCCACTAATCTAAATATATATTTGCAGCTATGTACTTGTAGGAATTTCATTGTTAAAACAAAATCAATGGTTCAATGAACTTGAAAAATTTCTGTGGTTAAGTACTCTTTGTCCCTTGTGGCACTCACGAATGGTGAGAAGATTTATAAATTTTATTTTTTATTACCTATTTGTGTTATTCTGTCATAAATTTGGAATCCCAACAACAACAACAATAATTTCTATGATAGCTTTGAAGGGTTCGCTGGGTTCTCTGCAGATTTTACGGCGACACTTGTATTTCAATTCAAGTTACAGTTGAATTTTTCATTATATTTTTTATCTGTATTTTTTATTTTACTGCAAATTTTCATTATGTGAAATATTATCTACTGTAAATTTTAGTTTATTGTAAACAAATTTCTTGTAAGACATTTTTAATGTCATCTTAAATGTTATTCTTTAACATTATTTGTCTTTGGCAACCTCACCAAATTGAGGAAGATTAAATGTTAATATGTTATTAGACGCTCTTCTCATCTTTTTCAGAAACCTTAATGCAATAAAGAGACGTAAAAGAGGTTTATTTATATGACAATGTATAACTTGTCATTCAATTCAAGAACGATTTCGTGCTGTAGACCTACCCTTATTAATTCTGATTGACTGTTTGGTTAATAGTGTTGCATATACCTCCATTTTTTCAAACGATTTAATCTACAATTGTTTTTCCTGTTGTCGCCATAACTATAGAATGCTGACGTGGAAACAGTCGTATAATTTATTCCTTTCGACCACTTGGCGCCGAAACGTAATTGAAATTGGTTGAACAGGACGTGTTTTATGGCGCCCAGTGTTACAGGGTCAGTAATGCAAATATGACTTGAAATTCATTAGTGAAAATCCTCTCCTCCATTTATCACTAAACGAGTCATTTGTCATCAGGAACGTCCATCTGTGAAGTAATTTGTCATCGAGTCTATACTCTGTTTCAAATAATCTTTGCAAAGGACACAGATGTTATGCTTTCGGCTCTGGAATTTGAGTAATCGCTTTAGGAAGTTTGGTTGAGTATCCTAAGCTTGTTACAGTAAACATAAGAACGCAATATCATGGATGTAGAGATACTCGCTTTTGTAATAGAAGAAAGAAATTAATATCAATGTTAATCATAATTCTTCAACCTCTTTTCTCTCGTTCTCCAGGGAAAAATTCATGATGTGTATTTTAATGTTTATTATATTTACTGAGAAAACAAAACTGCTAGTTCTACGGATTTCGTAGCGGTCTTCTATTCTGACATGTTAAGCATTTAGTGAAAAACACATTAATAGAGGTATAGTGGTGCTTATCGGCCGGGACAAGCAACATCTCTGAGCACTTCAGTCCAGAAAGCTTTTTGTGTACCTACGATGGAATGAGTTGCGTGCAGAATGTTCTACAAGGCTAAGTCGGTCGCACCAGCGTATAGACAATTAAGAATGGACACTTCGCGTCGGTACCTTTGATGTAGCCGGACTGATTTCAATGACCTTCAAGCCAGCTAGAGCGTGAGATTCTGCTTTCTTCCTAGAGTTGGCGCTGACATCACACCAGCTAGCAGTCGACACAGCGGAAATATAACACATATAATTAATACATCTAGGTACATTATGTACTCAAATAAAATAAATTGGATCCATAAAATAATAAATCCGTCATTAACTGTAATGTCTAGACTCTAGAGTTCCTTTATAATGAGAGTTGAGACGTTGACCCCAACAACAATTAAAATATGTAATGATTTGATAGCGCTGAAAATGGAAAAACAAAACTCTTATGAGAAGTAAAACCATACACCTATATTATATTATATACATATATTAAACGAATTTGATACTTAATTTTATAATGTTTTATATTATTTTATAATATAATTTATTATATCTGAAATATAAAAAAAAATATTATTACAACTAGTTTTCCACTGAGTAATAAGGAAAAGCTGTTAACTTGAATTTATTTGAAGCAAAGCGTTATTAGATTATGCAATAAGGTAGGCGATGTTTGGATCCTGTGTCTCAACTCTATACTCAATTATTATCTTAGCATATGCTCGATTACACTAACCTCTAGCGCTTGAAAGTGGAACTAAACGCCGGCACACACAGAAACAAAACACAGGAAAATTCGCTCAGTGTCCATTCTTTATAATCCCTATTCGCTGGTCGCACCGTCCGTTGCACTACGCATTTCTCTCAATCCTTAAAATTCATATACAGTACCATACCTCTCTCTGATGGTGGTCTGCCGTACCTCATAGATCTAAATGAGTAAGATCCTGGGGGCTTCGGTGTCTCCAGCGCAGATTTGTCGTCTATAATCCACCACCGCTGCTATTTACCAAACTTTTCACAAATCGCGAGGAACACTAGCTGTAGCAGGCAGTCGTTTTGGTGTCTTGCAAACACTGGAGATGCCCTATTTTTCGAGACGAAGATGGTAATGAAAAGGGAATTGTGGAGCGTATTGGTGGAATGGCGAGAGAAAAACAGGAGAATGCAGAGAAGAACACTACATTGACTTGTCTACCAAAAATACAACTCCGCTATCGCCGAGATTTGAACTCGGATCCGCGGTTGACGTAAGCCAGCGCTCTGACAACTCAGTACATGGCGACTAAACGCGCAACACTTTTCTTATTTCAAATCTCAATTAATTGTTACATTTTAGAAATATCTTTCCTTTACGTCCGATCCCTTGGATATTTCTTACGCTTTGTGGATGCATTTTAACGGTCATATATACAGTGCATAAATAATAATAATAATAATAATAATAATAATAATAATAATAATTGTGTGTGTATCCATTGCCTACCTACTTCACTTACGTGAATTCGGTTCCGCATATTGCGGATAGATGGCAGGGCTGTGACTCATTTTCAAGTTGCACACCTTCGGCGATGTGGATGCTGATGAAGTTGAGGAAGGGAGAAGGGAAATCCCGGTGCCGGCACGTAGTCTACTCCTGTCGAATATCACCAAGGGGGCCTCTAGGCTTAATGTCTCCGTCCGACGGACGAACCATTACCAACAGTGACATATGCTTTCTTTTCAGATATCCTACGAAGAGATGTGGGATTTAACCTAGACATATTGGTGCACCATCTAGTGATCAGAAGTTGTGCACCGCCATCTCTCCTAGTTCCGGGGTAGAAATTTTACACGAAAATCTCTGACCCCGTCGGGGATCGAACCTGAGTCGGTTAGTCTGGAGTTAGACGAGCTAACACAGAGCTAAATTGGCGGACTAGTAGTAGTAGTAGTAGTAGTAGTAGTAGTAGTAGTAGTAATAATAATAATAATAATAATAATAATAATAATAATAATAATGATAAATGTAGATTTTTATGCCTTGTCGGTGTATAGTCTCAGCGAATATTTTTGGCTTTACTTTCGACGTAGACACTGGACGGGACACATGGCAAGACTTCCATGATTTGGAGTTGGCCTATATGATTTCAGACCTCTATCTGTTACAACATTGAGAGCGGACAAATATTAATATCAATAAAGGTATCAGAACATAAGACCGCTACTACACACGTTGCAGAAGCTTATTTTAGCCGTTATGTGTATCATTGCTAGATTTTGTGAAATGTTTAAGGTTTTAAAATTCAGCTTATTGATGTTCAATATCATAAGATATTCATTCTTGTGAATTTCTATAGATTTTTAGTTAACAAGTTTTACGTGAGACGATCACATTCGTGAATTAAGTTACACTCGACATTTGGTTCAATTTAAAAATAATTAATTATCCCAGACTATTTACGGAATGAAGTTAACTTGGTGAAGTTACGCCCGTAAACTGATCTAAAAAGAAAAGTTGTAGGTGAAATAGGTTAGAAAATCCATTTTTCAACTCACCCGTGTGTTAAAATGAGGAAAGTGAAAAAGAAAAGAGTTCTGATGGTTTATTTAGCCGCTTCTGAATGGAACCATTTTAAGGAACATTGTGACAATTTCAGGTTCCGGGCACGTATTCTGATCACGTCTGCACCCCTGTATTCATTTCAAATGTCAGTCGGGGTTTACATCATCTCTTTCATGTAATACAACGTAACTTAATAAGGACTGCTCAAACTTTCTTTCTCTTAGGTAGCATGGCATCTCGCCGACGGCAAGTTTCTTTCAACAGAGAAAAAAGAAACTTGTTAAGAGAAAAGTTTCATCTTACTGCAGTTTTCCATGAAATTGGATAGTTTATAATAGCGTAGGTGGACATTGAACGCACTTCTTCAATGTAGTTCTGATTGAAATTCTTCCCACATTCTAGTATGAAGTTATAAATTCTATCACATTAGGTGGTCAGGTTTTAATACAAAACAACGAAAATATCTTAAACAAACTTTATTCTATGTAAGTAAAATATAGACTACAGAAAATACAGGGTGTCCACCATGAACCTGACACATTTGAAATTGCTGTATAATTCATACTGCTTGGGGTAAAAAGAAAAGAATGCATGCAATATCAAGAGTAACTCACCAAGTTTTATTAAAAAAATCAGTACACCTCAACATGAGATCCTCTCGTTGCACGAAGAACATCTAGCTTGAATTCAATTTCCTGCCAGGTCTTCTGAACATCTCGGGCTTAACGGAATTGACGGCATCTCTTATGCGGCCGCGTAGCTGTTGAAGATCACGAATTTTGTGGCCTGTATACACTTTGTTCTTGACATATCCCCACAAGAAAAAGTCTAGAGGTGATCGAGGTGGCCATCTTGTCGGTCCATCACGCCCAATCCAGCGACCGGGAAATTGTGTGTCGAGAAATTCTCGAACGATCAGGCTCCAATGTGGTGGGGCGCCGTCCTGTTGAAAGATGACATTCGGCTGCAAATGCATTAACTGAGGCACAACAAATTGATTCAACATGTCGAGGTAGGTATTGCGCGTAACTGTTTGTTCTGCAAAGAAAAAGGGGCCGATGATCAAATTGTGCATCAATCCGCACCACACATTTAATTTCGGGCTGTCACGAATGTGTTCCACAATGCAGCGTGGGTTTTCTGACCCCCAAATACGCGCATTATGTGTGTTGACTTTGTCCGATAAATGAAAAGTGGCCTCATCAGAAAAAGCAATGCGAGTTAAAAATGTTGGGCCTCCATCAATGTGCTGTAACATGTCGATAGCAAATGCCTGCCTCTTATTACCGTCATCTGGTTTCAGTTCATGAACCAACTGCAATTTGTATGCATGAAACCCAAGAGAGCGATGCAGTATCTTATGTACCGTGGACTTCGGCATCCGCAGTTCTCGTCCCGCTTGTCGAACTGACTTGCGTGGACTTCGTTCATACGCCTGTCTCACTGCTGCTACACGCTCCTCTGATACGCGCACATTACCGCCACCATGCAATTTCACCACACTTCCCGTTGCCAAAAAGCGCTGTTTCTATGTCTTAATGGTGTTCCGTGATGGTGGGTCCTTCTGGAACAAGTGCCGAAAGTTGCGTTGCACTTGAATCACCGAATTTGTTTCAGCATACCACCAGATCGCTTGTGCTCGCTCTTGCGCTGTCGCCATTTTGACTTAAGCTACCGCAGCGCCACGTACAACCTCTCGCGCAGGTTTTTAAAAATAGCCAACGAAATTTCCACATTTTCTCTACATTTTGCAATGCATGTTACCAACTTATTTCCATTCATTAATTTTTGGCAGCCAAATGAAATGTGTCAGGTTCATGGTGGACACACTGTATAATTTTAAGGGGACACGCTACTGAGATTTCTAATCTCCACAATTTTGATTGTAAGTTTTTGAAATTTTAAAATCGAATAGATGTTGATGAGTTACATGTGCACAATTATTTTCAAAATTTTATGTTGAAAAATGTACTCGGAAAAAAATAAAATATAAAAAAGTGTTTATAATTTTAGTAAACAAATATCTGGGTCTCATATAAAGATAATTTGTTTCTTAAACTTTTAAAATGATGCTAAGACTGCCTACAATGAAATGGTGCATGGGTTTGTTCCTAGTCAATACAGTTCATCAGTAAAAAAAAAAAAAAAAAAAAAAATTAACTTTTAACATTGACCAAAATTGACGAAAACTCAGTAGCGTGTCCCCTTAATATAAAAATTGCAGAGTTTTGAGATTTGGTATGCGTTCCTTTTCTTATGTTATCTTAAACGCAGTGTTAACGACAGGAGGCGCACCATTAGCCTAACGGCTAGAGCATACAATGGGCACAATTTTCGGTTACGTGAGGCACTCGATTTGAAATAGTTTGTTTACTAGGAGAGGATACTGCAGAGTAGGATGGGAAATATAAACTGGTGTGACCTGCGTCACCTTATCGTAATCGCAAAGGCGGTCAGAGGCGAATTATTAGGAAAGCGCTTGGTTAACGTGAGACTCTCGGAAACTTTTATCCAATTTGGCAAATTAATTCGGCATCTTTAATCATAAACCTCTTTACTGTTTCTCCGTCGCTGAATTGATTTAAATCACAGGCGAGAAATTGCGTAACTAGCCAATAATATTCCATCACGTTGCCTACGTTTATTTTCTTGAATATTGTGGCGTTTATCAAGATTACTTAATAGATTTGCACGTTCTCGACCTAAAATAATTTCAGAAAATCATATTTCGTTTTCTACGTACATTTGATATATATATTTTTTTATAAATTTCTTTTGGAAATAATACTTACAAACAACATTTAATTCCTCGTACCTTTTAATGCAGCGTGTTTAAGGTATAATGTATTTAGTATACTATGCAAATGTTAAGATCGTAAATTTTCTTCGGAATAGTACGAAAAAATAACATTTAATTTGTCTTACCTTCTAATTAGCATGTTCTTTATCACATAAGGAGTAATGTTGTTGTATATTAAATTTATTAATGCCTAATAGGATTTTCGAGCATAACATACATCGTATGTTCTCCCCTTCTAAACAGCAAAAATACTCTTCCTCCCATTTCTCATGAAATAATCATTTTCTAACGCGTACACACTGCTTTGATAATGCCATTATGCCACCACCGATATTGCTTATGAAACTGATATAGAATCTGCCCACGCCTAGGAGCTACGTGAGGTAGGAACGGGGACTGTGAAGATGATGTCACTCAGAGCGATAAGCTCTGTGAAGGTCAGTGAGGCACTAATTCTCAAGTGAGGCACGATGCCCATGTATGGGCTAGAGCGTCGGCTTTCCTTGCTGGTAACTAGGTTTCGAATTCCAGCGGGTCCAATTGGAATTTGTGGTAGATAAAGACGGTGGTTGGTGGTAGGTTTTCGCAGGGTACTTCCGTTTCCCTCACCGACATTCTACTACTGCTCCATTAATTATCATGAACTGTTATGTAGTTCGCATCCATGATGCACAGAGGTCATAACCTACGGCGGCGAAAAGAACTACAAATTCGGCGCCTCGCTCATATATGTGGACGCTTGGATGAATGACGCGAAGTCAGGTACACGCCATTGGATAAAAAATGTTAACTTCACGATCAGGGAGTATCACTACATAATCCTGAGAAAGAAGAAGACGAAGCGGTCCGCAGGGATCTTATCTTGATGATGGATGATGACGGTGATAAAAATGATTAAAAGTAACTTATGAAAATTCTTGTCAAGTTGCCATTAACATCCATTTGCTTGGTCCACACCTGTGGAGTAACGGTTAGCGCGTCTGGCCGCGAAACCAGGTGGCCCGGGTTCGATTCCCGGTCGGGACAAGTTACTTGGTTGAGGTTTTTTCCGGGGTTTTCCCTCAACCCAATACGAGCAAATGCTGGGTCACTTTCGGTGCTGGACCCCGGATTCATTTCACCGGCATTATCACCTTCATCTCATTCAGACGCTAAATAACCTAAGCTGTTGATAAAGCGTCGTAAAATAACCCAATAAAAAATAAATCCATTTGCTTGGGTTGTTACACAACAGCCTCTCTTTTAATTTGTTGTACTGAATAAATTACTTCTTCCTGAATTATAATATTATTTATTGAATTGAACTGAGGGCATTATTTAATACTGGTTAAATATTTATCTATACTAATAATAAACCTGTAGCCGAAATTTTTCTGGTAATTTTCGATTTTCCAAAAATAATTGGCCCTAACATATATAATTAACCACCCAGAAACCGAAAATCGCTTTTTTGAAATTTTTGTTTGTCTGTCTGTCTGTTACCTTTTCACGCGATAATGGCTGAACGGATTTCGATGAAAATTGGAATATAAATTAAGTTCATTGTAACTTAGATTCTAGGCTATATGGCATTCAAAATACATTATTTAAAAGGGGGGTTATAAGGGGGCCTGAATTAAATTAATCGAAATATCTCGCTTATTATTGATTTTTGTGAAAAATGTTATATAACAGAAGGTTCTTTAAAAATAATTTGCGATAAGTTTTATTCCTTAAAAAATTTTGATAGGACTGATATTTAATGAGATAAATGAGCTTTAAAATTAAAATAACTGCCATCTAAGGCCGTGTAATGGATTAAGAAACAAATGACTTCGTCTATAAGGGGCCTTGGACAGCAACAATCGAAAGCTATGAAAGATAGCCTACAGAGAATGTTTCTGTGTTTGTGTGAAGTAATATCGGAAGTTAAATTAACCGATTTGTATAATTAATTATTATTTCACCATTGGAAAGTGTAGTTTCTCTAGATGGACATAATGCTATAATGTTATTACAGTAACTTCTGATATAATATAATATAACATGTAATATTATAATATAATATAATTTAAGTTATTTGAAGGGTTCAGAACCATAGTGGGCCAAGCGCCATTTACTGAATACGTAGAAAACAAGGGTTAAAATTAAGTTATTACCATAATTCAATGGAAACCTATAACAAGTAAAATAAAATATACACATTAAATCTAAATGATGTCAATGTTCATTAAGCTATGGTTGCATGTAATAAAAATTAAGAAACATGTTAAAGGAATTGTCATTGCACCAAATGAGTGTCTCTGGACCAAAATGATCGCATTTTAATTATTTGGATGCAATTTAAATTAAGTAACATATTAAACGATTTATCCTTCTATCAAACACGAATGCTCCCTGGATCAAATGTCCTATTTTAATTATGTAAATACTTTATATTTATTTCTAACGGTTGCAGCGGAGCTCACGGGTACGGCTAGTAGTACAAATAAGGATTTAATTTACGCTGAAAAGTTTTCTATCCGATTGGGAATAATTAGAAGGCGCACTACAACCCAGTACTGCGACCTAGAATATGTGTTGCTCTAAACCTTAAGCTATGCGCATTTCCAACCCACACCGGCTGACTACACTAAGGTTTGACAATGGGGAAATAGTACCGGCACATCTATTGTTCCTAGTACCCTCAACAAATCGAAAAATCGAAGGAGAATTGGGAGGAAAATTTAAAAGGTACGCAGAACGCGTCCTTGCAAGGGGTCGGGGGCTGTACAAAACTAAATATGTGAGCTCCAAGCCTGTTGGCCACTAGTCTCACTCCGGGTTACGCTGCTCCCCTGAGGGAGCTCTAGAAAATTTTGAAGGGGAAGCCGAAATTGGACATAACCTCTTAGGTACCACATACGCGGGGGGGGGGGACTGACTTTGATCAATTGATCACGGAACGGGGCGAGGAGGAGTTGGCTGGTGTTTGCCGTTAGAATAGCAAGACGCCGTCATCTGTTATTCGATGACAAAGCACGTGAAGGCCGTCGGAAGAAGCGCCGTGAAATCTAATCTGCAATTTGAGAGTTCCCTGTCCTTTCAATTTGCGACTTATTGAGTGACCTCGTATATTTAATAGACTATTTATATTATCCGAACTAGGGCATACATCGTTTATAATAAGAGTGGAATATATATGGGGAAGGGCATATAGGTCCGTGGCCCATTTCTTATAGGGCTCATCCCGACATTTGTCTTACGCCTGAGGAAAACCACGGAATACCTTAGGCGAGATGAGTTGTCTCATGTATAAGAGACTAGCCAATTTGGCTATTATGTAGGAGGTGATTGCTGTCATGAGCCTTGTTGAATCGTCTCAATTTTGAGACAAGCCATTTGGCTATATGATGGCTCAATTACGAAGAGGGGGAGAGATGTAATTAGTTGGTTAATTTAAAGTAATTAGGGAGATTAATGGGGATATGAGTGCAGGTCCGTGGCCCATTTCTTTTAGGGCTCATCCCGACATTTGTCTTAGCGCCTTAGGAAAACCACGGAAAAACCTTAGGCAGGATGAACCCTCAACAACTCAAGCTTCGTGACTATATACTGGACTGTGCACCTATCGCATTGTCTGTAATGAGACGATAGTAGCGATCCTAGTGGTTAGCAACTATCTATGGATGCATATTTACTACATATTGAGCTTCGTGACTGTATATATTAGACTGTGATAGATGTCTGACAAGCAAACGTTCTGATGGTGGCAGATAAAAAAGTTAATTTTTTTTCTTTCACCATATTAATAATGTCAAAAGAAGTGCTTATACAAATTTTGGACCGTTTATAGAAAAAAAGCACAATTGCATGGAAATATTTATTGAAACAGATACAGCAATTGTTGCGCTATTTGTCAACATAATATCCCCCACTGGACTTGAGACATTTGTTATACCATGGGATCAATTTCTGGTGTCGTAGAAGTCAGCCACCTCAGATCGTAAAATATTAACTGACCATTTATTATACTGAGTGACTGATAGAATAAGCAAATTCGAAATAAATTTAGAATAACACAAACAGAATAATATTAGAGGACAAGTTACCCCAACCAACCCGGACAGATCGTGGTACTCATGAAAGTGTGGACTCGATTTTCATGCCCCCATGCGCTTTCATGGCGTTTAAAAGGAATTCTCTTTAAACGCCATGAAGGTACATGGACGTAATAGAGTCCACTCGTTCATGATCTCGGCACTAGAATCTGGTGGTATGGGCAGCACTACGCTCCAACCGCCTTTCATCTCCAGATAATACACGATACTTTTTAAAGGTTTTATAGTACACGCCTGTGGAGTAACGGTTAGCGCGTCTGGCCGCGAAACCAGGTGGCCCGGGTTCGATTCCCGGTCGGGGCAAGTTACCTGGTTGAGGTTTTTCCGGGGCTTTCCCTCAACCCAATATGAGCAAATGCTGGGTAACTTTCGGTGCTGGACCCTGGACTCATTTCACAGGCATTATCACCTTCATCTCATTCAGACGCTAAATAACCTAAGCTGTTGATAAAGCGTCGTAAAATAACCTACTAAAATAAAAAAGGTTTAATATAGCATTATCTTCTGATTGAGGTCCTGACTAATATGTAGCCTACATCTATTATCAGGCAGTACATCTTACTTGACGATATGTGTCGGAGGAAGAACAATAATTGTTTGTATGCATCTGAAGTCTGACTAGTGTAATATGTAGCTAATCGGCGATGTATTCAATGCAGGGGGAAAAGAACTGACACCCTACCCCATTATCTCCTGGCCTAGTTGCCTAATAAGTGATGCCTTCCTGGTATCGCTTATGAGGTTCAGTTGACTAAACAACAACAATATAGCATTTTTTGTGTATTAACTTTCTTAATTTCCCTTTTGTCTCATATGTATCCGTTTCTTCATGTTTTACGTCAATTGCGAAAATGCCATAACAATATAAAATCTTAAAATTATGTTCTCTTTGGGAGATTTTCTTATTCTTTGTACTGTTTCTTTCTTGCCAGCTAAAATTATATCATCCCGAACTGATGCAATAGGCCATGCAGATTAAATGGAAATTCAGTGAAACTACAGAATTTACACTTATTAGTGTGAATCAATTCATGCGGTATTATCAGATTCACATTGTTTCAAACGGAATCATCGGGAAATTATTTCGTAATCTCTATGTAAATCTAAACGCTTAAAAGGATGTTATATTTTTTGTAGGAAATCATGAAGTTGCAACCATTTGAGGAAGTCTTGCCAACTTTGTCGCTTTGTGTTGCTTTATATATTACCTGTATGTGGTCACTTTAGTTTTGCATTGTGAGTTCAGTTTCGTAACTCCAACTATGCGAATCACTTAAAACTGTATATTAACTTGAAAAGAGTATTCACAGTGCGAGTTTGGTTTTAATTTCAGTTCTATGTGATTTTTTTTCGGTCAAGTCCATTGTTCCCACGTACCGGTAATGTTTTTAATACTTCTTTTGTCTCATTTTATAACCACTGTATTCGAGATTTTGGTCAAGCATATGAATAGAGTATTTTGATGTATTTTTATTGTATTTTATATGAGATGTGCTCTCTTTATTCCTAGGTATGTTTTATTAAATCCGCTTCCCTTTTTATATGCACTCCCTACTAGATACTGTATAGTCAGTTCTCGATATTCTGTGGTAACGTCGAGTCCCGATAAGAACTTTTTAATAAAAGGCTTAAACTAAGAGCACACTTTCTGTTATGAAACGCATATTTCTGGAAAGCTGCACAGTTGTGAGAAGACATGTAAACAAATTTATTTCAAGTTAAATTATTTGTAATAAATCTCAGTGTTGTTTTTAATACTAGTCATTAATTTTTATTGTTTTTTGTGCAATTTTACACAGTAAAACTTACCATGTACGTTTGTGCACATGAACAGGCAATCTTCCACTGTGGCCACAAAGTAATGGTAATGCATCCAAATATAAATTGGCGAAATCGGGTTTTATTTCCAACATGAAGTTACAGATTTTCTTATATTTCACTGCATATTAGTTTGTGTCCTTTGTTTTATGATCTGTGCTGTCTTAAGGGGTTGAGTGCAGCTTACAGCAGTAAAATTTTGGAAATATTCAACACTTTTTTCCTCCATTACTGTATCTTGCACAGTAATGAAAATTAGTATCTGTAAAACACTGTCCTTCTGCTATATGAAAAAAATATTTTTACGATTTAAAACAATTATTTATATTTCATTTTTTCAAAAGTCAGTTCACTGTCCAGTGATGGAACGTTTCCCACATAACTAAAAATTATCCAACACTCTGTGATGAAATTTTTTGTGTGTATTTATGCATGTCATATCTACAATATGATGCAAGATCACTTCTCTACCTTTGATAGATTGTCTGATAAAAATAAATTCATTAAAAAATGATCAAATATCAGTATTTCCTTCTAACACAAAATAAAAAAAAACATGATTTATTAAGGAATGTAGTTGAAAGAGCATGATATTGTAAACATGAGTTTCAACAATAAAATAAAAGAGAGAGAACATGAAAAAGTTAATAAGTTTGTGAGTTATGAGAGAAAAGCTTCATCACTGCACAGAAAACGGCATCATTTTGAATTTTGAAAAAAAAAAAAAAATATATATATATATATATATATATAATTATATATGTAAATAGTTTTTTTTTTAAATCGTAAAAATATTTTTTTTTCGTATAGCAGAAGGATAGCGTTTTACACATACCAATTTTTATTATTGTACAAGATACAGTAATGGAGGAAAAAAATGTTGAATATTTTCAAAAATTTTACAGCTGTAAGCTATACCTAACCCCTTAAACGAAACTAGTGGTCTTGCGTCGTTCTGACAACATAACCAGTGGGTGCTACTATTTTTAATTGTCTATAGTTAATTCTATTTAGCTGCAAGGGTGAGAGTGTAACTGACTGAAGAATTCGATCCTTGAAGATTATGGCAATTAACTACGTTTATGACGAGTGTTTACTAGAAAATGTATTATCAAAATAAAGTACGTACAAGAAATAACTACAGTATTTACTATTGAACTATTATAATTTTTATTATAATAATTGTAGAGAAATTATTATAATGCTAAAGAAATCATATTTCGAGTTTTCAAGAACTATTGTATTAATTGTTTCCTATTTTGAATATTAATGATTATTAGACTTCGGATTTTAGGTTAAATTCCTATTTTTATATGGGGATAAACTAAAACTAGTTACATGTCTTCATATTTTATATAAATTATGAACATTTGAAAGCGGGTTTACGGTACCTAAAATGTCTGTTTTGCCCATTGGAACCTATTTTTAAAGTTTTAGATCCTAAAATTGCCTATTTATATTTGTTACATATATATTTTGAAATTTTCATGTAGCAGTGGAAGAGAAAGTTTTGAATGTCATGGGTTGGGTATGGTTCAATTATCTCGTAATAGTTTGGTTGTAGGCATGAAGAAATTCCTGGAAGATGTCTGGTTTTGTTGAGCACTTGAGCAGACAGTAGGAATGTGATGAATCGGAGGATGTAGTTATCCCTAAAGAAACCAGCTTGGCAAGTATTACTAGATTTAAATAAGCATCTATTGCTTCGGTATCATTGGTAAGAATTTTTTTTTCGCTTATAAAATGGTTTTGTCAAAGAAAAGGCAAAGTTTTACAATAGAAAATTAGAGAAAAATGTTGTTATGTAATGAAATCCCAATTATGAATAATGTGTTAATTGTAAATTAATTGGACAAAAAATTAATTTAATTGTAATATAAGCACTTATGTATTAGCAGTCTTAGAGCAATGATGTCGATGATTTTATTAGAAATTACGTACCGGTATTCATAATTTAAGACTTAACAAAATAAAGTTTCTAACCGCAATATTTTTTTACTGTTTTTGTCACTGTATGCCGTAATGTTTAATACTCACTAATTAAATTGCGTTTTTACAGTTACTGTAATTTGTATGGATATAAATAACATTTTAGCTGCATAAAATAATATTTTTAGCTGCTTGAAATAGTATTTTTAGGTGCTTAAATCTATGTTTTTAGTGCCTATTGTGATAAATTCAGGGCCTATTTTAAATGCCTAAAAGTTAGTTTTAAGTGCCAAAACATCCGAGGTCTAATGATTATGCAACTGAAATGTTACAATTTTATCTAAGAAATTTGTGATTAAAAGACATAGCCTACAAGAAATAATCAGTATAATTGTCTAAAAGTTGTGAACTTTCTTTTGATTTTAATGTTTAAAACTTATGTAAATTCGATGGTGTTTGAGTAAAGGGAGGTAAGTCATAAAAATGAGTTTTGTGTTGAAAGAAAATTAAATATCGGACTATTATTGCAAATAATTTTCTACACAAATAAAACACACCAAATGCTAGTCATCTTTTGTTTCTTGCACACTTACTTGTAGAATTTAACTTGTGTATTCCCCTGGAGAGCAAAATTCCATTTGCACAAAAAATGGAGCGTTGAAATGGACGGACAGAATAAGAAATGAAGCTGTGTTGGAAATAATGGGTGAAGAAAGAATGATGCTGAAACTGATCACGAAGAGAAAAAGGGAATTGGTTGGGTCACTGGTTGAGAAGAAACTGCCTACTGAAGGATGCACTGGAAGGAATGTTGAACGGAAGACGAGTTAGGGGCAGAAGAATATATCAGATGATAGACGACATTAAGATATATGGATCATATGTTGAGACAAAGCGGAAGACCAGAAAATAGAGAAGATTGGGAAATGATGGATTTGCAATGAATGACCTGCCCTTGGGAAGAAAACTGTAAATGACCGAAACATCATATTTCCATACTTTTATATATGCCTAGTTTCAAGTTTTCAGCATTGCTTGTAATAAAAGAAGGCTCTTTCTGCTTTCTTTCTGTCTTGACTTCCTCATTGCCATGCACTGAAATAAGTTGTAAGATCAACTTGATCGCCAATGAAAAATAACTTATCCAAATAATCCCGCTTGGGTTGATTAATTGTCGTTTTTCTTTTAGTTTTTCTCAAGTGTAAGATAAAATATATTAGTAATCCCATGGCGAATTCCATTCTTGTCTTATCCATTTAGTAAAGTCTTGGAAGACCTAGGAAGAGATGGTCCGACTTGATAAACTGATGAACCAGCTACAAATCCACAAAGAGAGAAGATGAAGTGAATTTCGATATTCCTCTCAGTGCCTTAGAAAAACTACAGACAAGATTATGTTCATCTTGTTGGAGTTATTTGAAATTGGAGTACTATTAAAAAGCTGATGTAACATTATTAATACTGTATACCGGTATTTAGAACAATCTTGGTTCCAAGTTTCAATAATGAAATTAAGATTACACGTTGTCCGAGTATCAAAATCTGCAATAGACACCTTCTGTAGAAATCAGCTATGCTGCGCTCTCACTCACTTTATGCGCCTAGGGAGGTAGGTTGCCCCGAGCTGTCTACTAATGGATTTTCTCGGTCTAGCGGACCACGCAGCGACTGGTCGGTGGATCGGTTGAAAAGTAGCCTGTGATCTTGAGCCATGAGGAGCGATCTTGTGTGCTGCCACTGCTATCAATTTTCACTTCCTTTGTAAATTTTACAAGCTGCCACCGCTATAATTTGCTGTCACTGGATCGACTGACACGCGGGAGACACTTCTGACTTCAAGAGAGGCTGTCTGCTGCTTGATATATAACACCTTGGTTCATTGACTTTAAACTGGATCAGTGAAAAGGTCTATTTGTCAGTTCTTTATATAATATAATATAATATAATATAATATAATATAATATAATATAATATAATATAATATAATATAATATATATAATATGATATGATATGATATGATATGATATGATATGATATGATATGATATGATATAATCTATACTAATAATAAATCTGTAGCCGAAATTTTCCTGGCAATTTTCGATTTTCCAAAAATAATTGGCCCTAACATATATAATTGACCACCCTGAAACCGAAAATCGCTTTTTTGACATTTTTGTTTGTATGTCTGTCTGTATGTTTGTTACCTTTTCACGCGATAATGGCTGAACGGATTTCGATGAAAATTGGAATATAAATTAAGTTCGTTGTAACTTAGATTTTAGGCTATATGGCATTCAAAATACATTATTTAAAAGGGGGGTTATAAGGGGGCCTGAATTAAATAAATCGAAATATCTCGCTTATTATTGATTTTTGTGAAAAATGTTACATAACAAACGTTTCTTTAAAAATAATTTGCGATAAGTTTTATTCCTTGAAAAATTTTGATAGGACTGATATTTAATGAGATAAGTGAGTTTTAAAATTAAAATAACTGCCATCTAAGGCCGTGTAATGAATTGAAATACAAATGACTTCGTCTATAAGGGGCCTTGGACAGCAACAATCGAAAGCTATGAAAGATAGCCTACAGAGAATGTTTCTGTGTTTGTATGAAGTAATATCGGAAGTTAAATTAACCGATTTGTATAATTAATTATTATTTCACCATTGGAAAGTGTAGTTTCTCTAGATGGACATAATGCTATAATGTTATTACAGTAACTTCTGATATAATATAATATAATATAATATAATATAATATAATATAATATAATATAATATAATATAATATAATATAATATAATATAATATAATATAATATAATATAATATAATATAATATAATATAATATAATATATGTAATGTAATATTATATAATATGATTTAAGTTATTTGAAGGGTTCAGAACCATAGTGGTCCAAGCGCCATTTACTGAATACGTAGAAAACAAGGGTTAAAATTATTACCATAATTCAATTGAAACCTATAACAAGTGAAATAAAATATACACATTAAATCTAAATGATGTCAATATTCATTAAACTATGGTTGCATGTAATAAAAATTAAGAAACATGTTAAAGGAATTGTCATTGCACCAAATGAGTGTCTCTGGACTAAAATGATCGCATTTTAATTATTTGGATGCAATTTAAATTAAGTAACATATTAACGATTTATCCTTCTATCAAAAACGAATGTTCCCTGGATCAAATGTCCTATTTTAATTATGTAATTACTTTATATTTATTTCTAACGGGTGCAGCGGAGCGCACGGGTACGGCTAGTTTAATATAATATAATATAATATAATATAATATAATATAATATAATATAATATAATATAATATAATATAATATAATATATGATATGATATGATATGATATATGATATGATATATGATATGATATGTTATGATATATGATATGATATGATATAATATAATATAATATAATATAATATAATATAATATAATATAATATAATGTAATATAATATAATATAATATAATATAGGGGAGAGTACCTGAAATTGGACCGGCATACAAATTGGACTGATCGTTTCTTCAAGTAACCTAACGCATTACCTGCCGTATAAAGGCAGATTTATGAACTACGAGCTTCCCTCATCTAATTATGTAAATATTGTGCGGTTGGCAATCATGTAAACTTAGAAACATAGTTTAATTCTTTTTTAAAGCTGCTGATGTTATCGTCGTTACCATTATCATAAGATATTTAAGAAAAGACAGTTGAGTGAGAATTTTTTTATAATACTGTGCAGTAGTAGCCCTATATAGAATAACGTAACTTTTCACAAAGTTACATAACTCTATTTCTTTTTTAAGTTTTGTTGGGTGTCTAGAGAATTAAATTTACTGTTTCCTGCAGATTGGACCAAAAAGGTCTTTTAATTGGAACGTTATTAGACTTATTTATAATATTGTTTTTTGCTTACGTAATGACAGTATGAATTCAAATAACAATACGCGAATGTTTCACATCAAAAGTAGTAACCAGCCCTAGTAAAGTCTAGTTTGAAATTCATCTCATAAGATACAGCGCACCAGGTATTATACAACTTTTAGCTATGCGGCCTTAACCTCGGAAGGCGTTCGAGCGGATCTTAGAAGATGAAATTAAAGATAATTAGATAAAGGAAAGGAAAATGAAGACGAAGACTATGAAGTTGAAGAAAAATGACAACATACGAGATAAAAATTGTGACAAAGATAAAACAAAAATAATTGTAAAAAGAGCAAGACAACACTGAAGCTGAGGACCAAGACAACAATGATGTCCAAAACCAAAATGATGAAGATGGAGATATATACCAAATACGACGATGTAAAATAAACACCAAGGCAACGAAAAAATGGAGACGTAGACGAAGATGAAGATAAAACCAAGAACGTCAGTGAAGACGGAGATGATTAAAATGAAGACGAAAATAAAGATTAATATAAAAAGTAGTTGTGTGCCAAAAGTGTTCAAACATAAAATTGATCTATAATCGTTAAAGTTAAATTCATGTAAAAAGCAGCTCATTAATAAAGTAAACCATAAGAATGATAAAAGCGGTCCAATTTTAAAACTTCGGGTCCAATTTAGAAGACCTTTCTTGCATATTGGACCGAGTGCAGATCATTACATTTTGTTTGGTATTGTCTAAACTGTTACTTCTAACGTGTTGTAGTTTTATATGGGTATTTTTAAAATGTCAAGGTATGTTTTCATGATAAAGTGAAAATTTTAAGTGTTTCCGTTTTGGCAAAACAAGAAAAAATGTTGCAATTGGTCTAATTTGGGAGACTCTCCCCTAATATAATATAATATAATATAATATAATATAATATAATATAATATAATATAATATAATATAATATAATATAATATAATATAATATAATATAATATAATATAATATAATATAATACAATAGAATACAATACAATACAATACAATACAATACAATACAATACAATACAATACAATACAATACAATACAATACAATACAATACAATATAATATAATATAATATAATATAATATAATATAATATATTTGTTACTATGTCATTGTATAGTAGAACACACTTCAGACTGCGCTTAGAGCTGTCTACAAATAAACGCCAATCATTTGCACTGTATAACTTAACCCCGAATTCCCCTAGAAGACCTGAGACATTATGACAATAAACGAATTTATTCGCTTCTTAAAAATATTTAAAAAAAGCCTCCTACTGTTTTCGGAAGTATGAAACTTTTGTGTTGGGGCTCAGTAATCCCTTTACGTGTAGTCTAGAAGCTAACACTTCAGCATGTTTGGAGATCCAAATCACACACAAGGTTATTCAGCTCAGGCTGGTTAAACTTCTGGGTAGTTAAGGACGCTTTAGTACTACTCGTTCTGCTGTGCTATTCCTTCAGTCTCATCACTTGTCTGCGAATTTTTATCCTCATCTTCAGATGTATGAAATCCTTAAAAAAAAATTGGAACAGGTAGCTCGTCAGAATGCACAGTAGGTCGAATTTCTGAGGGGATAGTGGGATATAAGATGTTGTGTCTGTTTTTCTTGCCAATAACCTTTGTATAGACGAGACGAAATAGCAGTCACTTGTATGATCTTTTGGTTCTCGCCACGTCCTGGGAATTCCGAAAGATAAAGTCTTTTGAATAATTTCGAGGGAAAAATTGTTCCGGGGCCGGGTATCGAACCCGGGACCTTCGGTTAAATGTACCAACGCTCTACCAACTGAGCTGTCCGGGAACTCTACCATACACCACTCCAATTTTTCCCTCGAAATGGTTCAAATCAACTTTACAGGGAGTTATACCTGAAAGCTTGATTTGCATAATACACGTCACTGTTCGTTAACAGAAAACCACAATTTAAGTCGCGCAGAGTAAGTGTGCATTCAGTGTTGTTGCTTGACGGTTGTCAGCCCACTTTGAGGTCTGTGGATATAGAGGGAAAAATTGGATCGGTGTCAGTTGGTAGAGCGTTGATACGTTTAACCAAATGTCCCAGGTTCGATACCCGGCCTCGGAACAATTTTTCCCTCGAAATTATTCAAATCAACTTTACAGGGAGTTATACCTGAAAGCTTGATTTGCATAAATTCTTTTATCCAATCACGCAGCATTTCTTCGCAATTGTGACACACACCATGTGGGACCCATTTCATGGCTTGGTCCCCAATAGTAAGTCCGTCCCTCACAAATGATGTTATTTTATGTCTTTGTCGAATAAGGGTGAAGTATTCACAAATGTAGCAGAAACTGTGTGGGTTGTTTATACATTGACGTCTCCTTGTAGCCATGATCAGACATAAAATAACAACGGAAACAATATTCATATCTAAACAATATTACCTTATTACCTGTCGATAACATAAACATAAACGGCTGGAATGCAAAAGCTCGAATAGCAAGAAAACTAGAGCACGGAGGAAAATCCGTTTTTAAATTTGAAATCACTACGGCAAAAATATTAAGAATCAGTGAAAAAATCTCATGCAACTGACATTTCGAAAAAAATTGTTGGCCAGTGTAATAATGTACTGTAATAGAGGAGCATGAAACAAAATTTTTACCTTAACTTAAATAGTTGCATCTCGGCAGGTAGACAACATGATTAGAATCCCCTATATATGCAGAGACGTAAATGTTACTCGTTTTCGTTTCTGCTCCTAATTATAAAATGGATATCCTTTCTATTATACTCGAAAAAAAAGGAGGGAATAAAATCCTATAGAATGCTTATACTTTGCTTGGAAAAGAGGAAAATTATATCTCTCCATTCTTCGTATTATTTAATTACCGTTACATTGTAATGCGGGTAACATAAGCGTAAGGCGACATAATTCTAACAAAGCCAGTATCTACTATCTATAATTTTGAGTGTAATTGAATAGGTACGTTATTAAAATAAAAAAATTGTAATGCTTGATAAAGGAAGGCTTCTACGCGGCGCAATTAATTACAATTTTTATTCGTTCTCTGGAATGCATAGCGTCGCATTGATTAAACTGCGGCTGCTTCCTTGCGGTTTCGGAGAGGAAAGTTTTGAGGACAAAGGAAGACCGTTCCCGTGGCTTGTAATGATATTAGATTCCCCTTACAGGGACGCGGGGCAGTATAAATTTCAATTGTGTTTTGTTCCCGCTATGATGTATGGACGTGTTGGTAAACTATAAGCCTATTTTCTACGCGAAGTATTTCAGACCCTTGAGAGTATAAATGTCTCAAGTTTCGAGTTTTCCACTATGCGTAACATTTCTGAGATATTTCATCTCTCTTCAATAATACTGTAAAACTTTCTTCGGCTTTTCTTCTTGGTATCTTTACTATAGTGTAAACATTTCTTAGTGTTATTATTTTTACTCTTCATGCTTTTATTTTGTTCTACTTTTTTATCTTCATTATTTTTCTTGATCTCATTATTATTGTTATCGTCATTTTTGTTTTATCCCTACATATATTTTTCTCCTTATGTCAACTCCTTCAAATATTTACGTTACACCTTAACATGTTATCTGCAATTCTATGTTTTAAACAAATATCTGTACTGTCTATTGTAATTGGGGCTTTGTCCTGTTATAGACATAAATACTACTTACTTACTTACTGGCTTTTAAGGAACCCGGAGATTCATTGCCGCCCTCACATAAGCCCGATATTGGTCCCTATCCTGAGCAAGATTAATCCAGTCTCTATCATCATATCTCACCTCCTCAAATCCATTTTAATATTATCTTCCCATCTACGTCTCGGCCTCCCTAAAGGTCTTTTTCCCTCCGGCCTCCCAACTAACACTCTATATGCATTTCTGGATTCGTCCATACGTGCTACATACCCTGCCCATCTCAAACGTCTGGATTTAATGTTCCTAATTATGTCAGGTGAAGAATACAATGCGTGCAGTTCTGTGTTGTGTAACTTTCTCAATTCTCCTGTAACTTCATCGCTCTTAGCCCCAAATATTTTCCTAAGCACCTTATTCTCAAACACCCTTAACCTATGTTCCTCTCTCAAAGTGAGAGTCCAAGTTTCACAACCATAAAGAACAACCGGTAATATACGAGTAACTGTTTTATAAATTCTAACTTTCTGATTTTTTGACAGCACACTGGATGATAAAAGTTTCTCAACCGAATAATAAGAGGCATTTCCCATATTTATTCTGTGTTTAATTTCTTCCCGAGTATCATTTATATTTGTTACTGTTGCTCCCAGATATTTGAATTTCTCCACTTCTTCAAAAGATAAATTTCCAATTTTTATATTTCCATTTCGTACAATATTCTCATCACGAGACATAATCATATAAAATAAATAAATAAATAGATAGATAGATAGATAGATAAATAAATAAATAAATAAATAAATAAATAAATAAATAAATAAATAAACGAATGAATGAATAAATAAATAAATAGCCTAAATAAATAAATAAATAAATAAAGTGATATTTTTAATAAAATTCAAAATTATAATAAATTTTTGAAGATCATTAACCAAGTCTTTCCAGTCACAAAAGTCCAAAAACATACAAGACTGAAACTATGTAACATTTTGTCACGATCAGTTCTCAGCTATGGCAGTGAAGCCTGGATTATTCGACTTCAAGATAACTACGATTGCCATCTTCAGAAATGATATTTTTACGAAGAACCGCTGGCTATAGTCTTCTGGATCTTTTTCTTCTTGTTTTATTTATTTTTAGATTTTGCTTGTTACGATCCTATTAATTTGTTTAAATCACAGTTACTCCTTCGGCCTATGTCTATTCTGTTCGATAGTTTTTACGTAAATATGAAACATGAAATTTACGTTTTGTTCATTCACTTAACATGCCTAAATTAATTATTTTCTGTTTAATTCAGTAATGCCATTTCTACTGCTGACTATTCAGCTGTGACTTTTATAACACATTAAATATTTTTACTAAAGTATATTGTGTTTGTTTCCATATGGGCATGTTTCATATTAATAATATCAGGGTAGATCGAAAAGTAACGCACAACAATTATTTTACGGAATACTATTTTGGTTAGGACGTTCGAAGTTGGCAGATAGTTTGAATCTTGCCCTACAGGCAGTAATGGTTCGATCGGATTCACCCTGGTGGAACAAGCTGTAACAACTGAGTCATGAAAGCATAATAAAATTATGTCCATGACGTCGAAAGGGGATACCTTTACCTTTAAAAAGTCAAACATATTTTCTAATATTTACGTCTTGAGTTTGTGTTATAAGCTTTATAATACCGAATATATGATACTTCATTATCACAAACATTACAATGAGGCTGTTAAACCTGATTGATTTCCTTTCAAAAATTATCCGCCAGTACTTTTTCCTTCAGGTTTATATATTGTTATTTGAATATAATGCGATTTCTATCCATGCGGGAGGTTTTACTAATCCAGAGTTTCTGTAGAAGGTTACTATCTTTTTAATCCAACTACTAAAAAATTTAGCGTCGATGGAATTGGTGATAGCGAGATGATATTTGGCTGGATGAGGCCGAGAATTCATCTTGGATTTACTTGGCATTCGCCTTACAATTGTGGAATTCCTCTAAAAATCACAACCAGATCATTAACAGAAACTCGAATAAAACCCACGCCCCAGCGCAGCACCGCATCAGCAGGCAAGAGCGGCTGTTGCCTGAGCCATGCTGATGGCTGAAGACCTAGATCATATATACCCACATAGCTCGGCCTTATAGGCTTTGACAGTAACAACTTTTGTCAGGTTTACTATGCTGCCATCTAGTTGTTACATAAGGATTCACGTCATAATTCCCATTTGAATTGCATTAGCGACTGTACTGCCATCTCGTGTTCGTTTACGGTGGATGGGTGGCGAGCCTGGCGGTTCTCTTTAAAGTGCTGCCGATTTTAACATAGGGATGAGCTACCTGTTACATATATGATCTAGGTTGAAGATTTTGTAATTTGAAATTCACATCTTTGAGTAAATAATGTGACATCATATAGCTAAAGAAATTCATTCGTTCACAGTGTTCTGCCCAAGGGCAGTCTTTCACTGCAAAGCCAACATTCTCCATTCTTTCCTATTTTCTGCCTTCCTCTTAGTGTCCGAATATGATCTATATATCTTAATGTGGTCTATTAGGCCTATTTTATATATTTTCTGCCTCGAACTCTTCTCCCGTTCACCATTGTTTCCAGTGCATCCTTCAGAAGGCAGTTTCTTCTCAACCAGTGACCCAGCCAATTTATTATTCTTTTCCTGATCAATTTCAGCATCATTCTTTCTTCACCCACTCTTTCCAACACAGCTTCATTTCTTATTCTGTCTGTCCATTTCACACGTCATTGTTCTCTATAGTCCACACCTGTGGAGTAACGGCTAGCACGTCTGGCCGCGAAACCAGGTTCGATTCCCGGTCGGGGCAAGTTACCTGGTTGAGGTTTTTTCCGTGGTTTTCCCTCGACTCAATATGAGCAAATGCTGGGTAACTTTCGGTGCTGGACCCCGGACTCATTTCACCGGCATTAGCATCTTCATCTCATTCAGACGCTATATAACCTAAGCTGTTGACAAAGCGTCGTAAAATAACTTAATAAAAAAATTCTTCTCTATATCCACAATTCAAGTGTTTCTAGTTGCTTCTCTTTACTTCGTCGTTTCTGCCCCATACAATGCCACACTCCGCACAAAGTACTTCATAGTTCTTTTTCCAGAGGTTCGCAGAAGATGTTCCTTTTTTTATTAAATGCTTCCTTTGCCGTTGATACCCTCCTTTTGTCTTCCTGGCAGCAACTCATGTTACTGCGTATAGTAGCCTATACCCCAAGTATTCGAGGCTGTCCACTTGTTCTACTGTTTCATTTAAAATTCTTCAGTTCTGATGAGGTTGACTCCTTCGAGAGCAAAGTCTTTGGCTTATTTTGTTGAATGTTTTTAGTTTGCACATTTTTTGCGGTATTAATACAAAGTCCTTTCAAGATTATTCTTAAAAGTACTTACTCCCATTTTGCTTGTAAATGATGTAGCTTTGCTACATAAGGAAGGTTTAAAGCATAGCTTTCACGCCTCTTGACTGCCCATTGAAAATCCAATCCAAAGCATTTCTCTATTATTAATTCTGAGTGTGCTTATGACATTTCTGTGAACAATAGCAGCACATCCCCCTTGTTGTCTTGTTTGTTCACTGTTGTTTATGGGTTGGTGGCTAAGGGTGGAAATGCTTGAATTCCTTCTTCAATGACATCCCAATAGCTCTGAACTTGCTTCCTCCAGCAGCGGGTAGGCTGTCTAGATCTGTTTTTTGGTTCAATGAATCCAGTTCGGCGGGATTTCGCGTTCCACTCCCTCCAACCTATGCACCTCTCCCACCACCCCTCACTCACGTTTGCTCGAATAGTTGCCAAGTTTCGGTGCCCCTCCCCACATCGCCCCAATAACTCTCTCTCAAATCCATAGTGCAGGAAATGTTAATGTACAGCATTTCGAACACTGATACATTCGCTATGGTTGGAATGGCTCGCACACTGCATTCGAATCCAACAGAGCAACATTAGCTATTTAAAATTCGAAGTTTTTCTAGTAAAGTTCTCTGCTACGGCTTTTCAAATAAGCATATAGGAGGTACAGATCATCTGTCCATCCTTTTCTATGTCGATCTATCTAGCACATTCATACTTCATAACTAATGGGGCTGCTCTATTTTAGTTATTAATTGGGATAATTTTTTATGAATATGTAAACTTTTCGATTGAGTTTATTAAAATCTGTTAGTAATATTTTTATGGTTAGCCTATAGTATGTGGTTTAGTTAACGAGCCTTCAACAAGTAGGTTACGCTATTTTCACTCTTTAATAACATTTTGTGCAACTGAAGTTTTCATAAATAAATAAGCGTCGAGTTGTTTAAATGTGAACACACACTCACTCACGCACGCACAAACCTACATAATGAAATAGAAAGAGAGGAAAGGTAATATAAGCATGGACAAAATAATATGAGGATAAAATATAGGTAGAAAAATACGAGAAAGAAAAATAGAAAAGCAGACATGTATAGAACATGAAGACAGAAATGTTGGACATAACCTACAAACATAATTGATAAATACCCAAATTTGGAAAATTTTAGTATCAGGAATTTCAAAAATAGCGTTAGGAATTTAATTTTTAAAGAATATATATTGATTTAATATGTATATGTACTTGTATGACTTAAATTGTTAAAATTGAAATTGTATTTTTAAATTTAATTTATTCCTGTAATTTTTTTTTCTTGACCCAGTTTGTGTCAAAAAATTATCTTTGTGTTTATCTTTATGTTTAGATATCTCCCTGAGCACGAGTTTTTACTCCTTCAGGGAAGAACTAAGATTGTATTTCTGTCAATGTTATTTTATTAACAATAAACAATAAACATTATAGGTTGGCCGAGGTTCATTTATCGTTAGATAAAGTTTCGTAGTTAGTTGTGGTTTTTAAGGACACTTCTGCGTCTCTTATCTTACGTCTTTTCTGCATTGTTTTTATGGGTGGTTTTATGTCGTTTTAATCACATATCTAGGAAGAGCCTCTACTTATGAACGTGTAGTGTTGGTTATATACTCAATTAAGGAACAATCAGCAGTTGACAAGTTAAATTGAAAAAATTCGCGAGTGAGGAGAGAAAATTTACAATATACAGCATATGTAGGACAATTGGGAGCGGGCGTATAAGCAACGATAGAGCAAGATGGTTACTACTGCGTGTTCAGTTCAAAGTGTGTTATGGCTCGCTGTATGTCGTCATGTGGCTAGTCGATGATCCTAGAGAATTCAATCTTCCTACACTTCCGCAGAGGCGTATTACTTATGTGCCAGAGAAGTTGCCTAGCAAGTACGGCGTTTATTCTGAAGAGTACTTACCGATACGTACGGTAACGCCTGTAGTGGCAGGAATGTGAACTGTTTGGAAATACGTACTGAGGTGAGTTTTTTCTTACTGTCGGGATATGGGGAGAGGTTTAAGACGATTACTTACATATTTGTTGACATTAACTTGGACGGTCAACATGGACACGAAGCATTTGATTTGTGTTGTGGAATATTGCCGTAAGCAACCGATGATAACAAATACTTACGACTTGCCCGCGCAAAACACAATTCGAAAGAGGTTAGGGTAGCACACAGACTTTACACACCACCATCTGTTGCTACGACGTTCAAGTTATACCACACACGTTCTCTAGCTCAGATTGAACTCCTTGATTAATAGGCAACTTCTCTGACGTAAAAGCTGAAACTCGCTTCAAATCGCTGACTCACAACAGTGACGTCATGACCACTTTGAAATGAACACCCAGTATAGCAATCAACATGTTTACTCGCAATGCACACAAGATGGCTACTCCCAAGAATTCCCAGCACAGCGAAGATATACCGAATTTTTAGTGATTATGGAAAGAAGAGATGTCACTGCTGATTTACTGTAACAACTATTCTATCAGCAACGTATTCACACTTGCTGCTGTCTCTTCGATACAGCCTACTCTTTTTTTAATGACAAAATGGTCTCCATGTGCGGCGCATCACTTCTAGAGCTCGGTCAAAGTTGATAATATCAAGTGCTCGATATTTAAGTGAATGCATGACCCTTAACAGGATGTCAACTTGAGAATCTTGGAACTATTATTAATAAATCTAGATACAGATATGAAAATGTATTCTCTTATTATAATTTTCGAGCGTTAATAACTATATCAACAGACCTGTTTGCTTACGTTAAACAGTGTGTTAGTCATTCTGACCCTTAGCTGTCCTAGCGAGCTGTGCAAATGCTTGTGTTTTCAAACTTTATCCAGCAGAGTGTGTTCTGGGTGGCGGCCAAGAAAGTAAGCTATGGTGTTACCGAGGCAACCGCAGCTTGCACGACCCCTTTAATTGGTATGGATTTGGGAGATGTAATTGTTTAAATTCCACGTGACCTGCAACACACTGACAGACTTCATCTTGTGTAACCAACTGGACACCCACAAAATGTTTCAATTCTGAATTTTTTGTTCTGTATATAAATGCAGTTATCAAAAGTTTGCAATCGATTTAGTTTATACTTACGAATTTTCAGTTCTTTATTAATGTCTTCGTTAACTACAGTATATAGACTGTATAGAGACGTTTAAGTAACAATATGGTTATAATAATAATAATAATAATAATAATAATAATAATAATAATAATGGGTGTTACAGAACCAGAAGGTTCACTGTCGCCTTCACATAAGCCTGTCATCAGTCTCTATCCTGAACAAGAATAATCCAGTCCCTAGAATCATACCCTGCCTCCCTCAAATCCATTTTAATATTATCCTCCCATCTAGTCTCGGCCTCCCCAAAGGTTTTCCCCCCTCAGGTCTCTCACTTAACACTCCATAAGCATTTCTGAATTCACCTACACGTGCTGCATGTCCTGCCCATCTCAGATGTTTGGATGTAATGTTCCTAATTATGTCAGATGAAGAATACAATGAGTGTAGTTCTGGGTTGTGTAACTTTCTCCATTCTCTTGTAACTTCATCCCTCTTAGCCCCAAATAATTTCCTAAGCACCTTATTCTTGAAAATCCTTAATCTCTGTTCCTCTTTCAAAGTAAGAGTCCAAGATTCGCAATCATACAGAACAACCGGTAATGTAACTGTTTTATAAATTCTAACTTTTAGATTTTTTGAAAGCTGACTGGATGACAAAAGCTTCTCAACCGAATAATGACAGACATTTCCCATATTTATTCTGCGTTTTAATTTCCTCTCGAGTGTTATTTATATTTGTTACTGTTGCTCCAAGATATTTGAATTCTTCTATCTTTCCAAAGGATAAATTTTCAATTATATTTCAATTTCGCACTATATTCTGGCCATAAGACATAAAATTTATTGCAAATTATATATGAGAGACTGAGGAAGTGGATACTTCAATATGATAGGCTCTCTAAGTTGCAGGCTGGTTTCAGAGAGGGTTACAGTACAACAGATAATATATTTGTTTTGGACACATTAAGGCTAAAAGAAATACAGAAGAAGAGAGGAAAACTGCATTGCGCATTTGTAGATTTTAAAAAAGCATTTGATTCGGTAGAACGTGAAGCATTGTTGTACAAGCTGTGTACAAGGAATGTCGTTGAGAATGATTAAAGCTATATCAGCAATATATGAAAAGGTGGAGTTCTGTGTAAAATATGAATGTGACAAAGTTTCGGAAAATGTGGCTACCCGTAGAGGGATTAGACAAGGCCGCATACTCTCACCCCTTCTTTTTAATATATTCGTAGATGACATACCAGAGATGGTCGATAAAATCGAATCCGAAGCTCCAAATTTAGACGGGATCTCCATACCTGCACTCTTATATGCAGATGATCTGATTTTGATATCTCGATCAATAAATGGACTGCAACAGGAACTTCACTGCTTGGAGAATTATTGTAGCCAGTGGGGCATGACTGTTAACACAGACAAGACCAAGACAATTACTTTTAAAAATGGATCTGTATATAGTAGGGATGAGACATGGACATACGACGGGCACATATTGGAAAATGTGAAACATTTCATATATTTAGAGGTTACTTTATCAATAAACGGGAGCTGGACTAAGCATGTTGACATAACGAAACGCAAGTGCGGGGTAAAGAGTGCGGAGGTATTGAAATTGATCACTAAAGTGCCAGATATTCCTGCAGCAACATTGGAGCTAGTATATGGATCTGTGGTTAGGTCATGTATGTTGTATGGGGCGGAAATTTGGGGTTGGGAAAATGCAAGAAAAATTAATTAAGGTACAAACGGACTTCCTGAAACGAATACTTGGAATTGGCAGAAGCACAGCTAATTGGGGGGTGCTAAAGGAGTTTGGGCTTCAAAACGAAGTAATTCATATGAAAGTCAGGGTGATAAAATACTGGTTAAAAATTATATTTGGGGATCAGTCGCTTCTACGGTCGATTTGCTACAAAGTTCAACAAAGGGGGGGCTGGGAAAAGGGATGGGTTTATAAACTACAGAGAGGGCTGCATCATATAGGAATGGGATGGGTGTGGGAGATAGGAGAGAATAACAGGAGGAATGTATGGCGTAATGTTAAGATGCGTTTAATTGATATCGAGAGGCAAGAGATTGAGCTCCAATGTTCGGAAAAGTCCTCACTACATTTACAATCAGATCTCATGCTTAACTGGGGGAGGTGTGAATACATAAATTCTTGTAACAAAGACAGCAGAGCAGGTTTAGCGTGGCTAAGATAGGGGGCATGGAAGGGTAATAAAATTGTCAACGAAGAAGGGGAGCGTCTTTGTCCGCTTTGCAAAGAAAAGGATTCTTATAAGCATATTTTATTACTGTGTGTCGAATTGGAACAGATGCGGAGAAGATATTTACCACCCTCGATGCTAAGTCATAGTAGGAGTTCGCTTGCATGTCTTGACCTCATGGGGAATAGAGAATGGGAACAAAAGACTGGATTGTTCCTCTTGAAGGCGAGGAAGATTAGAGCTGCAGCTGTCGAAGTTTGCTACGCGAACTGAGGAAGGGATAATAGTATCCACCCAACTGTATACTTTTATGTCTTTTAGGTTAGGATATATTACATAATGTGTTTTATTGTGTCATTTCCATTTTTAATATGTGTGTTCTTTTAGAGTGTAGTTGGATGTAATTATAGGTGGGGGGGGGAGGACCTACAAAGGAGGACTTGTTTTGGGTACAAAGCACGTACGGTCAGAAGATCCGTGCATTGGATTTTAGACAAAATTATGATAATATAAAATTTGTATGTATAATATTAGTCAATAAATCCATCTATCTATCTATCTACTTTGTCTTTTCTGGATTTACTTCCAAAGGTATCTCATTACTTGCTTCAAGTAAAATTTCTGTGTTTTCTCTAATCGTTTGTGGATTTTATCCTAACACATTCACATCATTCGCATAAACAAGCAGTTGTTTTAACCCATTCAATTCCAAACCCTTTCTGTTTCCCTAGACTTTTCTAATGGTATATTATAGAGCAAAGTTAAAAAGTAAAGGTAATAGTGCATATCCTTGCTTTAGCACGCTTTGCATTGAATAATAATAATAATAATAATAATTTTTAATGATAATACATTATAATATTATCGTTATTATTTGAGAATTGTACGGTAAGAAGTGAAGAGGAAGATATAGACCTACATGACGCTTAAAACCTCTCACTCAACTAACTTTATTAATGCGTAATATGATTTAGTGGCATAGAAAATCTGTCTCTTAGAAATCTGACAGGATATTCGAGGGATCGAACACGGCCCTCTCCATTTTGGTGAGCTGTTACTAGGTTTATAGTATTGTGTTCAGAGATAATTTAAGAAGTCATTCAGCAGTGGACGATATATTAATGGAATAATATTACAGTTTTTAAACCACTGGGAAAATATTTTATGGAGATAAAATCCTCATTCAGTAGGGATGATGTGAGCGGAATCCCAAACTTTTTTTTTTAATACTAAGTCAGAATTTCTGCGAAGCCGCTTAAAATTTTGGTTACTAAATGTCGACGTGAATGGTTTTCTTTGATATTTTCTGTTATGTCATATATGTTGAATGAAACTTTATAGACTCCATTCTTCCATTAAATTTTAATTCACAACGTAAATTACTTATTGAAATATTAAAATGGTTCTGCATTAATTAGTTGCAACAAATTAACATAAAGTTGATCTTTTAGAAAATAGAGTAGTAAGTAATACGAGTGTTGCTGTAAATTTATTTACTTGTCGTACCTACACGATAAGCAAATAGCCTAACAGAGAGGATAAACTGCATAACTTTTACCGCAAGGCCGTCATTTTAATTACGGCAGGTTTAATTTTTTGTAAAATTTTACCTTTCCTCCTTCCATGTTTGAACCACCACGTTAATTTATTGACAAAATATTGGCGTGTACTATAATATGAAACCTGTTAATTTGAAGATATAATTGTAACTTATCAGCTGTGTTGTCCGCCAATAATCATTTTTATACAACATTCTGATTGGCATTTATATACGCCATAATTATTTGTGTATTTCTCTGTCGCAATTATCGGTGTATTGATTAACACTGATATTCGAACTAACATGTGATGCAGCTGTGTTCTAGTGTAGAGTTCATGCAGTTGTTTCCATTTAACTTACCGAACTTTGTACATCTATTTACAGATATTTTGTGTAATGAAAAATTAATAATAAAGCTTAGATGAATGAAACACAGTATAACAGAAGAGGATGGAGAAAGACGCCCCAGCAAAGTAATCGAGAATGGAAAATCATCTGGGAAAATTAAATTAAATTAAATTGTTTTATTTAACGACACACGCAACTGCCGAGGTTATATCAGCGTCGCCGGTGTGACGGAATTTTTCCCCGCAGTTCTTTTACATGCCAATAAATCTACTGACATTAGCCTGTCACTTTTAAGCACCTTAAATGTCATGGACATGGGACGGGCTCGAACCCGCAACCTCGAGCACAGAAGGCCAGCATTCCATCGACTACGTTTCCCAGGCCGATTTGAGAAAATATGATGATAAACAATTTATTACACACATATTTACGTAAAATAGCGGTTATGTTAGATATTGCAAAAATTACTCGTAATATGTATTTGCAATAAGAAAAGTTAGAGATTTTTTGACGCTGTTTTTTTCTACATAAACCAGAAATTCTGTGAGGAACGGCATGTGTTAATCAACTGAAAGAAGGTGATCAGGTGAAAAATTAAATTGTTACATATTTTTTGTAAGACTATACTTCGTTCCATAATGTCTGACAGGAGAGAAGTAAACATTACCGGCAGAGGAGGAAAGGAGTATAATTGCTATTCAACCAATGGCAGAGCTCTCATTCCACGCTTGAATTGAAGTCGCACGGCCGGCCAACTTCAAGACAAGCAATGAATGAGACCTTTGCCAGATTGAATAGCAATTACTGTGCTCCAACCACGAGAAATTCTCCGCCGGATGAGACGAAGAGGGGTAATGCTGTGGATGAATGTTGATGTCATAAGATGTCATAAGGTTACACACGTGGGTACTCTTATCTCTATTGGCTAGCTCTCACAGCACAAACCATAACATTGATACAGACATATTGATACTACCCTAGTTACAAAATTAGATCACTTTTAATCTCCTGGTCTTTTAATCTCTCCATACAGGAAATAACATATGCAGGAGAGAGCATGGTTTTTAAACTGGCGTTATAACGGTAATATTATTTATCTATTTCGTTCCAATAGATGACGCAATAGTAAGCACATTCCTTTCACGGTTGATCTCCTGGTTGGAGAACAGTATACTTCTGTCCTCCTCTGCCAGCAATGTTTACTTCGGCTGTCAGACATTATGGAACGAAGTATAGTTCTTTTACTATTGCAAAAGCAGAAATTGAGTTAACGGCAATGTGAGTTAATATCTATGAGAACTGTATAAGTGTTTACTATACTCCAACCACGAGAAAGTATTTGGGGAATGAGACGAAGCGTGGTAATGCTGTGAATGAATGTTGATGTCATAAGATGTCATAAGGTCACATACGTGGGTACTCTTATCTCTATTGGCTAGCTCTCACAGCACAAACCATAACATTGATGCACACATATTGATACTACCCTAGTTACAAAATTAGATCACTGTTAATCTCCTGGTATTTTAATCTCTCCATACAGGAAATAACATATGCAGGAGAGCTCATGGTTTTTAAACTGACGTTATAACGATAATATTATCTACCTATTTCGTTCCAATAGATGACGCAATAGTAAACACATTCCTTTCACAGTTGATCTCCTGGTTGGAGAATAGTACATGATATTTGAAATTTATAAATCTAAGTATTGAACCAAATAGTAAGACCGCTTAGTTTTAATAAAAGCTGTATTCATTATCAATTAAAATTCTGTGCTAAAAATACTAAATCTCGTGACGTACGCAGCATTTTCGTTTGATGCCTTTATGATTAACGTAGGGAAATCTCATTAAATTCCTTTTAGAGGGTTTGTATGGTAGACACGCATATGGAAAAATCAGATTGAAAACTGTTACAAAATTCAGTTTCTGGGCGGGACTACTTTCGCTTATTCCGTTCATATTGGTGTTCACTGCTACTGTACTCTGCAACTGTTTATACAGTATTATAAAAGGAAAATACTGTTTAAATATTTTATGTGTACCATTTATAAAAGACTTTCTTATGACTGAATACCTTTAATTGTTAAGGGTTTATTTTTTATTCTGTGGCTATATTTTATAACGTTGATTATTTATGCCATAAGGCAGTACAAAATATTAGAACATGTAGGCCTATAATTTTATTTTGCTCTAGAATATGCCATCAGGGAAGTCCAGGATAACAGAGAGGGTTTGGAATTGAACGGGTTGCGTCAGCTGCTTGTCTATGCGAATGACTCGAATGTGTTAGGAGAAAATACACAAACTGTTAGGGAAAACACGGGAATTTTAATTGAAGCAAGTAAAGAGATAATTTTAGAAGTAAATCCGGAAAAGACAAAGTATGTGATTATGTCTCGTGATCAGAATATAATATGAAATGGAAATATAAAAATTGAAAATTTATCCTTTGAAGAGGTGGAAAAATTCAAATATCTTGGAGCAACAGTAACAAATATAAATGACACTCGGGAGAAAATTAAACACAGAATAAATATGGGAAATGCCTGTTGTTACTCGGTTGAGAAGCTTTTGTCATCCAGTCTGCTCTCAAAAGAAGTGAAAGTTGAATTTATAAAACTGTTATATTACCGGTTGTTCTGTATGGTTGTGAAAATTGGATTCTCACTTTGAGAGAGAAACAGAGGTTAAGGGTGTTTGAGAATATGGTTCTTAGGAAAATATTTGGGGCTAAGAGGGATGAAGTTACAGTAGAGTGGAGAAAGTGACACAACGCATTGTTTCTTCACGTGACATAATTAGGAACATTAAATCAAGACGTTTGAAATGGGCAGGGCATGTAGCACGTATGGGCGAATTCAGAAATGCATGTAGAGTGTTTTCGATTCGATTCATATACGACATCTGGTTTTAATTTTGGATATAATGTTAGACAGGTTTTTTCAATTTGTTACATCTTCGGAAAATGTTGTAATTATAAATGTCTTCTTTTAGTGGTCGGAGTGCTGGAATTAAACAGTGCGGTTTATGGTATAGGGGAGAGTCGGGTAGTATCGGACATCGGGTAGTATCGGACAGTGCGTTTCTTTCATCTACCACCGTATGGTAGTTCCTGAATGACATGGTTACGTTTCTTTATGCGACATCACAGAAACGTAACCATGTCAATCAGGTACTATCATCGTGTGGTAGATGAAAGAAACTCACTGTCCGATATTACCCGATGTCCGATACTATCCGACTCTCCCCTAATATATAGTTGGTTACAGTTAATTTGTGTCTATAAAGTTTAAATTCTGAGAAAGGCTTTCAAACCATGCAACATAGACTTAATCCCGGAAAAAAAAATAGAAAACTAAGTAGGAGGAGAGGTGGTTCTTTTACATTGAAATTACATATAAAACCTATGTACAGGATCGGTTGTTATTAAAGTCATGTAAACAACAATTAAAATACCAAATAATACCGTAAAGACTATATTAAACACATTGAACGGACTTATCGAGACAACTTTCTGGATTAAATTGGAAATATGTTAGGCTTATGTTAAATCGCGTTAATTTTTTACTGTTCTTTTGACAGTTAAAGCATCAGTGAGTAATTCACGCTTCCTGTTTATTGTTTACTTGTGCTTCCGAGTGAGAAAATGAATTTCATTGTTATGAGCCATACAAAAACAAATTTAATTTTCAATCCGTTCAGTTCAGCATTTGTACTCGATAACCACTTGTATTTGCTGATTTAAGCCGATATGTAATTTACGTGGACGCTGTATTTATGTACTCATTCATGTAAACATGACCGAAGACTAAAAATCGCTGTAAAACCTAGTTCACTGGCCCACTACTAAAGGTAATATTGCTATTCATAATTGAGCGAACTAGCTTCGGATGAAATATTGCTTACAAAAAGGGAGTTTCTGAAATCAGTCTTTTCCTTTTGTCGTTCCCCATTTTCTTCAACCAATGCCAATACATGTTTAACTTCGCAAAGTTTTCATGACTATTACATTTTCTTCCTTGAGCATTTTCCATATTCGTATAGAGGTTTACTCTTGGTCCTTTTTCTAGGCTTTTTCCGACCTATACTGATTGCATACACAGAAGTAAACGCGTGATGTGGGGTCGTATGACGTTGGGTATCCATCTAAGAGCTTATTATGCATAGGTCATGATTACAATTTGTTATTCTTAATTTAATGCTCTTTTCTCAAATGCATAGATTACTGAGACACAGTAAGATGATGACATAGCAATGATGATAATCTTATGAGCAAAATAGAGGAAACAGACCTCTTTGGGATCGATATCGAGTACCTTTTAGTGAAAATCCACCTGCTAAGTGAGCTTTGTATCCGTTTTATTATTCTCTCTGAAGTGCCGTTTCATTGTATCCAGACCTTCATAATTATTTCGTGAACGTTTAACGGTGGATATTGTCGATGTTCTACTATATATACAAGAAACCATACTTAAAGTAATTATTTAAAAAACCAATACTTTGTACTGAAACACAAATTAAATTTGAACAATAACATAGACGCATTTGAAAAATAAACGACTTTCACTTTCTACGAACATTGATTACTTGTGACAGTACGTAATGTAACGGAAGAAATTAATACCCTGTCATTATACAGGGAGCTATTTTTAAAGTAATTCTTGAAAAATCCAATACTTTATACTGAATCACAAATTAAATTTGAACAGTAACATGAAAACTGGTATAGACGCATTTGAATAAGTAAACAACTTTCACTATCTACGAATATTGATTACATTTGACAGTAACGTAACGGAAGAAATAAGTGTTATGCACTATCCAGGATATTAAAAAGTAAATTAAACTAAAAAAATAAAAATTATACATGTAAATAAATGGATAGATAGGTAGATAGGTAGAGATGAACAAAACTAACTGCCGCTCTCGCTCGCTGTGTTCGTTGCACTTGTCTTTCGAGTCTCGTCTCGTAAATCTCGTGCGTTTCGAGTCTTGCTCATCATTCTCAAAATAGCATTTGGTCGACGTGGAAATATTTCGTAACTTTGAATAATATACATCATTGAAATAAATAATGTTAGAGATGTTTAATTGATACAAAAAGACAAACCAAAACAGTATTACAGTTATCAAAATGTTCTGATTCTATTATCAGATATTACCTTTGGTTATATAGACATAAAATAATTCTCAAATAAATTTGAATTTCTAAGAAACATAAAACATAACGTTAAATAAAGCGTTGATATTTTTTTACTTGAGATTGTACACTTGATCTCCATCAAATATAAAAAAAAATCTAGCCTTTTAATGAGGGCCTAGCAATAAAGATTGGGGAACGGATTATTATACACTTAAAGGTAGAGATTATGTTTCAAATAGCCTACTTGATTGTTTATACACACATTTATATATAACAGTTGCCAAAATAGATAAAAGTTCAGTCTGGTTTAAACAACTGTGAGATTCAAGGCTGCTTGACGTTCGAGTGTTGACCACTCCCGATGTCTTGACAAGCAGTCAACGGCGGCGGCGGCGGCGTAGGCAATATTGTCGTGTGGGTTTTCGGCTTTGCGGGCGCTGTTAGTCTTGCTTTCTCGGTCGTTGTTCATCTCTAGTAAGTAGGTAAGTGGATAGATAGGCAGGTAGACAGACATATAAATAAATAAGTAAATAAACAAATAAGTAAATAAATAAATAAGAAAATGAATAAGTAAATTTATATATTAGGGAGTGGTAGTATGTACAAAGGAATAGTAGGCCCTACATGCCGCTCTTCTGAGATCATCTGATGACAGCACTGTTCATAATAGGTGTAAAGATACAGCTGTTCGTAGTTCCCTTGGCTGCAAGTATGTTTTTTTCAGCACGACGGAACTCCTGCATATTTTAGCCGTCAGATGATAGGCCTACATAATCTAATTATCACGTCCCCCGCACGATATTTAGAACTACTACAATTGCCAGTCTCTTTTTTTTCATCCCTTTCAGCTTATTGACATTAAATCCCTCTGAGAGACTTAGCGTCTTGTTCTGTTAATGTATTTCCTGCTTTCTATTCAAGTCTCTTCACTTTCGTCTCAGGAACATAATTTTTGCATCAACTGTTTAATCTTTGTATCCTTTTTCTCCTCCTTGAGTCTTACTTTTAATATCGTCTTAACTCATATCTATGGTTCATACTTACCAACTTCTCTGACTAATCCACATTTTCTACTTAGCATGAGGTACAGTGCACAGGTATGCTTATAAGTTTTATAACTCCTAATGTTTTAATATAGAGACAACGAAAAAAGCCCACTCATATGACACCAAAACAAATATATATATAGGGTTTCAATTAGGGGGAAATTCTATGATATTTGTGGTGGGAAATCATCTTTAGTGCAGGTTTCTTTCGAATACTTCAATTTCGCTTGCCAATGCCATTTAAATATTTCTTAATTTATTATTATTATTATCGTTTTATCACATGCCTAGCCTTTGCAAAAGGGTTATTATATAAATTATCTGCAGTCACCTTATGTAAGTAATATGTTTCCCTTGTGTTGTGTTTAAAATACAGACATAGTTTTTAGGTGGTGAGAGCACTTTTACGGCTTTGTAAATTTGACGTATTTGACTGTATAAAATGTTTAAAAATGTGTACCACATATGTTGGTTTAATGATAAACTTTGTGCGTTGGTGTAACCTCAATCCAGTGTTTATGGATTGCTCTGCAAATATGTAAATGAATTCATAGCAGATTTTTGTAGCTCCATACCTACTTTACAACGTAGCTTTGATTTTTTTTATAGAAGAGCAGTAAAACAGCGTTAAGTTTAATTATGTTGATAAGTATGTTTCCAGAACAAGCTGTTGCAGTTTCTTCTTATGAATTTAATAAAAATTGTCATTATAAATCTGCTATATGAATGCTTGTGAAATCTCTTTTTTCTTATACATGTAAACTCAGGATTTTCGAGAAGGGAAGGTACAGAGAAATGAATTAGCAGAAGAGGAACATAAGTTCCTAGGACTGAAAGTCGGAATAAGCATATAGTATAAGAAGAAGTATATATATGTATATATAAATTCTTATTAGAGGACCTCGCCGTCCTCTATTGAATGTTGTGTAATCAGTGACTTTGTGTAGTCACGTAGATACTTATTAATGGAGAAAAATTCGTTCCGCTGAGTGCTCTTACCATCTGAGCTATTCCGAGACCCGAACGAATTTTTTCCATTAATAAGTAAGAAGAGTGTTGGTGTGGAGGAGGACGTAGTAAGTCGAGTTGAATCTCAGCAATAGCTCGCTTTATTCTTCATTGATGGCCGGATTCTGTAAACTCAAGAAATAAACCCTGGATGAATATCTCATGGATAAAATTTATCTAATGATAACTTTTTGTGTTTCTACAAGCCAGCAAGCTAAATTTACCCTTGTATAAGTTATCATGGATTAAGTTCGTTCCAAAATCTGTTAGTAGAGCAGTAATGCTATAATCAGGAAGGCTGTTTTTGAAATTAAAGAGTTTATTGAATTCAAAAGGCTGTGATTAGTGTAAATCTTAGTGATTGGATTTAATGTGGTTAAATTAATAAGTAATAATTTGCTATTAAGTTAATATTCAAGATAAAAATCACATACAGAAATTATTTTATGAAAATCAGTTCAATTTCTCGTTTTTATGTGGGTCTGATTATACCTGTTTTCAGAGCCATTTGACTGTATCCTAATGTGAGCACAATCAATACAGTCCATCACATTTAGGGAATCAGAAATGGCATGAAATTCATTAACGATGGTCTTAGCTTCATCTCCCGTAGGCATTGTAATATGTTAGTTGGTTATACCACCAATTAAAAATGAAATTCTTTTTATGATTCTGTATACTGTTGTTCATGTGAATTTGTAAATCATCTCCAATTAATATTCGAAAGCTCCCTGTGGTATAAAATCTTAAAATTTTCAGTATATGTGGGAAATATACATGCACCATCTACATTTTGGGGCAATATTAGGTCCAATTCTTTCTAAAATGTTGAGAACTGTGGTTTTTGACAAACTGTATCTTAAAAAACTCCACTTTTGAATATGATTAGAAGGGATTACGTATGTAAAAATATATTAAAAGTATATTAGGGCTACATAACTAAACAGAAACTTACAATGAAATCATAAAATGAAATAATGTCATTTCTTACCTTTCTCGGAACATTCTTGGCTTCACAGTATTATCCTGGTTAGAAGCCAACATTGTTATCCCACAAGAGACAGGCAGATACAGTACATACATACATACATACATACATACATACATACATACATACATACATACATACATACATACATACATACATACATACAGTACATAATAATATTGAGCGTGAAAGAATCCGTAACTCTTGTTAGCGTTTGATTTTAACTAACTTTATTTCTATGTATTGACTTGCTTTAACATTCCTGTCTCATTTAATGTTAAAACATTCTTACTTAAAAGATTTTCGCTATCAGTTACATATTAAATCCATGTGAAAGGATATACCCAGACTTAGTATTTCATTGCATAGACTCACGCATCCGATGACCCACATTTGACTCGCTTCTGTTTTGTTGTCCCTGACCTCTTGATCTGTGGAGTAGAAGCGGTGCATAATTGATATGTTTCCATGATAATTTGATGAAACAATTACAGGATTACGCGTCTGGAACTGTGTACATGGAGTATGAAGTTTATCCTATACGCCCTCCTTTACAAACAAACTTTCCGTGTGGTAAAAGTTGTGACACAATAGTGAATAAAGCATAACAAGGTTTTATTGGTATAACGTTCAAAAACTGGAATTCACAGAAAAGAGTAATCGGCGTAGTCATTTATTTTGTATTTTTTTCGTTGCATTCGTTGGTTATTTGTTCGCTTTTAAATTGCTTTATTTGTGAATTTTTGCCCGATATTTACTTATTTTCTTTATGATTTAAAATTATTTGTTGAGTCGTAGTAAAGTACGTACTATATTTAGTGATGTTTTATTTTCACAATTTCTCATGATAATATTTTTTTTACTTATTTTGCGTAGTAATTTTTTGTGACTGCCATCTCCTGCCATTTGGTAGTGTCTAGATCCTGAATTTCTAAAGAAAAAAGATTCTCCAGCCATTATTATTAAGGAAAATATTCATAAACTCTATTATAATATCAACCCAAGATGAATAATAAGTACTTCTTGGTGATTCTATTTCTTGTGAAGTGTATAGTGGAATATAACATTCTATAACTTATGTAAAAGTTATATTATTTTAGTCTACACTTGTGGAGTAACGGTTAGCGGGTCTGGCCGCGAAACCAGGTGGCCCGGGTTCGAATCCCGGTCGAGGAAATTTAAATTATCTGGTTGAGGTTTTTTTCGAGGTTTTCCCTTAACGCAATTTGAGCAAATGCTGGGTAACTTTCAGTGCTGAACCCCGGACTTATTTCACCGGCATTATCACCTTCATCTCGTTGAAACGCCAAATAACTTTAGATGCTGATACAGCGTCGTAAATTAACCTACTTAAAAATATATATATTATTTTAGAATTATGCCTTGCTGACGATGTTGCATTTATGTCATTATGAAAATAAACATACCAATATTTTAATGTAAAATTTTCGTAAACATATTTTCCGATTTATGTTTATTTATTTGAGGCTTTGATTTAATAAAATATGAAGCTTTAACAGTAACATGAGCTACTATGCCAGGAAGTCAAAAGGAGGATAGCAATGGTAAAGGAAGTGTTTAATATGAAAAGTAATATGTTCTGCGAACGTCTGGAAAAAAAAAAAAAAAAAAAAAAAAAAAAAAAACTAAGGAAGAGACTAGTGAAGTTTTTTGTGTGGAGTTTTGCGTTGTATGGGACAGAAACATGGACATTACTACAATGTGAAGAGAAACTACTAGAAGCATTTTAAATTTGGATATGGAGAAGAATGGAGTGTGGGAAATGAACAAACAAAATAAGAATGAAGCTATTATAGAAAGATTGTGTGGAGAAACAATAATGCTGAAAGTGATAACTAAGAGAAAAAGAAATTCGCTGGGTCTCTGGCTAAGAAGAAACTGTCTATTGAAGGATGCACTGGAAGGAATGGTAAACGGGAGTGAAGTTCGTGGTAGAAGTAGTTATCAGCATAGTCCCGTATATACAGTCACGAAGCTCAATACGTAGTAAATATGCATCCATAGATGATTGCTAACCATTAGGATCGCTATTATCGCCTCATTACAGATAATGCGAAATAGTACCTGCACAGTCTATTGTTCCTAGTACCCCCATAAACTCAAGCTTCATGACTGTATATATATATAATAAACTGTGATATCAGTATATAGATAACATTAAGATGGATCGTATGGGGAGACAAAGAGGAAGACGGTAAATAGGGAAGATTGGAGACTGCTGGGCTTACAGTGGGCAGAAAACTTTGAATGAATGAAGTTTATTGAAAGAAATATAACCACTTTAGTACCCGATGTTATGAGGAGACAAAGAGGAAGGCAGAAAACAGAAAATATTTGAGAAAGCTGAGTTTGCATGAAAGACCTGCCCTTAGACAGAACACTAAGAGTAAATGAATGCGTACCCGATGATTAAATAATGACACCGAGTTGAAGACATAGACTATCAAATGAATTGAAGGATCAAGTTTGAGAAAAGCAAAAATTTTAACAGGACAATTATGAAGAAATTTACCTGCCATGGCAAGAAAAAGAAGAGGAATTCAGAGAAGGTCTGCCTTCATACTACTGTCTTCATCCACCACAAATTCCACTTACATTTGTCGGGATTTGATCTCGGTCTTCAGTTATCCGAGCAATAGTGCATCTGAGAACATTTCAGAATGTGTCTTTTTTGTTAGTAAACAAAGTTAAGTTCTGAGAGATGACTTGTGTTGTAGTTTATGATACATTATTACAGTACTGGACAGGCCTTAACTCTCGCATGACATATCTGGTGCACTACAAAGCTTGAAAAACTCGCCCTGGCGTGTTTCCCGTTGAGTTCGAGTTTGGAGTCAGTCGCCGAGAGAGACAGGACGTGCTTCACTCCTGCTGACATACGTCGGCGTTTACGTGCTAGGTGTAAAAATTGAATGCAGTGTCTTTTTCCACCACATTTTGTGTAAACACATGTTATTATTCACTTTAAAAGTTTTGCATTCTTTAGTTTGCTTTAAAGGAGATCGAGGATTAGAAAGAAGTGAATACTAAACACATTCACTTATGGCGAATGAAAATATTCCTGACGGTATATTCTTTTTCTTCTTTTTCTTCTTCTTCCTCCCTTTTCCGAGACTTGTCAGTCTTATACTAGAATCGAGTTATTCTTTCTTCGTTTGTTCTCAACCAGCCACATTTTGCTTTCTCATTGTACATACAGTAGGCAGTACCTCAATCAGAGGAGATTAGGCTCTGATTGCGGCACTAATCCTTTAATAATAATAATAATAATAATAATAATAATAATAATAACAACAATAATAATAACAATAATAATAAATTATTTTAATCTGGTAGAGCTAAGGCCTGTAGGCCTTCTCTTCCGCCCACCCAGACTCTAATTCTAATTGAATACAATTGGTTACATAGTTATTACATTAATATCTAGACCAGGCGTCTCAAGGCCAACGCATAAAAGTTGTTACAGAGAGCAAATGTAGATAGCGTAGTCAGCTGAAGAGATAAGCGCAATACCCGAAGATAGCCTATCGCTGATTCATGTCACACGCATGAGTGAGCTAAGTTGTAACTGTCGCGGGAGAAATTTCACAAAGCTGCACTTTTGAGTTGTACTGTCGCAATAGACGGTTGTTTTCGGAAGGAATAAAATTTCGTAAGTAGTTTGCGGTAGTAGTAGTAGTAGTAGTAGTAGTAATAATAATAATAATAATAATAATAATAATAAATTTATTTTTTAGTTATGTATTAATGAGTAAAAAGAAGACATCTGAAGCATGATGAACCATACATGTTACGTAATTATTTAAGCACAAGGAACTGGCCACCCTACCCCATTATCTCCTGGTCTAGTTGTCTCATAAGTGGTGCCTTGTTGGTATCATTTGTGAGGTTCAGACCTGTCTTCGGACGGTTGACTAGACGACAACAATACTTCATTTCTAGTAAATGCTTTTTGGTATCTCTCTTTGTTTTAAGTTTATACTATATTTAATAAAATAAATTTCAATTAAATAATAATAATAATAATAATAATAATAAAATTACAATTAAACTTGTTTGTTGTTAAGGTACGTATTCTTACGATACGTCGATATTAATATATTAATTACAATAATAGTTAAATAATATGTTTCGTAATGTTTTCAATAATTAACAATATCGAAAACATCTTAGAAGTTCACAATTATTTTAAATTAGAATTATTCAAAATCTTAAGTCTGGTCTCAAATTCTTTTCTCAAGTCCTTCAGTACTTCATTATATTTGTTACACTGGTCTTGATTCAAATTAGGTAACAATTTTAGATTAATGAAGTGGTAACAGTTACCCACTGAAACTTGCGATTCCCACTTTCCCTATGAAAGCTTTTATTTCTTCATACATATGCGGTAATAAGGACATTCTTTCCTCGGAGATGGAGACAACATCGTAGCGGTTGCAGATGTCTGTTCAAACGACGCGATCAATGACGTCATCCGGAGATACACGAACTGCTCCTGCAACTTGTTCCACTCTTACATAAAAAAATAGAGAGAGGAGGAAGTGCTCCGAGAAGGCCCTATTGAGACGTCTGATCTAGACCATAAAACAACATGAAAGTGAATAATGAAAGTTGGATAAGTAATGTTAGTGAGACAATAATAAAAATTGGTAAGAAATAGTAATAATAATAATAATAATAATAATAATAATAATAATTCATTTATTTATTCTGGCAGAGCTAAGGCCTGTAGGCCTTCTCTTCCGCCCACCCAGATTCTAATTCTAATTGAATACAATTGCTTACATAGTTATTACATTAATATCTAGACCATAAAACAACATGAAAGTGAATAATGAAAGTTGGATAAGTAATGTTAGTGAGACAATAATAAAAATTGGTAAGAAATAGTAGTAGTAATAATAATAATAATAATAATAATAATAATGATAATAATAATTCATTTATTTATTCTGGCAGAGCTAAGACCTGTAGGCCTTCTCTTCCGCCCACCCAGACTCTTAATTCTAATTGAATACAGTTGGTTACATAGTTATTACATTAATATCTAGACCATAAAACAACATGAAAGTAAATAATGAAAGTTGGATAAGTAATGTTAGTGAGACAATAATAAAAATTGGTAAGAAATAGTAATAATAATAATAATAATAATAATAATAATAATAATGAGAATTTAAATATTTATTCTGTGATATATATATATATATATATATATATGTATAACCATTAAACATTGAGGAACCTGAAACAGCTATTAGTCTATTGTTAACAAGAATTGTTAGAAAAATATTTCGTTAGTCTATTCTCAAATTGGTTTGATGTCTGACAGTCCCTGACATTACTTGATAGGGAATTCCAAAGCCGAGGAACAGCCACAGTGAAAGAAGATGAATATGAGGATGTTCGGTGGGAGGGAATGGATAATATTGAGGAGTGTTGTGATCGTGTGTCTAGGTTATGGTGGGTGGATAAATTTTGAAAACGAGACGCAAGATAGACAGGAGTGGAGAAATGCAATATGTGAAAGAGGAGGGAAAGACATTGGATTTTCCTACGATCTTCTAGACGGAGCCAGGACAACATTTCAAGGGATGGTGTTACGTGATCAGCCCGGCGAATATTGCAGACGAAACGGACGCACATATTATGAACACGTTGTAGTCTCTGCGCCGAAGTAACCCTTAGGTCAGTAAACAGAATATCACAGTAATCGAAGTGGGGCATCACGAGTGTTTGCACTAACATCTTTTTCATGGAAAATGGTAGAAAATTCTTCAATCGCCTAAACGAGTGGATTAATGAGAATACTCTTTTGCAGGTTTCTGTAACTTGAATGTTCCAATTTAAACTTTTATCCATATAAATACCGAAGTTCTTTACTGATTCACTGAACGGAATTTCGGTGCCGTATGTTTTAATCGGGGACAAATTTGGTATGGTAATAGTGCTTAACAAACGTGATTGGCCCACAATGATTGACTGTGATTTTTCTGGATTTAGTTAAGTCGGAATTTCCGTGTCAATGTCAAAATTGAGTCGATACAGATATGAGAAAAGAAATAACACAACAATAAGTAAATAACAAGAAGGATGTCAGGAAATTTATAGGTCCCTCTGTTACAGAAAAAAAGAATGTTTGAAAACGATTATTTGGTAAATTTATAAAATTATTTGTCCTTCATCACATGAAATGGATGAATCTGAAGGGTCTAGTGGAATGTCCTGTGATACTTGTGGGTTGAGTGGATCTTTTCCTGAGAGGAAAGAAAGCTGAGCCTGACACATTGTTAAGGTGTAAGAAGAATGGTTTTGTCCGCTTACGGATGAATTCTTGTATAGTGTATAATTTCAGTTCGCTATGTAGTTGTGAATTTCGGACAAACCATAGTGCTTTAACAGTAGTTCGTAGTATTTTGTTTTTAAAAAGTTGTATTCTTCGAATTTTATTCAATAATCCTGTAAAATGCAAAATCACCTTAGAAAAAGTACAGAACAAACACAAAATAAACTAAAATATCCAATTGAAAATGCCACAGTCAGAGTCATGGCTTAGTAGATCATGGTGATGCTGATGAAAGATGGGGTCCTTTGTCCAATTCTGTTATCAACTTTGTGCGAATTTTTAATCAACATTAAACATCAAAGACGTTGCTGAGTCCTTTCTCGTGTGCTCAATATAGCGGAAGACCATTAGCAGAACAGTATGGGAGTATGCTGCACAAGACAAGAAGACCCGTAACAAAGACCCATTATCCCCATACTTACAGCGTATGCCGAATCTCACCGGACCGCTGGACAACAATGACGTCACGCTGCAGCGAAATAGCAACAAAACTGCTGGAAGGTTCGATGGCTATCATGGCAGCTGTACAAGTTGTTGTCTGTGCTACGCTAGCAAGATTTTGCGAAATTTCCGTGCTGTCATGTCGTTCAAAGAAAAGAGAGCATAAACAATTTATTTCTTGAACCGGTAGTAATAACTGGTCCGTTGACATGTTCTCTCATAAGCCATTAACATATTGTTTTTACGTTGTGCTCATTATAAACAATACAGCAGAACCAAAGCAGAACACACCGCCATGACACAACAGTGCACGATGTCATTCGACTGGTAATTCCCGCCCTATACAAGAACCAATCATATTCACTGATGGCGGCTGATGGAGACTGCCACCACCTCTGTAAGCTGATGGAACCGGTGCGACACCGGTGGAGCATCAGTGGCGTCACGTTGAAATTCGGAACACCGTAATGCCATCAGATTGCTCAGCGCTGAGATTCGCAATACGCTCTTACTTTTTGGGAATATAACTCGAGTGCACTAGCTTTATATTTGGAGATGTTACCGCGTCAGCGACAACGGAGAACATGCTGATGGTGATGATGATAAAGAGGAAGACGAAAGTAAAATAATGCGTGCAGCACTTGTATGTGAGCATATTCTGAAGTAGGTAACTATGTAGATAAGAAACTATAGATGGGAAGATACATAATATTGTAGAATAAAGCATGGACGATGTAGGCTAGCAGATTGTAGCTGCAGTTCAAGTACGTTGCCTTGTGGTGAGGATGGCGTGCGGCCCGGATCATCTCCGTGACTGGTACGGCTTATCTTCGCGTGTTGTGTGGGTACGAGCGATGCATTTTTAGTTTATCGATCCTTGCATTGCATTATCCCTAGTCTCATTGCCAATTTTTAAATATCTGTGTGTATGTGGACCCTCTGAAATTTTTCAGCTCTAGTACATATTTATTCGATCGTGTGAATATGTATGTATATTCTTAGCGATTCGTCGGTTTACAAGCAAAACACATTAAGTAAATATATATATATATATATATATATATATATATATATATATATATATGTATTACTTCTGAGAAAAGGGCGTTTGAATGTTCTTGACAAAACTGAATCCTTAAAATATATTTTTAGAAAGTTGTTTCTCTTTATTTGTATTTTATTTTCCATTTCTAAGTTTATACACACATTATGTACATTGTATACGCCTTTTTCTCAGAATTATACCCTGTGTACCGCTTAGAGGGATCGAGAAATAAATGCACACCACTTAAAACCAGATAAAGATATCGTTGAGATTTACATCTGACAAGATAGAGAAACTATCCAAAAAACAAAGTCTGAAAATAGCTGCATGCGTAACTTTCGTTTGTTGCTAGACCAAGCCTGGTGCCATTTTGTAGGAGAACACGCCATGGTCAACATGTGGACACCACAACAGAAAGTTCAGTGTATGCTATGGCTAGCAGAAGAAAAATCTGTTACGCGAGTACAACCCCGTGTTCGTCGTACATGGATAGGTGGATCGGAAGACGAGGACCCATTGCCTGGCCAATCAGGTCACCCGATCTGGCCCCCTTGGACTTTTTTTCTGAGGCTTTGTGAAGGGTGCTGTGTACCAAAGAGGCAGAGCTAACACTTTGGAGGAACTGAGACAACACATCACAAATGCAGCTGTGCTAGTGACTCAACAAATGTCACAGAACAATTGACGGGAGGTTGAATACCGTCGTTTAGACGTCTGTAGGGCAACTCAAGGCGCACACATCGAGTTGTATTCAGCATTCTCCGAAACTCGGAGAGTTTTTACATGAAGTTTTGTAAAAAGTTTTGTTAATAAACCATTATTTACACTTGAAATTATCACATTTCTCGATCCCTCTAAGCGGGACACGGTGTGTGTTTTGCTTATAAACCGACGAATTACTGTTTTATATTTTAGTTTTATATTCTCAACCAAGTTGTAGTATATTTGGCTACAAATGAAGCAGAAAAGTTGATATTTATGCCTCACACTGCCTCTGATTGAGGTTCTGGCTGATATCTAATTACATCTATTATCAGTCAGTACACCTCACTTCACGATATGTGTCAGAGAAAGAACAATTGTTTGTATGCATCTGAAGTCTGTAATTAATAGTGTGATATGTAGCTAATCGGCAGTGTATGCAACAGAGAGGGAAAGGAAATGGCCACCCTACCCCATTATCTCCTGGCCTAGTTGCCTCATAAGTGGTGCCTTATTGGTATCACTTGTGAGGTTCAGATCTGTCTTCGGACAGTTGACTAAACAATCTCTCACTCACGCACTATACCACGCCATGTGTTCTTTTTACTGTATGTGTTGTCTCAGTTTTCAGATTTATGTATGACTATTTGTTTTAGTTCTCATTTAGAAATGGTTTGGTTTAATTTTTGTTTGACTGAAACCGATCGTATTGCTTCTGTGTAATAAATTAATTTGTACCCTGATTTAGAATACGGTGAAATTTAAACTTAAAATTAAAGAAATTAATGAGAAAAAATAACATAGCACCATATAATTAATAGCTAATTATTGATTTTATTTATTTATGACATTAGTTATAAGCAGGCTTCGAGACTTTGGACCCGATACAATAAGTTTACTGTGCATGTACTATAGGTTGTTGACTCGCTGCAGGTAGTGAAAGGTAGTTGCTATTTAGAGTAGAATACGGTAGTATGGGGAAACGCACACACATGGACATTCTGAAAATAAATATACATTACACAATGACAATGTCAAAAGAATGTGAAAAGCATTTATTCTCCTGTCTTTTATAAGCATTTGTGTTTAGTTATACACAGTGTTAATGGTGGAAATAAACATGTAGCAATTTTAATTTCTTCATTTATCCTATTGGTCGTCTTTAGGAAGTGCAGTTACAGTACCGAATTGCAATGTATTACAATATACATTTTCAGTGTCTCAAACGTAAATATTTTTCAGTTGTCTCCCAAACACAGTTTTTACTGTGAAAAGATACGCTCTACGTCGCATGACTTTATAGGAGCAAAACGAAAAAACTTAACATCATTGCAGTCTCTAAGAGACAGTCCTGCATTCTCGGGAGACTCTATGTCCACTAATTTGCTGTTTATATTACACAATGCTCCATACATGTTATTTTACTTAAAATTGATTTCCACTTCTGTTTTACACGTTCAGTAGCCGGTGTACTTGGTGTCTCATTAATTCTCTGCGTCATTTCCTCATTTAATTTGAGGGCTTCCGGCATCTCTTGCTCTGACTTTTCTAATCGTGTAATAGTTTCAGACACAGTTTGAAAATAGGTTTGTATGAAAACCAAATTATTCATCAAAACCTTCAAATCCAGAGCGTTTTCCTTTGCGCATTTGTTGTCACTCATTCTACAGTACCCCCACCCACTGCACGCTTTACCACTATACTCAGTACGCCGTTATGCAGTTTTCCCACTGAACTGCTCTATCGGGTCCGCAGTCTCGAAGCCTGGTTATAAGTTTATTATAAAATTATACTTATTTATTTAAATATATGCCATATTGTTTGTAACGTGTATCTTGTGTTAATTACTTAATTTCTTGTTTACGCTTCCTTCGTTATCCTATCTATTTTTGAATAGGGGTAAATTTATTTAACTTAATTTTATGTTTTAATGTTTAATATATTGAATATGTTTAATTTATTTAATAGTTTAGGATGCTATTATTTTATTTTTATTTACTATAATTTCAATCATAATATGCTTTTATTAGAATATAATATGGTAAGCGGAAAAACAAACGACACTGTAATAATTTACAAATCTTCTCATCATTCGTGAGCTGCCACAAGGGACAAAGAGTACTTAACCACATAATTGTTTGCAAGTTCAGTGAACCATTGATTTTGTTTTGACAATGAAACTCCTACAAGTAGGCTACATAGCTGCAAATACATTTTAAGATTAATGGAAATATACCTAGTTTTAAAGAGGTAAGTGTTACAAAAAAGTAAAGAATGCTAATGAACTTAATTTCATTTCGAATATAGGTGATGCTTCAGGAGAGCAATTGATCCTTTCAATGCAGCTAAGGTTACAACCGGAATAATAGATGTAGGTATTCCAAGCCTCATTGCTCATCTACTGTCCATGTTTCCCGAGCAACTAAATATTTATTTATTGTACAGCGTGTCCCATTTGAACCGCACTGTTTTCATTTCACTATTTCTCCCAAAATATTGGACATATCAAAATGAACTAAAAACTTAAATAGTAGCCAAAATTTGCAAAATATGTAGACCACAAATATGTAAATAACAGATATAATGCATTCTCATTAAACGTATTAAACAAAGTAATTTTTTTTCTAGTTCTTATTCATTATATCTTCCAGACGCTGAGAGAAGATAATATTTAATTTTACTCTTTTATCTTGTAGGAACTGTACTTACGCTACCACTGACAAAATTAAAATTGCGTACATTTTTATTTCGTTCTCTTATATTTCTGCCAAGTATAGGCTATAGTCAAAGACACGTTGGTTTTTACACGCTATTAACTTAAAAGTTAGATTTTATCTATTTAAAATTGAAATGTAATTGTGTAAAGTTATGCTTATAGAAGTTTATTCTGAAAGCAAAACCTTTAGAAACTACAGTCAATTGTCCTTTGTTCCTAGCATCTGTACAGCTTGTCGCTTCGGACGGCAGAACCGCAGAATTCAGTGGTAGAGCAATCCCAGCCTGGTAAATGAATTAAAGAACGTGTATAGTCAGCTGTAAAAGCAGTTACTATTAGGACAATTCTGGCTATCGTGTGGCTCAAAATTGAGCAGCTTCTTGCCTGCGGATAGTGGACTTTAATTTGGAATCCTACATGTGGTTTGGTTTGGTTTTGTGCATTAAAGGTTCACCGATTGTTCTGCAATTCAGTCTTTTAAAATTGCTTCCATACATGGACTAGCTCACTCACTCACTCACTCACTCACTCACTCACTCACTCACTCACTCACTCACTCACTCACTCACTCACTCACTCTGTTCTTAATCCGTCAATCACATTTTCTTATTCTATCATTTACCCATTTCACTCCTTTATTTACGCACGTATTCTATGGGTAATTTATTCATTTTCACTCTGTCACTTATTATAATTGTATCATTTACTCAATTTTATTTATTTACTACATACAACTGGTTCTGCAGGGGTTATTTTTTTGTTTGAATTTTACTTCTCACAACAATAATAACAACAATACATACATTAAAGATGTTGAACGCACACTGAATTCCTATGAAATTTAAATTTGTTATAGATGCATGCTGTGATGATAACTAAGTATTTCGTCGCCACCAATCGAACTAGGAAAAATTTCCAAATAATGTATTTTTGGAGGAAAACACCTGATGAAAGATCACAAAACAGACCTAGATATTTATTGTCAGATCTTATAGATTACAATAATGACAGCAATCGAGACAAAGCATATACCCCAGAATCTGAAAATGGAAACAGTCTGGAGAAATTAATATATAAAACAAAAATTAAATAGTTATTATTAAAGTCTCCCGCAATGGTTCAGATTTGCAATAAGAGCATATTTTGGAAACTGTTCCCCCAAACTGTAGTGGAAACATCTCCTTCGAAAGATGAAGTTGGACTTTCTTCTACGAACAATGACAATGCTAAAGCCAGTTCTTCGCAACGTCCTTGGACAAAAGCAATGCGCATAGAATGAACACTTCTTTCAAATAATACATATAAGAAAAGCTGATTATGTAATAATGTTTAATAATTTTGATGACCGAATGAGCAGTAAGAACTCATATTTTATCTTTCCTTTTTTATGAAGTGCATTATGCTAGAACTTCTCTTATTTAAGTACTGAAGATTTGCAGAGTATGGTGTAAGATCAGGAATTTGCTGAAAAATAAAAAGTCCATGCCACATAATCGATCGAGAGACTGGCGAAGACAGTCAACGATGCTTGGGCTACAGCTTGTGGTGAAAAAGAAAGATACTTTTATCAGGACCACACTGAGTACAAGAAAGCTACTCCAATCCTGTGAGAAGGCAGATTATTTTTGCGGGGAGCAAAATAAAAATAAAAACAGAATAAACAAATAGTACTTATTTGGTGGGTGGGTGCATGGCATTCATTAGCAGCCATCTCCCCATGGTGAGTTCTGGGTTGATGCAGCTTGTTACACATTTGTATCTCATATTTTGCATTCCTGCCATCTCTTGGAACTTAAAAATAATACCCCTTTTATATTTTTATGTCAATGATAATAAATCATAGCAGTTTGCAGCAAGCGAAGACTTGGAAATTTGCTTATGTTACAAAAAAGTAAGGTACGTACGTAATCAAAAAGAACCCCTCTGCAGCTCGGTGAAAAGTGCTTCTAGGAAGTCAACATTTTTGGCACCATTATGAAACTTTTGCAAACCCTTAAATTTTTAATTTCTGTAAAAAAAAAATCGGCCTTTTTCGATACGCCTTATTATACAGTCACTTAAACTGATTCACTAGTTTTTCTTATACCAAAGCTTAGGCATCATTTAAATTCGTCAGTCGGTAAATACGTTTTTAATGAATGAAGTAGTCATGGATTGAAATCTATGTGGTCATGCATTCCCATAATATTAATATCGAATTTTTATTTGATTGCAAATTCTTATGAAATATTGGAATGTAACTCTAAATATTGTTGAAAACCAACATTGCGGTTTCTGTCATGTTATTCATAGTTTGTTTCGTTTGTTACAACTCCCGTGGCTGAATTTGGTATTTATTTGATTGATTTTTAACACTTAATTTTATTTCAATTTCGGACACCTCAAATTTTATTGAGAGAATGTAGTAGTATACAAAATATTTAACAGCCGGAATTTTTAAGTAAATATTGACACGTTTCTCTCAATATATCAGGACACGCTTTTGTTCCCTAAAAATATTTCTTCTTGCGTACAAATATGAAATACCAGATGACGAAAAAGAAAAATATACCTAAAATAAAGTTAAAATATTAAAAATTCGTTATCACTAAGATTTTCTTTAAGCTTTTACACCCATAGGGCCTATTATTCTGTAGAATCAGAAGCTGTCGCCTACACTTCGGCGTTTCCTTTTTCAAAATAGGTTCTTTGGTAAGCAATACAGTTCTACAGAATATTTTCCAAAATACATTTCGGATTATTTTAATTGGGTTATTTCTAAACTATGGAGTCGAAGGTCACTGGTTCGATTCACATTGGGATCATGGATTTTTACAATTGATCTAATCATTCTGATTGCACTGTAACTGAGTCTCTAATAGAAATTAATACCTGAGAGTTTTCCTTAAGTTATGACGGCAAGCACATAGGAGTGATATCCCTACTGCTACCATTTCCGATTGTCTGCAAAGGTGGGAGCTTTAACCTCCCCCTACCCTGTGAGTTTCCAAGGCCTGTAAAGGGATACCTATTTTATCTCTACTTTTAAATTGAGTTATCTCTTTTCCCGAATATTCTGGGTTTCTTCCTCATTATTTGCATTTATAAATAATACTATACGACATAATGATACTTTGTTTTTGTATAAGTTTAGTATTAATAAAAACATTAGTATAATTAAAAATCGTTAGGGTATATTTTATCATTTTGCTACCTTTTAATGGGATGAGAATTTTTTTATGGAATTTAATAGCTGAAAGTGATAATTAACTGATTACAAAATTAAACATTTTTTTTTAATTCATAGATTTTTTGTCCAAGGGCAGGTATTTCATATACTGAAAAATTTGAAACTTGTAGAATATATTAGTGGGAATGAATGCAGTCTAATGACATAAATGCATTAAAAATTAGCATTTATATAAATGAAAATTTTCTTTGTATTGTAAATTATTACATTTTGCAGTTAAAATTGAAGAGTCCACTGCAAGAATGATGGATGTCATTTGGAATACATTTTGCAGAAGAAGCGATTGAAAGTTTGAAATGCTTAGCGCTCAAAGCTTAACTGTGATTTTCCGATCATTACTGGAGAATGACTATCAGTGTTAATACCATGTAACTTTCTATTTACATTCTATATGTCTTAAGCTATGCATTGGCTGTCTTGGTTCATTTTCGACAAAAAAGTGACATCCATCATTCTTGCAGTGGACTCTTCAATTGTAATGTAAAATTATGTCGATCATTTGTGTAAACGCATTCGATCGGTTAAGTGGAATTTAATCGATTCTCTAAGCTCTCTTATTTAAAAAACTGTTGGAATCCCCAACTGGTTGTTTTGATTCTGAAATTAAACGAAAACTCAAAATTAGCCAATACTTGTACTGTACATTACGTTTAGTTGTTGTTGGCACGGTGATGTCTTTTGTTTTTACATTTGAAGGTAAAATGATTGTTACTAACTTAAAAAAAAGTTAACGTTCACGATAATGCTTCTCTTGTATATGGAGCAATAGTGTTATGTAGGAACTGATTTTTTCGTATTCTAAAATCATGGTATTTGCCTGATATCTAGATTTATGAATATACCTATGAAACTATTAATTACAATGAAGTGCCGATAATAACATATAATTATACGTTATTATTATTATTATTATTATTATTATTATTATTATTATTAAGGATACATAGTTTTCGCACACCGTAGATTTTGCGAAATACGAGTTTTCAGCTGATAAAAGCAAGAATTCTATGTTTCAAGACTTTCCAGATCTAGATATCGTAAGTTTAAACTCGTCAAATAACACGATATTTTGTGTGTACGCGAAATATTTGTTTTTACCGCGAATTTATTCAAAATCAATAATTTGCAGCATTTTACTATATTTCACGTTTATTATTTCCGGATGAAAGGTTTTCTGATACTGAATATAAACAAAATCTGTTCAATAAATTTACCATCCATCAATACATAATATATAAACAAAATATAATACTACATAAACAGAAAAGAAAATTGCATAGACTTCAGTTCAAATAAATAAAAATAAAAGTACCTAAGTTTAAACTAAAAATTTAAGATCACTACCAGAATAATAATACAAATCCATAGAGAAATCGTGGTGCGCATGGAGAAAACAAAATCACCTACAGTGAGTATATTTTTATGGAAGTTCTGAGATATTTGTTACAAGATGATAAATATGATAATACTTCCTCTTTAAAAGTATTGCCACAATACTTTCCCTTGCTCGTTAGCTTTAGCCTTGCGTTGGAAGTTGAGTATTTACTGTAATAATATGTAAATGAAGACTGTGTTATCCGTGCGATGCAATTAGAAGACAACGGGAGTTTTATTGCACCAAACTGTTGTTCACTTAATTATGTAGCTCCTCTGTAGAATTCAATATTGTTTGATGGAAGTATTAGCAAAATTACTCGTAATTATATACATAGTTTCGCTGAGAAATATTTTATGACAAAGATGCAGCTTTCCCTGCTGAGCGGTAATTAATAGTCCCCGATGTTTCTTGCTCTAATCCAGAGTAAGCTACGTCTCTCCATTTAATTGATTGCAAGTTAACAAAATCCTACGTGACACTCGACCAGGGCTACTTGCTGTGATATACTCACACACGGTACTAAATGATAGATTGATATTATGCTTCCAGGTTAAATTGTCCACTTTAAAATGAGCAAAGAAAATTGGCCACAAACAAAAATGTCCAGAGCAAAATGTTCAGGGGAAAAAGTCCAGTAAAAATGTCCACAACAAAATGTCCACAACAAAATGTCCAGTATAAAAATGTCCACTATCAAAATGTTCCCGTAAAAAATGTCCATAACAAAATGTCAAGTATAAGGGTGGAAGTACAAAAATTAATCTTAGTCCGTTAAATTTACTACAAAAACGAATAATTAAAATTTGTTTGAAGAAACGTTTCGATTATCCAACTAAATTAATTTATTCTGAATTTAATGTATTTAATATTGAACAAATTTATAAGTATACGCTGTTAAAATTTTATCATAAGAATCGTAATAAGTTTGTATTACAGACACATAATTATGACACAAGACGAAATATTAATTTAACATTAGTAGAACCTAAATATCTCACATCTGTTGGTCTAAAGCATAGCATTAATTTTGGCCCTCGGTTGTACAATGCTTTAACTAAATTACACTCAGAACTTCTAACATGTAACCCACTAACATATAACAAAAAATTAGAAACGTGTTAATATCTTCAATTTGATTAAATAAATTTATAGCCTATGTGTATGAATTAATCAACCTATATTGTATTTGTATTCTTCTCTAGTGTTAATATTATATTATATAATTCCATTGCCGCTGTAATTTAAATTTTAGTTCCTATTTTATTTTACTTATTTATTTTTATTATTATTATTTTTTATTTGCTATATTTCTCTTATATTAATATTGTATTATATAATTTCCGTAACTGTAATTTTAATTCTATTTCCTATTTTATTTTATTTTATATTCTCTTATAGGCCTATTAATATTATATCTGAACTGCGACCGAACACGAGCGCTACTCATTCGATCTCATATTTTGTTAATACTACTGTATCTCCTGTTTTATATTGTTTGTATTATTTCATTTCTATTTCTCATGTTTCTTTGTAATTATATTCTTTATTCTGTATATTTAAATTTAAATAAAAAAATAAAATAAAATAAATAAAAGTCCGCATTAAAAATGCCCACAAAAAACTCCATAATTCGAAAAAATCCATAATAATTTTTTTACAGAATAGTAACCAAAAGAAAAACTACAATGTAAAATGTTTTATCGAGATTGCTACCAAATTTTAAATCAAGAGTGACAAACAAACAATGCAGTGGAAGCATTTCTTAGTAAATTTCAGAAGATGGTCACTGCTCATCATGTGAGTATTTGGAGGCTAATTCAAAACATCAAAGATGGACAAAATGAGAACGAAACTCTCGAGTAGATCATCGAAATATTAGGCCTCCAGATAATAAAACATACTAAAGAAACCAACAACGGATAGAGGCAATCGTCAGGAGATATCGTGAATACAAAGTCAGGAACGATATAAAACGCTACCTTCGTGCAATATCTTATCACTTAAAAATGCATGGACAGCCAGAAGAGGAAGTTCAATATAAAGAGATGGAATAAAAAATTCATTGTGAAGTGGAAATTTCTTTGTGTTTATGCATTAAAAATTATGATCCTATGTAAAGGACATTTTACATTTGTGGACATTTAACCAAGTGGACATTTAATTTTATGGACATTTATATAAATGGACGTTGTATTTCTAGACATTCAATTTTTATGGACATTTTGCTAGTGGACATTTCTCTTTGCGGATATATTCAAATGGACATTTTAACCGCCAACCGATATAATAATATGTTTTCTTGTATGGAAGCCAACTTCTCTTCTTGTTCTTTTTCTTCTTTTTATTCTACTTCTTGATAGGCGTCTGGCTGGCCTATTGCATCCAAATTACTAGTGCAAACAGTCCTGTCAGCAGAAGTGGGAAGTTAAGCGTATAAAATTAATTCCTACACGACGTGTAAAATACTCGTAAGGAAAAAGTTGTAGGCCTATAGAATATTTTAGTTTTAGTTTTACCTTTACATTATATCTACAATGTTTTTTTACAGGTATTTATGAATCACCCTGTATAGTATATCTTTCAAATTTCTTTATAAAAATTCAGTTACACGACTTACGCGATTCGGTTAAATCAGTCTTTAGTTAACAGAGGTTTTACTTTGTCTAATTAAAGGAAACTTTTCTCGAATTTGCTCTTTCATTATAAATCTAAAAAATTTTACGGCAGTTGAATTCTGTGTTTGCTGATCAATAGAGAGCGGAATTCAGGCAAAAATATATTTTTTCCCTTGATACATATAGGCTTGATATTTAATATTTACATTTTTCATGGAAATATAGGTATAAATAAAGGGGTTTTATAGTGCCTAAAATGCCTATTTCAACGTTAGTGCCTATTTTTAAGTTTTTTTTTTTTAATTTTTGCATCTTTTTCGTAATTGTTTACTGTTTTTCTTAACATGCTGTAACGTTTAAATTCAAAGACGGATAACAACTCCTTCCTAGCAGACAACACAATAGAGAACTACCTCCGGGCCACCCCTTCTCATTCTTACAATCTTTCAATCCTAAAATTCTAACTTTCAGTCGGCCTGGGTAGCGTAGTCTGTATAGCGCTGGTCTTCTGTTCTCGAGGTTGCGGGTTCGATCTTGGTCCAGGTCAATGGCATTTATGTGTGCTTAAATGCGACAGGCTCATGTCAGTAGATTTACTGACATGTAAAAAAAACTCCTGCGGGACAAATTATTATTATTATTATTATTATTATTATTATTATTATTATTATTATTATTATTATATCTTCCTCTGTCTGTCAGCAATTTAACACAAACTCTCTAGGTTGTACCCGAATAAGCATTCTCTTACATTCCAAGACAGATAACATCATTTGTAAGTACAGCAGTGAGCGATACAATAACCACAATAGGTGCTGATCATCTACTGTGAAGCAAACTATGAAATGTGATTGGTGAATGAAAAACACTAACTTAAAGACAGAATGTCTTCATTTGTGTACGCATGTGTACCCTTGTATAATGTGGAATGTGTGGAAGTTTCTTTTAATCCTAGAATTTTGCATTAAATAAATATTGAATCTTATATTAGTGACATTCTTTAACAAAAAAGCCTATTTTTTATTTTATAGAGCCTAAGTAAAGGAATTTAAGAGCCTATTTTAGGCGCCTAGAATGCCACTTTTTAGGGCCTAAAATTCCGCTCTCTACTGATCAGAAATAGGCCTACTGAGCTTGAATTTTTATCTAATGTGCAACAAAAATAAATGTTATGTGAGAATTGTTGTCCAAGAAGTAAAGGAATTGTACTTATATTGAGTTTGATGAGTTCAATTTTAAAGTTGAGACGAGTTTAAAGTTAAGAACAGAGAGGCCATGGGAAGCGTGCAGTTCTAGGCGAGTTCAGTTGTATGACTTCTTTAAAAACAAAGGAAATGCGGTTTTTTTTTTTGTATAAAAGCTTTTTGGCACAACTTATCCCCTTCTTCACGCAGTGCAGTAGTGGTGCAGATTGTGACTAACTTCACAAAATTATTACTTCGCTGTGGCAGGAGAGGGCGTCACAAATCACAGCAAACAACTCGGTTCATGCGACCGGTTCCAATTGTTGGACAGTATTGCTCTATTCTGCAGATAAAGACGTTCCTTGGAGTGCTTTACGTCTCCACCAACAAAGAGAAACCCAAGATCTCATACATTTTTACACGAGTCTTAAAACCCAAAGATCTACGTTGTTAACACAAAAAAATCTGGCATTGCGCCCATTTACGGTTTCACTTTTTCTGTTAGCCTCAAAGTAAAAACGTCATTAAAGATCATCATCATTACAATACTAATTATCCAAAACAACAGGAAAAACAACAGTAGTTCACGGTGTGAAGTAACGGTTGGTATGTCTGGTATACCCTTTAAACGAGCGGGCCCTGGTTCAAATTCTGGTTGTGACAAGTTACCTGATTGAGGTTTTTTTCCGGGATTCTCCGTCAACCCATTAAGAGCAAATGCCGGGTAACTTTCGTCTCTAGATCATAGGCTCATTTCGCTAGCATTATCACTTAGACGTTAGATAACTACAGCAGTTGATAAAACGTCAAAAACTGCAGCAGCGACATAAAAAGTACCATGAGATTTAGCCCATCACGGTCCTGTATCTCAAAAGAAATGTTATTTCTTTTTAACATATTTATTTGAAGATTGCTGGAGGAAAAAAAAAAGGAATGCACATTTTTAGCAATTTTATGGTATAACTATAGCGCACTTCGTAAGCAGCAATTGGGGTTATAGAACTGTCCAATCACAAAAAGTTTAGAAGTGGAAATGTCCATATAAAGTAACGTTAAACATTTGGTACGATGGTTAAAAACTAGGGATGTTGAGGTATTAAAACTTGTTTTTGTCGATAATGATGTTTTGTGACATTCCCTGTTTTCTCGCAACCACTTCATCTATTCGTTTAATATTATATGCAAGTATATTTATAAAATAATGTCCTGATATGTTTCTACGTTATCTAATTTCCATTTTACACTTAGGCACGAAGTATAATTTTTAATAGCCTACTTTTAGTCATTGTGTGTATGCATTTAATCTGTTAATTTTTTTTTTTACTCTATCAATTTTTAATACATTAAACAAATGTTCCTTAAAAGATTTACTACTTTTTGGGGTCTGGCTCAGTTGCCCCCCATAGTTAGTTTTCACAAACACATTCTCCCCTGTCGATTTCGGTCCAAAGATAATAACAACTCAATTCCCTCCGGGTTACATTTCATTTACGACGGATTATATAGATTTCTTCTCTCCTGTTTTAAAGCCCAGTGCCCTTCAGCCCAATTGAAATAAACATGTAAGACCCCAGTTCACATTAGCATTCGGAAAAATTGAACTATCATACTGTGTATAGTAATTTCAGATGGATGAAAGTTCATATTTAATTTGGAATACTCATTCACTAAAAGTAAGCAATCAATTTCATAGGTAGCACTTGATTAATACTTGTTGCCCTCCGAGTACTGTAAATGTATTTATGTAATGCCTACCCACTTCACTTGCGTGATTCGGGTTCTGCATATTGCGGACAGATGACAGGACTTTGAGCTATTTTCAAGTTGCACACAACATCGGCGGGCCACGCTATGGATGATGTGTATCATATGGAGAGTTATATCTTATCTTGTTGTTGGTAACTCTATGGCATCTATTAGATGCCTTATGGTTGTGCTGTCAGGTGAAGTTACTTGTCAACAATGTGACGCTGAAACGTGTGTTCATGTTACTGCCCAGCGACAGTCCTGATGCATTTTATATTTTTGATGATTGGTTAATTAATATTAACCCGGCACACTCACAATCACACTCACATTCATACAAATTTCCAGACTCTAGACACCCATGTAATTTTTCTTCTTCAAGAAAAATTAACTGAGAGCTGAGCCCGGGAATCGAACCGGGGACCTCCAGATATGCAAGCCAGCATGCTGACCAACAGATGTGGAGAGTTATGTCGTGTACTGTGGTGAGTGTATATGCAGTGTAGGGAATAGGTGAGGATGATGATGAGGATGAGGAAGAGAGAAGGAGAAACCCTGCATCGGAACGTAGTCTACTGCTGTCAAATAACCCCAAGGAGACCTCCAGACTTAACGTCCCCGTTTAGGCTGGCAGGCCCCCTTGATGCTATTCGACTGAATTAGGCTACGTGCCGGCACCGGGTTTCCCCTTCTCCGTTCCTCACCATCATCATCCTCACCCATTCTCTACTCTACACCTATAAGAACACTTAACATACACTCACTCTAGTACACGACATAACTCTTCACAATACACATCATGCATAACGTGGCCCGCCGAAGTGGTGTGCAACTAGAAAATGGGTCACAGTCCTGCCATCTATCCGCAGTATGCGGAACCCGAATCACGCAAGTGAAGTGGGTAGGCATTGCACACACACATGTTAACATTCGAAGTGTAAGTGAATTATATTGGGACACACTGGAAATATGATTCTATTGTTCGTGACGAAGGCATCTCTCTTTAAATAAATTCCATATCTCTGTAAAATCAAATACATGGCATGACGAAAACTTAATGAATTTGTTGTCAGTTAAACCTCAGTGTTCAGTAAACAAACCGTAACGCAGGAAGCAAGTATCGTTTGTATGGAATAGAACAATAATTTGTAATGTTAAAATTTTGAGAGACATGCGTATCACAGTAAACAAGACAAAATGACATCTACATTGAACGGCAGGGAGATCAGACAATAATGACACGGGTAAACGAAGGAAACGTGAGAGTCGTTTGTTTGATTATAATACGAGTACAATGTTGTTGATTGACGTAGAGCTCCTATTACATAGCATTCAATGGCCTGAAAGGACGAATATCATAAAGCTAATAATGAAATGTGATACGAAAGATTTTCTTATTGGAGAATTCAATACATGCTCGCTCTCGAATAATGCATTGACCTAGTAAATAAAGTCTGTGGAAATTGTAGATCATTATTCATTTAACAACTATTTTATTTCAAAGACTTAGTTCAGATGATAAATTTGCAATAATTAGGAAATACCGTAATAATTATGAGATAGGTACATTAAACGGAATTGTTTAAGAATGAATTTTATTCTTGTGATATGATACCTCATATTTTCATCTTGTTATGCAGTCTCCAGTGCCCTGTATTTACATGCTTACCTATTATTTTTCTGTCTTATCCTTGTTATATGCTCGTCCCGTTTTTTTTTAAATAGTCTCCAGTATCCTGCATCTTACATGTTCTTGTTGTCTTCTTACTTTCAGGGGTAGACATTTGTCTGTTTCGTCTTCACAAATTGATCTGCCGACGTATATTTTTGCTTAATATTCTTATTCTTCATTTTTGTGAGATCATTGTTCTGTTCCTCTTTCTTCCTCTTACCTTCCTACAATGCTTTGTATTTTACATTCTTGTATAATATCTTTACATATTCTTGTGTTATGCTCGTTCTATTTCTTTAAGCTTCTTGATACAGCTCGTATGTCCTCTATCTTCCACATTTTATATTTGTCTGAAGTGTTTTGTTATTTTTTATATAATATTTTCTTTCATTCATTCTCACATGTCACATAATTACATTACTGTCTACTATCCATGATCTTTTTATAAAGTATTTTTTCCCGTTGTTATTTATACTCGCTTTAACATCTTTGGTCATATTGCGAGTAAATCTTTTCGTTGAAATCCGAAGACCTGTGTACTATTGTTGAGACTGGTTCTATTATTGTGAACTAGATGGCGATTACTGATTTGTTATGAATGTGATTTCGGTGATGAATGAGGCCGGTGATATTCAGGGATATTGTGGCCCGAATTTCCTGAAATTTGCCTTACGGTTGAGGAAAAACCCTGAAAAACCTCAACAAGGAAATTCAACCCGACCGGGAATCGAACCCGGGCCCTCTGCGTAAGAGACCAGCATGCTGACGCCAACACCACAGAGGTGGTCTATAAAGACTTATTTATATTCATTTCTTCTTATTATTACCGAGACTTCAAAGTAATTTATATTTCTTGCTTACATTCTTATTAATAATTCAATCAGGCTCTGCTTTTTCTATTTTTCCCAGAGTAGTGTCTCACTTATGTTTTCTTTTGTAGTGTCTGCTAATACTTCAGTGCTGAAAATAAATAAGATTATTTTATTTTCTAATTTCAGTTTATGGTCACTCTTCACAAATATTTAGTCAGCCACATTACGACGCTTAGACGTTAAGAAATTTTTTATGTTTTGAAATGTTGTTTAAATCCATTTTCTATGCTTAAATGTCGCCATGACTGTTGTGTTATAATTTAATTATCAGCATTTGTTAGTTAAATTGGGTTGATAAATTACTACATTCCATACCATTTCTATTTGGCCTATGTACTTTAGTAGTTGCTCAAAATAGTCTTTCCATCTGTTCAAAACTGAATGAGAGTCTGCAAGCAAGTCACCATTCTCACCTTGATCACGTTTACCCTTGCTTGATAATGATATAATAATAATAATAATAATAATAATAATAATAATAATAATTAGTGCTGTTGATCGATCAAATATTTAATCGATTAACTATTTGGATTTAATCGATTAATCGAGTTTTGATCGAGTTGAAAAAATGTTTTAATATACTATAATACACAATTATTGTTAAATTTAACTTGTGCTCGGTGATAAGCATAATTATTAAATGTTGTATATATGTATATATTGTATCGTTATATTACAAAACAACTATTTTAGTTACCTACTAACATATTTGTTATGAGACTTATAATTTATTCTGTCAATTTCTCCGTGAAATTTGAGACAAACATAAATAACAAAACGTACGAAGACTCACCTAGTTAATACTGCTTCACCCATGATTTTAATATGTGAGAGCATTCTCATGCTCCGAATTAAGTGCCGCTCTACGTTTAGTAACAATGTTTCCTGCATCACTTAACACGGAAAAACTTTTTTTCTGTCAGACACTTCACCACGATCGTTCAATTTAAATCCAAACGCTTCACCGAGTTTACCTCTCAAATTCTCATATGACATACTGTAATGGAATTTACACTTTTTACAAACCACAGAAAACTGTTTTTTTCTTTGTCAAACTGAACACATAACCTTCATATACAAACTCAGTACAGAAACTGCAACTGCAAAAGTACTGTACAGCGGTCGAAACAGAAGACTGGCCCCTATTGTAATCGAATTACCAGATATTAGAAAGAGAAGAAGATAGTTACGCTCTCACTTGCACACAGTGTAGACATGGCTATTTTATAAGGGATGAGGGGGATGAATCCCAGAAAAGTATGTATTTCATATGCTAGGAGATGAGCTGACAACAAGGTGGAAGTTTTCTTGGAAAACCATAAAACTTAATAAGGGTTTCGCATTGTATTTCAACTTTCAATAGAGGTAGACGAGGTCACTGTCCTCATATCTCCATCTCTTTCTGAAGTGTTTGTGCAAAGTTTTCCCTACGCTACCTGCTTTGCAGTTAGAAAATAACAATGCTACTGTATTGTGCTTTTAAGTAAGCAATTTCCTAGAGAGAAATATTGTTGGAATTTTCAGTATGAGTTTGTATTAAGGAAATAATAATTAATATCAACTACAACCAATTAATTTTAATCGACTCGATTATTCGATTAAATATGTTTGATCGGTTAATCTTACAACAGAAATTAATCGATTAAATCCCAGAACACTAATAATAATAGTAATAATAATAATATTAATAATAATAATAATAATAACAGTAATAATAATTAATAATAAAATATTATTAGGTATATAATGTATGTTTAATTAGGTACACATGTTTGAAATAATTTTCAGAAGAAAATTGGCATTTCATAATTATGCACTTAATTAATACGGCAATAGAAAAGGTAATAGGGAGGACTGGAATTGTAATTGAAAAATAATCGAAATAGAATGACCTACATGTAGAGGAGTACTGTTATGACAGAGCAGCGTTGCAGTGTTAACACGCACTAGATATAAGCACGGTCATGTATTATGAGACGACCTGCGAGCGAGACGGTTCGGATATTGGGAAAGCAACTGTTCCGTGCTTCCACCTCGACGTCCTGTCCATGTTAGCGGTCCAATTACCTCGACATCGAAACATTTCCCTCGAGTCTAATCCATTTCCTACCTCATATTCTGTCATAAGAAGATTGGGAATACGTTTTCACCCTCATTCTAGATTACAAAACATTGCATGAAACTATATCCAGACTGAAATGAAGCCACTGTGACCTAATTACTTAGCAGATGTAGTCGCTCAGTTGACTTCACTGAGTTTTCCTTTACTAGTGCAAATAGACTGAAGAAGTATAGTGTAAATTTTTTACATTTTTTTGTTTTTTTTTTGTTGTTTTTTTTGTTTGTAATACGACTTTGAGTTCAGAATAATACATCATCATTGCACTATGGATATATATATATATGTTTATTAATATATTAATATAATATAATATAATATAATATAATATAATATAGTATAATATAATATAATATAATATAATATGATATGATATATATTAATATAATCATATCTCTCAAGTGTTAAGATAATAGCGGCAGCGACGGCGACGATCGTTGTGGTGATGGTGGTGGTGGTGGTGGTGGTGGTGGTGGTGGTGGTTGTGGTAACGGTAACGTGTCACATTCTTTTTAGAAGTCTTTTGACACATGGTTGAAATCTTCAGACTTCATTTACAAATAGCTTTTAAGGAACTCGGAGGTTCATTGCCGCCCTCACATAAGGCCGCCATCGATCCCTATCATGAACAAGATTAATCCAGTCTCTACCATCATATCTCACGTCCCTCAAATCCATTTTAATATTATTCTCCCATCTATGTCTCGACCTCTCCAAAGATCTTTTTCCCTCCGGCCTCCCAACTAATACTCTATATTAATTTCTGGATTCGCCCATACGTGCTACATGCCCTGCCCATCTCAAAGGTCTGGATTTAATATTCCTAATTATATCAAGTGAAGAATACAATGCGTGCAGTTCTACGTTGTGTAACTTTCTCCATTCTCCTGTAACTTAATCCCTCCTAGCTACAAATATTTTTCTAAGCATCGTATTCTCAAACACCCTTTGCCTCTGTTCCTCTCTCAAAGTGAGAGTCCTTCCAAGTACCAAATGTCATAACCTTATTCCTTTGCTGTGGTCGTGCCAGAGAATTAGTCCCATTTCGAGGCTTATGTTGGGGTTTCGTATCAAGCTGTTTTTACGGTGATGGGTTGTTATCCCTTCGTCCAACCCCCAAGCTGGAGGACCACCCCTTATCGGCTGTCCGCGACTGCTTATTCAATATATTCGCAGCTACCGTCCGTATCTAGAGGCCGTCTTCTCTATCCGCAACCTGAGGACGCGTGATGTTGTGGTGATACGGACCCAACATACATGGTTTCATACTTTACACCATTAGAAAAACGAAGAAACAGTTGAATGTACTGTAATATATAGAACAAATGAAGACAAAGAAGGAAATTTAATGAATGATTGAATGAATAAATGAATGAATAAATAAATAAATAAATATATATATATATATATATATATATATATATATATATATATGGATGGGTGGTTAGACGGATGGACAGACAGACAGACAGATAGACAGATACTGTAGATAGGTGGGTGGTTGGTTGAGTGGGTGGATGTGTTGGTGGATGGATTTCGGCATGTGTACCTATTTTTGCAGTAAAAATGAATTACTGTTCTCTTTTGGACGCTTCGACCTTACACCATTCAATTTTTTCTTCTGCACCTTCTACTCTCTCATAGATTTAGGCCTTTTGACCTGTTTCCACATGACGAGAATTTATCTGTTCATCTGGTTTGAGGCCGTCTCAATGCCTATAATCTAGTAAAAGGGATGGTATTCTGTTAGATTTTATCATTTAGATATGCTGGTATCAGTGATCCTGTAGTTAATCTAGTCTTTCTTTTAGACTAAATATTTTAGATCTTTTCTAACATCTTCATTTCTTTTCTTATCTAGAACTGTTACGCCCGATACTGAATGTAGGAACTTCATCTCTGCCGTTTCAATTTTACTCTTTTCTGAAAGGTTTAGTGTCCTTTACCAGGAATAACTTGAGTGAATCTGAACAGTGGAAGATATGTCAGGTTCTAAGAAGAGGACGAACACTGCAGTATATTACAAATCGTTGAAAATCTAATGAAAATGTACCCATAATTATGTATAAATTTTGTAATGCATGTGCCCTGGACCTCTATTGCGGGAAGATCACCTGGCTGATGCTTACTGCATAATTACCCAGTGTTTTTCTTTTATATTTATTCGGAGCAAAAATGACAGGTATGCTAATCATTCCTACCAATACACAGACTATGACCATTGCTGTGAAACTCTGATATCGAAATCCAGCCGATACTCCTTTTGCACATAGTAAGCCTCGGTCGATTTTCTTTTGAACTAACAATATATTTAGTACTGCCTATTTCCTACAAAAGATAAAAGTAAATATAATGTTTATAATTGTAATTATAGCAAAAATAATAATGTACGTTTCACTTAAAAGAAGTAGATTTGCAATATTGTTGTCATATTGGTATCATTTTATGCTGTAGTGTAACACATCATCATAACAGTTTGCTACTCTAGCAAATTATGTAGACTACGAGTTTACCAGTATGGCACAATTGCCTTAAATGACTTTGCGTTGAACAGAGATTGCGCCTTGTTACATTCTGAAGCTGAGAGTTGGGGTGAGCAGCTTTATATAGAGGAAGGCGGGCATACTCTTAGATTCTGAGAAGCATTCAATATTGGAGCCACCACCACCTGTTCAATCGTCGCCATGCATTATCGGAGTCCCTAGTGGTGTAGATTAGAGCAGCATTCCGAGCAACAGGCTCATGTAAGAGCTTATTGCCTTTTTAAGAGCTTCAAGAATAACCCCTTTCGCTATCGATTTATCATCGAAATACTTTTGAAAGCAACAGTGAATTAACTCATAGAACAATGTATCCCAGATGTATATGAATGGGTACTTCAAAGTGGCGCAATTAGCAGGAAAACTCTACCTAGAAACTCTAGAACTGGTCCTCCAGATGTAGACAAGTGGACGGTTCATAACAATGGCAAGTTCTGTGGAAAATTATTTGAGATAATACTGATTGACTTCTACATAGTAGTGTTTTAGACGTATGTCAGTGGTACTTGATGGAAATCACAAGTGAAGTGAATATTCTAAAGGTTTTATTTTAGATGTAAATTGATGGTTATTTCAGATGTCATAAAAAGCACTTGTAAGCAATAACTAATTAACTTTAAATGTGTGTGTATCCAATGCCCACCCACTTCACTTGCGTGATTCGGGTTCCGCATGCTGCGGATAGATGGCGGAACTGTGACCCATTTTCTAGTTGTACACCACTTCGGCGGGTCACGCTGTACAGGATATGTACCTGTGGAGAGTTATGTCGTGTACTAAGGTGAGTGTGTGTGTGTAAGTGTTCGTGTAAGTGTAGTGTCTGGAATGAGTGATGATGATGAAGATGAGGAAGGGAGAAGGGGAAAACCGGTGCTGGCACGTAGGCTACTCCAGTCGAAGAGCACAAGGGAGCCGCCAGGCTTAACGTCCCCATCTGACGGACGAATCACTAACAACAGTGACACGTGCCTTCTCTTCATATGCACTGCGGAGAGATTTCTGACCCCGCCGGGAATCGAACCCGGGCCGGCTAGTCTGGAGGCAGACACGCTATCACAGAGCTAACTCGGAGAACTTAACTTTAAATGTTATTGTATGTATTTTGCTTTAAATGTAGATGAATTGACATTACAATATGGTATTACTTGCAAATAACTATTAATTAATTCTCGAACCATTCGAAGTTTTGCTCATCCTTGCGTTCGATACACGGTGGTGCTCATTTTCTGATTGGGTTTGTTCCGAGGTTTTCCCCAAATCTAAGATGAATTCCATGCAGTCGCATGGAGAATTCTGGTCAAATGCCATCTCGTTTTCACCAAATTCCATAAACGCTAAATTTTTAGTACATTTTGTTTCATATGTAGGTGAATAAGCACAAATATTATGTGACATCATTTTCAAATAACTATTAATTATTTCTTGAAGCATTCGGAGCCTTGCTCAGGTGGGAGTGGATTTGATATCCGCTGGGGCTCATTACCTGGTTGGATTTCTTTAGAGGTTTTCTCCAACTGTAAAGTGAATGTCAAGTAATCACATGGCGAATTTTGTCTCAGCTTGTCAGTTACCATCTCGTTATAATTTAATTCCATCCACGCTAAATAATCTTCTTAGAAACCAACTAAAAATTCTTGAAGCATTTCTCTCAGGTGTAAATAAATTGACGCATCATATATTCTATGAAATAACCTCTCAACTGGCAGCGGATTAAGTTCCTGAAATTTTATATGTAGAGATGAGTTAAATACCTGATATCGGACAGTAAGAGAAGATCTTGTAAACAAGATTGATACAGTTGTCTTTAATTAGAAAGAGCACTACATTTATTTTTTGTTAAATGGATGAGAACTTATAAATTAGAGAGAACAACATTGTAATAATTATTATGTCGTCGTTGTTCCTGTAATAACTCCTATGACATATTTATCAATTTTCAGATTTTTTGCTCCTTTAAGTAACTTAAATAATGATACAGCAAATAATAAAATCTCCTATATGTAGTTGTATTTCTTTCTTTCGAAAATGTAAAAATTCACAAACTCCTATCTATGTACTACTGCCAGAGAATGAATGTGTTTTTTCTTTCTACTGAAAGAGCTATTGCAGGAAGAACGACGATGAACTATAAAGCACTCAGTTGTTATTTTAAAAAATAATTTATATGGCATTCAAGATTCTTAGACGAAACTTGTGAGGAGAAATTTGTTATCCTATTTCATAATTTCTATTTATCAAAATCACACTTTGTAAATTATTCTTTGTCTCATATTTTTATATTAATTAAACAATTATGAGATATTCTATGTCTTAATGGCAAGCCAGATTGAATAAATAATCGTAAAATTACAGTTGACATTTTCCTAGATATAGACTAGTTCTTACTCTTAAGAATGAGATAGTAGAAATTATCGGTATTTATACTTAATTAAACTGACAACATTAATTACGTTATTAAGGAATTTGTTTATAGTTCTGAGTACTGGTTCCAAGTAACCCATCTTCTATAGCGGAAATAGCAGAGATCAACGATCTTTTTACAATGATTAGAATTCAGTACAGACACTGGCTATAATAATTTTTCTATCAATTTTGTATTGCATTCTGTTCGCATTTAAATTCGTACTGATACCACAATTTTGCCCGAATAAAATTATAGTGGCAAAACGTGTTCTAAAGTTATAAGGGGGAGGTTAAGTATCATCCGACCTTTTCTAACAGCTTATTTATGTCTGAAAAGAATCATTAACCGCAAGGAAATGGATACAAATATTTTACCAAAACGTTTCTTTGGACTTCGTTATTTCTAGAAGAGATTTAAGATTTAAGCCAATTCCGCTTGCGCCATCATAATGACGCTGCGCTTCCAAGAAATTCTTTTTGAGGGCAGGTTTTTCTTGATACAGCCTCCTCGCCCCTGCTCTCTGATCTCGGACAGATGTATTGAATGCACTCTTCCGAACCTGCTCCAGTAATGAGCTTACTGCCGGTTCAGCTACTTCAGTCTTCTCGCATCTTGTAGCTTCTACATACATTTCCTTTCAACGAGAAAATATAGGCCTACATAAAAGGAAAGTATAGAAAGGATTTCAGAGTCCAGTAGGTTTTGGCACAAATCAAAGATAATAGACGAATGGGGAAATATTGATTATCTCACTTCAGACTTCATTCACGCATCTGACTGAAGCGCGGGCCATGCACACAACCTGTAGGCTATAAACTCTGTTTTCTCAAGCTGAGAATAATTTCTGCGCATCTGAACAAAATTATTTCTTATAATGTATTTGTTCAAAAATGGATTTTGTAGTCTCATAGTTATTTGAGGAGCAGACATGGAAAACGGTATAAGTAGTAGTGGTTATTTTACGACGCTTTATCAACAGCTCAGGTTATTTAGCGTCTGAATGAGATGAAGGTGATAATGCCCGTGAAATGAGTCCGGAGTCCAGCACCGAAAGTTATCCAGCATTTGCTGATAGTGGGTTGAGGGAAAAACCCGGAAAAAACCTCAACCAGGTAACTTGCCCCGACCGGGAATCGAACCCGGGCCACCTGGTTTCGCGACCAGAAGCGCTAGCCCTACTCCACAGGTATGGACACGGTATAAGTGCCTCTAAAGGTGAAATTTTGTTTTGTTGTCATGGAATGTTATATATGTAGCAGCGCCAATGTCATAGTAATGGATATATGTGCCAAGCTCCTTCCACAAACTTACTAGGCACTTTGTCAGTAATTGAGACTCATTCAAACATGGTTTCTTGTAAATAGTTCTCTTAATCTATCACAAAATATTTAAATATCCGGTAATTTCATTACTATAGAATTTTGTTATTGTAGGCTTAATTTGTAATTCAGTAGCCTAAATATAAAGATATTCTTTGTTCTTAACTTCTATGATAAAATGTCTAGCTTTCATTAATCAGGTAATCTTGTCGTACTTTAATTTGTATTGTAATTGTAATGTAAATTTAATATTAATTGTAATTTTATTGTTCATATTATAGTTGTAATCCCCTGGTAGAGGGGCAGAGAAGGCCTGACGGCCTTATCTCTACCAGGTTAAATAAATAAATACTACTAAATACTAAATACATAGTCAAACGAGTGCATTCTAGATGACAATTGATGTAAGTCCCGTAGCATAGTCCTGATGAACGATATAAATGCCATCTAGTGTATGTTCTGTAGAGGGTTACTCGCTGTGTTGCAGTGAATGTAGCGGTTTTGTAGCATTTATCATAGATAATAAAAAATTATTTTTTAGTTGGTTATTTAACGACGCTGTATCAACTACTAGGTTATTTAGCGTCGATGAGATTGGTGATAGCGAGATGATATTTGGCGAGATGAGGCCGAGGATTCGCCATAGATTACCTTGTATTCACATTACGGTTGGGGAAAACCTCGGAAAAAACCCAACCAGGTAATCAGCCCAAGCGGGGATCGAACCCGCGCCCGAACGCAACTTCAGACCGGCAGGCAGGCGCCTTAACCGACTGAGCCACGCCGGTGGCTATCATAGATAATAACAGACCACTAACTTTAAAAGTATCTAAGGCAAAGAAGTGTGTAGAGAATAGGAAACTACGGCAGCAAGGGAAGCCATACGCAACTGCTAAGGGAAAGAGTTTGTAAAGCCATGGTTCCTGATGAGATGCAGGACATTGTAAGGTCGGCCAGAATTTAAAAACCATTAAAAATGATTTCAATGACATCTGAAGACTTCTTGGATGTGGCTTCAGAAGCTGATAGGAGTCTAAATACTTAACATTGCGCATTACTCAAGTACCATGGATTCGAGTTGCTTGTAATCATCCAACATTGGTCCTTACCAGGAATAACTTGAGTGATTCTGAACAGTGGAAGAAATGTTAGGTTCTAAGAAGAGGACGAACACTGCAGTCTATTACAAATATGGAGAAGTTTGCTATGCTGACTCCTAAGAACTCTTTAAAGGCAGACCTTCTGGCAATGCTAGATTTCATAGACACTAAGTACCATGGTTTTTATAAGGACCTGTGCCAGTAAGAAAAACAAACAGTTTCTCATGCTTACAAATCAAATTGTTAGTGTTATATCTTTTAATATTCACAAATCACTCGACTGTTTGTACCTTTTTCAAGGAAATTATACATGGCACTTATATCGTTGTCAGACTGATAATGTGGGAGCCAGTTACCCTACATAATATTGTCAGTAATGGGTTATTTCACAGCTCAATATGTTTGCAGGGAACTTAATTGGACGTTGAGATACTTTATGTTGAAAAAATTAAATAATAATTGCAAGTATACAGCTTTTTGTTTTCTCACACTTTGTAATTTTGGCACATACACCGTTTTCCTTGTCTAATTCACATTTAATGATCGAGGAAACCAATAAAAGCCCCGATTAGATTGGTTGTCCCCGGGATATGAAGTTGGGTCTCCCGAGTGCAGGTATATTGTTTTACCACAAGCTACCTCGCTGGGTAATTTTGGATTTTATAATAATTTAAGAATGGTTTAGTCCATTTACACATATAAATATACATATTTTAATGAAAAGAGAGAAATGCATTTGAAAATGGTGAGTGTTGGTAGAATGAAATTTGTAAAGTTTAAAGAAATGGGAGTAGAGCCTATCATTCTAGGCAACACAGGGTAATCTGACACTACTTCGCTGATGTATAAGCCGGCTCTCGAGCACTGATTTTCCGAAGTTAGATAGTTATTTGTGATAGTTACAGCCCTCTCTTATCATTATGAGATTCACGTCGGATAATTTGCATTTTATGTACTAGACATTTTTTTCCTGCGGCAGTATAAAATCTCTACATAGTAGGCAATAACTTGAGACATAGAAAGAGGGAAAGAAAGAGTAAAAGCTATATATCAATTTGTATGTGTGAGTGCTGTGTCTGGCTGAAGAGACTGGTTGTCGGCCAAATTTTATCCTTCTGTACTCGCAGTGCTTACGCGATGTTCACGAAAGAACTCCTAACGCACAGAGATTGTTATACGTTATAGCATATGTAGCTTTATGGTCTTGTTTGTAAAACGAAAGACATTATAATATTGAAATTGATTTACTGCCAATAAGAAGCGGTTTTATGTTTGGTTCAGGAGAGCTGTATAGGAATATAACTTTGTGCTGCTTCAAAAGAACATTCTGGTATTGGAATTGGAGAAGCTTATTCGATAGTGATTTTATTGTTTGAAAGTTATTTGTGTTTAATTCCGCAGCGTCAGTAATTTTTACAACTTTATATTTTTTAAATATACGTAATACCTTAGCTTTTAATGGTAGATGTTCTTTTCTCAAGCTATTTGAAGGGCAGTTACCTGACATACTGGATTTTGAAAGCCAATTCTGTATTTTAGAGAAATTCCCTACGTCCATTATAATTCATTCCCAGGACGCCAATTTCCCTGTATTTTTAAACACGCATTTTCTGATATGAAACAGGTAGAGAAATGCTTTTATTTTCTTAATTTAAAATCTATTTCTGAAGGTGATTATGTTAGATACAACTCATAAAACAGGTAAATATGTTTTATACTGTAAGTAGTTTTGTACCTTTATTTAAATTCGAGTCGTCATTAACTTATATAGGCTTTATGATGAGTATCATATTGTCAAGTATTTTTCTTATAATTTTTAAACAGTAACTATACTATAAGCTTACGTTGGTAATAATCGAGTGACAATTTTTAAGAATTATTGATTAAAATCAGTTTTCTTCTGAGTTTTACAAAGACGTTTTTGAAATGTTAAATAAGAAGTTGTTGAAGAAAGAACTTAACCCATTAAAACCCAATTCATCTCTCTAAAGAGGGTTTATGTATGCATCTTGAGGATTAATTGGACGGAGTTTCGCAATAATAGACCAACCGACAATTTGAAAAAAAAAAAAAAAAAAAAAAAAAGAATATATTTGCACAACTCTGTTGATGGCAGGCTAATTTAACTCGGAAAAAATCAAGAATGCGATATCCGAATTTTGCTCCTATTTGTAAGCAAAAATTTGTTTATTGCATAAAATTCATTTATTTATTTTGCTTTGAAATATTAATTCAACTGCTGGTCTCTTATTAAAAATCGGTTAGGCTTTTTTGGTATTATTTGTGCTATTTTTTGTAATAGTATGAATGTTATAATACTTCTTGCATAACATGTTTTATAAAAAAACAGATTTATTTCAATGCCCAATATCTCGAAACAGGTTTTTTGCGTTTGGATCACTATTGCTAATCACCGTCCAATTGGGCGTGACTCTTTAACGTGTCGACCGATTTTCATGAATCAATGTTTTATCAGTTCATCTGTTAGGATTCTGTCATAACATTAACAAAAATGAGTACAGTAATACGTTTTCAAACTAGCAAAACAGGTATCACACTGCGGTGCATCTACTTGTGCCGTCAACATCTTGGCACGCCATATCTCCGTTTATTTAACCTGGGCCCATCCCATCCAGATTCACAGGCGAGATAGTACACCGCAGCGACAGAAGTTTCTTTAGTGCAAAGACCAACTCAGCTCTGTCCTAATTTTAGTCTCGTTCTTCTTGTAAGTCTCTCTCTCTCTCTCTTTGTATATATATATATATATATATATATATTTTATATAATGCCTCCCAAAAATAACACTATTGAATATGACTTCATTATGAAGGGTCTCCAGACTTAACATGTGATGTCTATGTAACAACACTATTTAACACTACTTAATTATGAAGGATGTGCAAGCTACATTTGTAATGTCTGTTTAAAAGTGATCATAAAAGTGTTAAACGTGATTTTCGGAATTCATGTATAGCCTAAATTAATTACAAATAGTATTAATTTAATTTGGTTATTAAAGTTGTTTACACATTGACTATGTAGGCTATGAACTAGAAAACAGAAGTTCAGCTTTATATTTGAGCGTATAGAAAACGAACGCAGAACTGCACGCATATATTCTTCACCTGATATAGTTAGGAACATTAAATCCAGACGTCTGAGATGAACAGGACATGTAGCACGTAAGGGTGAATCCAGAAATGCATATAATAGTGTTAGTTGGAAGACCGGAGGGAAAAAGACCTTTGGGGAAACCGAGATGTAGGTGAGAGGATAATATTAAAATGGATTTGAGTGAGGTGGGATATGATGGCAGGGACTTGATTAATCTTGCTCAGGATAGGAACCGATGGCGGGCTTAGATCTTACTGTATATGAGGGCGGCAATGAACCTCCGAGTTCTCTAAAAGCCATTTGTAAGTAAGTAAACGATTTCAAATGTGTATACATTTTGAATAATTATTCAAAAAGTGTATTCTAAATGGGAATATCATTGGTAATATAATGCAAATTAGAATTGTGCGAATTAAAATGTATAATGAGAAAACTTGTGTCATCTTCGGATATCAAGCTTTATTTTTATTTTTATTGGTTAGGCTTGAAAGTGGAATGATGCTGAACAGTAAATACAGTATTAGTTTTACTACCTACCCGTTTGCTTTACCTGGAAATGAAGTCTCGTCCCTTGGATTTCTGTTTAATAATAATGTTGTGTGTGAATATTCATGGCTCGTGGCTTTGTACTTCCGCATTGAATTTAGAAACACTTCCATGTTCCTCTCATGAAATTTTATAAATTCCGGATGGAGGTGTTTATTGAAGTGTTACGGATTTGATACGCAGGGTGTGAGGTTTCGAATTAGTGTAGGCAGATCTCGCTACATGTGTACCCGATGCTCATGGTTCGCCAACACACGCGAGACCCGTGGAGCCGTCCACCACCGCCATACAACTGGGGATCAATACATTTCATATGCGTGGGAGAGCGAAACGCTTGTTTGTTGTCTGGAAGCTTTCATTTCGTCGCTATGAAATTGCAGAAATTCACGTTTTGCTTTGCGATCTGTTTCTCCTGAGATTTCTCTTTCTCGCCGTTTGTTTCTTTACCGGTAGGCCTTCACCAGCGTGTAAGAGTAAAATTGTGTATCGACTATAGTACAGCGTTTCCATGTTTACAATATGTTACGGCTTCCCAAGATATACCTACTAAAAGCTTTCAGCTCCTCTCTCAATCAATCACATTTTTTGTAACTCTGCATGGATCGATTATTTAGTTTATTCTGTTTTTTTTATTTTTATTTGCCGTCCTAGTTGTTATGGTTAATAAAGTCCAGACTTGGGGGGCTTGAGAGTGCGATTTATTGTATTTTATTTATTTATTTATTTATTATTTTGCTAATAATTATAACATAACATATAATATATACAGAAAAAACTTTAGCTCGCCCCTGAAAGAGGAGAACTCGTGCTCAGGGGTGGATTCCTGAATTGAAATTAATAAGTATACAATACAATTTGTCTTATGTCTACTATGCAATTATAGTATATACATTTAAATTTACAATTTTTCAATTTTTATAAAATCCATACATAACTTTTTAAATTTAATACTAGAATTATTAGAATTGACAAGATTAGGATACTTAAATATAAATTTGTTATATATTCTTGGGCCTAAATTACTACTATGATTAAATACTGTAACAGTGTTGCATTTTGGTTCAAACAATCTTAAAGAATTCATACCTTTTGTTTCATAACTATGAGAATACAATTCAAAATTATTTCGATTTTTATGTATGAATTTTATTAATACAATATAATAAATTTGTCTTATGTTAAGTACATTAAAGTCTAAGAACAAATTTTGAGATAGAAAATCAATAGGTTTATGAAGACATATTTTAATTATTTTCTTCTGTAATAAATAAAGTGGATTAAAATTGGATTTAAATGAGCTACCCCATACTATAATTCCATACATAATTACCGATTGAAATAAAGTTAAATACATTGTGCGTAATAAACTTATTGACAAGTAATTCCTCAATAAAACAAAATAATATACTATTTTACGTAATTTATTGCAAAGGTAATTAATGTGTTGGTTCCATTTTAAATGATTATCGAAAATTATGCCTAAATACTTAACTTCAGAGGACTCTTTAATAATCGGAACCATTATAGAACACCTAGAATATGTGAAACTGACGAAGAAAATGATGATAATAATTGTGGTTAGTATATACCTACAGTATTGTCCGTCAGGAACAATTGGACGATCTATGCTTCAGAAAACAATAATTTAATTGGAAAAAATAATAACACGAAATTGAAAACATATCTTAAACCGTACCATTTAGTTTTACGTTCTTCTCTTAAATATATCTTAAAGAGATCCACCTCGCGTCAATGGAATTCCTTGTCACAAAGTATTAGGGGCTGCAAGACAATAAACACCTGTAAAAACAGCTTAAAAGATAACCTTATTAGCATTTCATTCCAATCATACTGATTTAAACTATCACTGACTACATTGTTACTTCTTTCTTTAGACATCATCCTGATAGTGCTGTATTTTCAAAATTGTCTCATAATAATCTCTTTCTATTATCTAATATTATTTGAAATATATTAACATTCTATGTATTTTAGCTAAATTCTGCTACACAATTGATCTCAGTGTTTAATTAATAGTTCATAGTATTTTGTTACGTTTAATTCGTAAATAACTCTTGTGTACATGTAACTCTCATCTAAATCAAATTGTTGAATTCTTTGTAAGTTCATGCATATGTATATACACGTTTTGCTGGTTGAGTGGAAGAGAAGGCCTTAAATCTGCCAGCTAAAATAAATCATTATTATTATTATTATTATTATTATTATTATTATTATTATTATTATTATTATATCTTCACTCAGATGAGAAAATTTGTCCCACAAAGGAATCATTATTAAAGAATATGCTTCAATTCAGAAAATTTCTTTGGCTGCCATTGTGCAATTTTTTTTATATTTTCCATTGCCGTGTACTTATAGAATTATGCAACTCTATATGCCATTCTTACATAAACATACAGTAAACTAGTCCTCAATTTTTATAAACGTACTGTACCTTACAGTACTGCATTTTATATTGAATATAAGTAAAGAAAGATTTATTAATTTCTTTTTCATTTGTTTGTTTCATAATATAGAATTACGTATATTGTAGTAATGTGCTATGTTGTTGTTTTTTCCCTGTATCTCCTTTCTGTCGTTTGTCATTCTGCACTGCGGGTAATCTATAATGCGGGGGTGAAGTATCTCCCGACTGTCGCGATATATCGGGCTTTTACTGTGTTATCTGTTAGGCCTATATATTTAAAGAGACAGGAAGATAATTGAATGGATTATGTATTGGTACATTGATATATAAACATATAGCTAAATAACTAGATTGATAGATAGGTGTTAAATAGGTGACAGTTCTAATTCTAACTACATAAGTATATAGGTTAATAAGTGAAATGTGTAGATAAAATTAATGTTGTCGTTGTACAATCATATCTAAAGTGTTTTGAAGTTTATTGTAAGGACTTCCTTATTTCTTTTCTTTCTTTTCCGTAGGAGGGACTTTGATGGATGTAGGAGTGCAGCGGGGGAACTCAGTTATCAACTCGTCACAGAAGAGTCAACAAGAATGTAAGTTACAGTTACACTTAAGGCGTTATATTACAGATGTAATTTATCGACTAACCTTATAATAAATGCTATAATTATCGACCATCCTCTCTAATACACCATATCTTTTAAAAAGATTTCGAGACATACACTGGATTTCGTCTCTATCGATAGAATTTAACCCTCGGCACATGGTCCATTTAATTTAATTTATGAACTACTGTTATCTTTCAAGGTTTTAGTTTTAATAGTGTCGCCGCTTTTCAGGGTGATGTTTTGGATACATCTATCTGTCTGTTGAGCTGACTTCCTCAACGATTTCGTGGGAGACTGTTCCAGCCTATAATCTATGTAATCGAGTTTCTCTTTGGTTTATTTATTTATTTATTTAAATTTAAATATACAGAAGAATATAATTACAAAACAAACAAGAGAAATAGAAATAAAATAATACAAACAATATAAAAAGGAGATACAGTAGTATTAACAAAATTGAGACCGAATGAGCAGCGCTCGTGTTCGGTCGCAGTTCAGATATAAATTAATAGGCCTATAAGATAATATAAAATAAAATAAAATAGGAAATAGAATTAAAATTACAGTTACAGAAATTATATACTACAATATTAATATAAGAGAAATATAGAAAAAAAAAATAAATAAGTAAAATAAAATAGGAACTAAAGTTTAAATTACAGCGGGAATGGAATTATATAATATAATATTAACAATAGAGAAGAATAATATCGCACGTGAAAAGTAGGACTATATATTTCAAAATTATAGAATACAAATATAATATAGATTGATTAATTCATACATATAGGCTATAAATTTATTTAATCAAGTTGAATATATTAACACGTTTCTAATTTTCTTGTTATATATTAGTGGGTTACATGTTAGAAGTTCTGGGTGTAATTTAGTAAAAGCAATGTACAACCGAGGGCCAAAATTAATGCTATGCTTTAGACCAGCAGTTGTGAGACATTTAGGTTCTACTAATGTTGAATTAATATTTCGTCTTGTGTCATAATTATGTGTCTGTAATACAAAATTATTACGATTTTTATGATAAAATTTTAATAGCGTATACTTATAAATTTGTTCAATATTAAATACATTAAATTCAGAATAAATTAATTTAGTTGGATAATCGAAACGTTTTTTCAAACAAAATGGTTAGAATGCAATTTATGTGTCTTCAGTTTTAATTAAAAATTAACCGGTTTCTCTCACTGTCTTAACTAAATTCTGGATTGTTGAATCAGATACCTAGTTGCTGAACTCCAGACGCTTCCCATGCAAATATTGCACGAGACATTTTATACGATTTCTTCGTAATATATTATCATCAATAAAGATTCGCTGTTCTAATGTTTACTGCATTGTCAAGAACTAAACCGAACTGCACTGAATTGAAATCAGGTGTATTCTAATTTTGTAACTTTGACATCCCTTCAGCCTGTATTATCTGTCCATACTACGCAACACAAAACCTTCCCATGCTCGATCCTCGACATTCGCGTTCGATCTATAACAGTGATGGCATTTACCTGAGCGAAACCTATTTCCTAACAAGCACTTTGTGGGTTATCTTTCTTTAGCTTCAGAAACAGATTTTGAACGCACTAGAGGAAGGAGAGCATTATCATACTATGTCATTTTAATTCTTATCTAACTTCTAACCATTGTATTGTTTTTATAATTTTAAGAGAAGAGGGAAAAATCCTCTTGACATAAAACTTTAAAGTGATGGAGAATCTTCACTTTTATCTGTGCTGTGATCTCATTTCTATTTCCAAGTAAACAATGGCGAAAATTAGAGCTACTTGCAAAGTCATTACTTTATGTGTTTTTAACATTATTTGGTTTTGTTCTCGACGAAAATATGCTGCTATTGTTTAAATAAAGTATGTAACTGACAAAGCACTACAATAGGTTGCTGACAGGCTGGCTACGGGTTTGTGGGTTTGTGATATCCCCGGACGAAAAAGAAAGAGCGAAACCACAACACAAAAGTTCCCCCATTAACACGGAGTGGAAAAGCTCTATCTTTAATTTCCATCGCACATTCTCGGTAACATTACCTTCCTACTTAGGCTGCTATTGTTAAGTTGGTACTTCTAATATTCGTATGGATGGTTATGTTACAGATTAAGTCACGTCAGAAATTTGCTTCATAAAATATGCAAGTACAATTTTCTACATCGACATAAACACTAAAATTTGCATAATTCTTCTCAGAAAGTAATTATGCTTACAAATTATAGTCACGGCGTGTCTGAATCTCCAAAAAGGATATTGTTTTGTCATCTCACACTACTACTACTACTACTACTACTACTACTACTACTACTACTACTACTACTACTACTACTACTACTACTGCTACTGCTACCGCAACTGCTACTGCTACTGTGTTTAAGTTACTATTGTTGGTTTTTAAATTGAATTTGAAGGACAGGGGTACTACGACCCAGCACTGCAACCTTATTAGATCTATTGCGCTAACCCTCTAGCTAGGCGGATTCCCAAACCCATACCGGCTGAATATACTAAGGTTCACTGTGTACCCAAGTTTCGAAAAGGCAACACCGCTCGTCCCTAGGCTAGTTCCCTCCGTGCGTCGCCAGCCGGTGTTCGGGGAATGCTATGGAATGATATGTATGCATAATATGGAGAAACGGGAGAGCCCCGAGAAAAACCCCAACTGCAACCTTGTCTTTCACAAGTGTCACTACGGATTTTCAATGAAGACTTCTGAGTGACTTAAATAATATAAGTTTGGGGTATCAGCAGTAAGCAATATTAAGATTAATAAAGTTAAACCCCGCTTTTTTGTAATTCATACTTCACTAATTCAGAATTTGAGATAATTCACACAGCTCTTTTTTACGTATGATACTTGATTTATTTTTCACACATTGAAGTAGAAGTGAATGCAAAGAGTGGAAAATGTGGTAATGAATTCAAATATCCAACATAAGAATAATTTAGACATAATAATTTAATTCGTGAACTGTAATCACAAATGTTACATTGCCTTAAAGGGAATGAACATGTGTAGGGGAGACTGTTGTACCTTGAAACACTTTTCATATATATATTTTTTTTAATTTTGGGAAATGAAATTTTTTAAATGAAAAAAATGCTTGACATAATTATTGAAGATTTCTTTACAACTTCCTGTATGTATTTTCCTGTTTTACAGATCTATAAGGATGGAAAAAATAAAATGAAGGGATATGTAATGTGTTCAAAGGTACAACAGGATCATGTACCTTGGAACATACCCTCTTGTAAGTTGGAACACATGCAATATAGGTGGGAATATAGCTGTAAAAACTGACAATTATATTTAAAATGTATTTTCAATCATAAACCAGAGCAGGCTTCTCTGATTGAGATTTTATTTCCTGGAGAAGCAATAACTGCTTCAACAGCTTTCTTCAAGACATCCGAATCATTTGGGGACCTCTTTAATTCCAGAGTTACTTCGTGACATGACCTTAAAATAAAAGAAAAACAAAAACCGATAGTATCGTATAATTTGGAACATGTTCCATGGTACAAGATGTTTTGTGTTCAAAGGTACAAGAGGATGCACGTTTAAACAAATATGGCTCCGAAAACTAGAGAGTCCAATAAATCATGGAAATTAAAATATGTTATTACTCACCAGATGATAGGGAACACACCGTACTTGAAAGATATTAACAAATACAATCTGGTTTTGTGTTAGAAAACACACATCAATGAACGAAATGTTTACTTTTGGTACTAAAAAACTTATTTTATCCACGGAACTCGCATTTTGCAATAAATCAAACTGAAACTACAACCAGACCTACTTAGCGGCTTTATCTACAATCTACTTCATTTTGAGTCCTCTAGGTAGCAGCAAAAATTAAAAAACAAAAAATGTTCAAAGGTACACTATGCTAAAGGTACAACAGTCTCCCCTACATAAAGAAGAGCAGTGCAAACAGACGCAGACAACACTACCTCTTTCTTTAAATCACAGTCTGAAAATTCCGAAGGTAGTACTTCCTGTGGAGTAATTGACTTGGACTAAAGAACTTCAAAGTTATTCTTTTTTATGTTTTGTGTTCCTCATATGTGTAAGGGCTAGTTATAGTAGGCCAATGTACTTCCTATGCAGTAATTGACTGGAATAAAGAACTTCAAAATTAATTCTTTTTTTAATTATTAATGTTTTGTATTCCATATGTTTGTAAAGTAGAATGATTGAACACTAAGTTGGTAATTAAACAACTATATAATGTCATTCTTGTTTCAATTGTTGAGATAATCCTGTCCCAATAAATTCGCTATAATTCGGATTTCCCCTCCAATTAGTCCAAATTAATGAGGTTCTGTTATATTTGTTTTGAAAATTGAAGTTCTTAGTCTATACATATTGATACATATGACTTCATTATGTTTACATATACATTTAAAATGTTTTGTGAATTTTCTCTCTTGCCTTATGGGGTTAGGTACAGCTGTCAAAAGAAAAAGTGGCCGCTCTCCTGAAACAAAGTTCCCTTCGGGTATCTTCGCTATAATTCGGAGACAGGTGATGTTACATGTTGTTGGACCACGTTGCCTGATATCTACAGTTATAATTGAAGTATACTGTGTGTTATTCGATAGCATAATGGTAGCGTTCAGGCCTCTTATTCATGAGGTCCTGCGTTCGACTACAACCTCGTGCATTTTATGTCCTTTTTTGTTCTGTTTTTGAGAGAGACAAACTAGACATAATGGCTCCTTTCTCTTTTATGATTATTTTAGTAATTAACATCAGGTTCATTAATATATTATGCCATGACTTTATCATTATCATTATGATATTGTGGCTGCAAATGGAAAGAAAAAAGATTTTATTCTCAATAAAATATCTTTCGTGGCATAAACATAACAAATTTACTGGCGTCGGCCTTAAAACATTCAAACAATTAAGCGTTCAAAAAACAAAACAAATAGCCACAATTCAATATTTAGTCTATCTTCCTCTTATCTCGATCATCTTGCAGTCGAGTGGGCATGGAATTGACTAGTCTTTGCAAATAGCGACTGTTCTTAGACACGATATTCCAGGCATTCTGAACATACACGCATAAATGTTCTGTCCATGGGCAGGTCTTTCATTGCAAACCCAGCAATCTCCAATCTTTCCTATTTTCTGCCTTCCTCTTAGTCTCCGCATATGATCCACATATCCTAATGTCGTCTATTATTCTTTTCAACCAGAGACCCAACCAATTCCTTTTTCTCTTTCTAATCAGTTTCAGCATCATTCTTTCTTCACTCACTTTTTCAAACACAATTTTATTTCTTATTCTGTCTGTCCACTTTACACGCACCGTTCTTCTCCACATCCACATTTCAAATGCTTCAATTCGTTTCTCTTCATTTCGTCATAATGTCCATGTTCTTTCCCCATACAATGCCACACTCCACACAAAGCACTTCACTAGTCTCTTCCTTAGTTCCTTTTCAGAGGTCCGCAGAAGATCCTTCTTCTATTAAAAGCTTCCTTTGTTCATGTTTGCAGTTTTCTTGGGAAGGATAGGCCTAAATGCGGTAAGATCCCGTTGCTTTCCGCACACCACTGTCTCTTTCGCATCTTATTAAATTCCAGGGGGCCCAAGCGTGGAGATGAGGAGAGTGGATTTGACTAATCGGGCCCTCCGGACTTCACCGAAAGTCACGGCAAGGGTTAAATATTAATTCTATCAGGATGTTTGACCCAGTCAGAGACCGGGAAATCTCAATTAGCCTTTGCCCCCCGCATCCTGGACTAGCTTCTACGAATCATCAGAAAATCTTAGAGTGTGATTGGGCCAATTTTTCCGAAAATGTTTCCACACTTTTGCTCTCGTAGCTCAGCGGAATTTAGATGTCAACGTCTCAGGTTCAATTCCTCGTTACTCCTTTTCATTTTATTGTGGTTCAAGATAGTATATTGTAATAATACAAAAAGAAAAACTAATACCAGTATTATGCAACTGGATTTTTCCAAACCCAATATTAAATTTATGTTATTTATATCGCTAAAGAACGATTACAATATAAATAACTTGAATATTATTTATACAGTATCACTAAAGAACGATAACAGAATATAAATGATAAATATCGGTTTGTTTAATTAATATATTGCGAAAGAACAATAACAATATAAATAACTTGAATATTGTTTTATAATGCTAATGAAGGAAAACAGAATATAAATGATAACTTGAATATTATTTAAATCGCTAAAGAACGATAACAATATAAAAAACGTGAATATTATTCATATCGGAATTTCACAGATTTATTACAGATGTATTTAAGAAATTGTAGAAGAATAGTAATTAGTAACAGTGTCCTATTTATTCTTCTAGGAGCCAAATTTGTAACTTTTAAAAGTGTGGTTACTATGTTGAAGTGTATGTGTCGTAACGGATGCTTGATTTGTTATGTATGTGAGTCAGTTATGGGATGCTTGATGTCGTCGCAATGTCGTAATTATTGTTTGATTGTGTTTGTGTGACTATTGTGTATTAATTTATGATGTATGGTACGGAAAGCTGCATATTTGTGTTATAGAAGTGTTACGTATGTGTGTTGTTAATGTTTTTGTATGTTTCAAATTGATACCTGATATTTGTTTTGCAATCGCAATGCCTAATTTGCGGATTGTTTATGTTTTGTTTACATCGCGTAAGCTAATTTAATTTTCTTTTCCATTTCTCTTTATGCTTATCTTTTTTGTGTATAAAACTATGGCCCTAACATACATATGTAAAATAGGGCTAACCCCCATTGGAGATACAATAATTATTATTCATATCGTTATAATACGATAACAGAATACAAATGATGACCTGAATTTTATTCATTTCTCTAAAGAACGATAACAAAATATAAATAACGTGATATCCATGAGGAACGATAACTGGATATAAATGATAATTTGAATATCATTTACATCGCTAAAGAACGATTAAAAAATAAAATGAAAACTTGAAGAAGGCCCGAACCCACGACCTTTGAATCATTAAACAAGCACTCTACCGCTGGTCTACGAGGCGCAGATATGGAACACTTTCTTATTTCCGGAACTGCTTGTACAAGCACATGCATCGTGTAACATCGCCGCGACCCGAAGTGGACTTTGGAAATATTCGGTGTTCACGAGTGCGGCCACTTTTTTTTTTGACAGCTGTACAGCTTACAGGAGTAAAATTTTAGAAATATATTCAATTTTTTTCCCTCCATTACTGTACCTTGGACAATAATGAAAATTGGTATGTGTAAAACACTGTCCTTCTGCTATACGAAAATAATATTTTTACGATAAAAACTATTTATATATATTTTTTCAAATTCAAAATGGTGGCAGTTCACTGTGCAGTGATGAAGAGTTTCCCTCATAACTCAAAAACTATCCATCATTCTGTGATGACATTTTTGTGTATATTTAAGCATGTCATAGCTACAATAATAATCCGTGGCACTACAGCCCGTGAAGGGCCTAGACCGACCAGCCGGCTGCTGGCCTCACGCCCACATGTCGAAGCAGAGGTGGACGATCATCCAACCAGAATGGAGGTATCGTGTGGTTAGCATGATGATCCCCCAGCCGTTATAGCTGGTATTCGCAACCGGATTTCGCTACCTATCGTAGCTCCCCAAGTGCATCACGATGCTGGGTGGGCACCGGTCCCATACACTGGCCGAAATTTCATGAGAAAAATTCTTCCCCCATGAGGACTCGAACCAGCGCGCATTCCGTAACGCGAGTCCTAGGCAGGATGCCTTAGACCGCAATGCCACGGCGCGGGACGTCATATCTACAATATGATGCAAAATCACTTTTCACAAATGGTCAAATATCAATATTTTCTTCTAACACAAAAAAAAAAAATATATATTATTTATTAAGGAATGTAGTTGAAAGAGCATGATATTGTAAACATGAGTTTCAGCAATAAAATAAAAGAGAGAGAACATGAAAAAGTAAAAAAGTTTATGAGTTATGAAGGAAATGCTTCATCACTTCACAGCGAACTGCCACCACTTTCAATTGAAAAATATAAATAATTTTTTTTAATCTCAAAAATATAATTAATATAGCAGAAGAACAGTGTTTTACACATACCAATTTTCATTATTGTACAAGATACAGTAATGGAAGAAAAAATGTTGAATATTTCCAAAAATTTTACTGCTGTAATCTGTACCTAACCCCTTAAGTTTGTCCTCTTATTTCATAACTGCTGTTTGAAGTTATTTCATAACAACAAAATAAAACGCTCTTACGTGTTCAGAATTGTTTTCAAAAACCGATCCTAACTGTTGAATGCAATGCAAGGGAATTTATGATCTTTCATATAATCTCTGGAGTAATAACTAGGGATGATACGTGGTAAAACAAAACATGCAAACAGTCTGTCCATCAGGTATAGCAGTTATGAATAAATTAGCATGTCGTGAGAAATACAGTACATTTATAACCGTAATTGCAGGTTGTGTTTGTCACCCTTGATTTAATCTTCAGCGAGTTCCTAACCGTGTTCATTAAGTCACGAATACATCATAAAGAAATAACCAGTGTATAGAGGGTCCGGCGGCCAAGTCCAGCAACAACTTAACCTGTCCATCTGTCCATTAACCTAATTTGGTCTCACAAGTTGCACGTCATATATGACGGAGCAAGCGCTTTCGTGCTATATACATTACACCACACTACAATGCTCTGGTGCTTCTAGTTCACTGCAACAGTGATATATGTATCAGTTTATCATATTTCACTATTCAAGTGTCCGTGCCAATATTAATGGTTTGTGCAGTTATTATTATCGTGAGAACCGTCTGAAGTTGGCTCCTTTGGGAGGATATAAATGCAACAGTTTCCCGTTGATTTCTACACCAATGATAAGGGTAATTGTAAAATTACGTGGTACAGTAGAATGATGATATGAAAAACTGAAGTATCCATGATATACAGTCTTACTGTGGAAGTTGTTCAGTGACAATAAATTCACAAAGTAGAGGAGAAGGTGGAAATATGGGCTACCATTTTGTTTTCCTCATAATAATAGAAAATGGTGTGGCATATTGCTTGAAAATCTTATTGACATATAGAGTAATTATTCATATACATTTTTTCAGTCTTAAGGGGAGGTAGAGGTGAAATTTTCGAACAAAACTGAAGAAAAAATGAAAATTTGTTTTTTTCCGTTTTTATTATCTTTATTTTGATATTCCGATGTTAGTTTTTGATTTTGTGCCCTTAAAAGTATGAAATTAAAACCAAGATAACTGTATTACTATATTATTCCCATAATAAACTAATACTTACCATTATTTATACACCTTCTCTGAACATATAAATAAAAAGAAATACTGAAAATTTCTTACAATATGGTGCATGGAGCATTTTATATCAAACGATATAAAGTTTTATAAAATTATTAATATATACAGAACTATTGTACTTAGAAAGTTGAAACTTGGTATGTCCATTACTAATAACATACTTAGTATCCGTGATCAATTTCAAACAAATCGGATACATTTTGTGGATTTTGAAATATTCACCTCTGCCTCCCCTTAATGGTCAATAGTTGCAATAGATACTTGCATATAATTACTTCTTGAAACAAAGACAAACTGGTCCACTATATGTAGTAGGGTTTAAATATAGGCTACCACAAAAATTTGAAAATAAAATAAAAAAAAAAAACAAAGAAACATAAGTAGGAAATCTGTGTCACATCAATGGCAATATTCTGTAACAAATAACGCAAATCACGATAGTGAAAATAACGGGATGTGTTAATGTGCTGGTAATATGGGCTACCTATCCCAATTTGACACATAGAGGTAGCCCATATTAGCAGCATTGACTCATGAAGGTTTCTAAGATTATGTATGGCAATTGTTCTAAATAAATATTAGAGCTATTCTTAATCAGTGCAACACATCAAGCGTGATTTCTAAACACAAAATACAAAATTGAGACTACATACCTGCAAAAACTTCGAAATTGATGAAAAACACAAAGGACACACCACATGCACACCACAAAGGCAACTGGTTTCTCTCTTTGTGCACGCAGACTGATGGACACAAAGAGCTTTTTCGCTAGGTAAAAATACCATATATAGTAAAAAACGAAGTAGCCCATATTACCACTTCTAGCCCATATTTCCACCTGCTCCTCTAAATCCTTTAGATATTATAAGCAGACAGCGGATTTTCGGGCCCTACATAGCGTCAAGTTGTCACATCCCCGGCGTACGGAGGGAGCTTAAAAGCAATCATTCTGATGGGGGCAGATAAAAAAATTATTTTTTTGTTTCACCATGTTAATAATGTCAAAAGAAGTGCTTATATAAATTATATGCAATTACGGGGGCCGTAAAAAATAAGTTCGCCAGGGTCCGTTAACAGAATGAAAACACAACTTCATTGGAAAAATTTATTGGAAATATACACAGAAATTTTTGAGGTATTTTTCAATATATTCCCCACCGGAATTGAGACATTTGTCATATCATGAACTCGTCAGAGAGGTGCAGACGACTGTCAAACGCTGGTTCCGATCCCAAGCGGCTGACTTCTATGGCACAAGGATACAAAAATTGAACCCATGTTATGACAAATATCTAAGTTCCAGTGGGGGATATGTTGACAAATAGCACAACAGTTGCTGTATCTGTTTCAATAAATTTTTCCATGCAATTTTGCTTCTTTTCTGTAAACGGCCTCAGGGAAAATCGCGTTCTGAACGACCTCGTAATTGCGGTCGAGTGGCCAAAATTTGTATAAAGATTTCTTTTGACATTATTAACATGATGAAAGAAAAAAATTAATTTCTTTATCTGCCCCCATCAGAATGTTTGTTTGTTAGCAGTGAGTTCAAAGACCTCTATGCAAAGGCGTACACCTAACGTTCAGTATCGCGATCCAAAATCCGCTGTCTGCTTATAAGGAACAGAAATTTCCTCTGCCATTTTGCGTTATTTCTTTTTATGTAGTGAGAAATATACGTTGTTTCAAGAAAAAACTGCAACGTCGCAATCAATTCAGTAGCACTTGCCAACTCATGGCAACAACCCCTCTTCGCAACAGTGAGGGCGGTTTGTGTAGCCATTGTGAACATCAGACTTGTTTCATGATAGATCTGCCTTCGATAAATGTAAACATTACAACCCACAAAACACATGTTATTTTTACGTAATTTTTAGGTAGTCTACTTATTTTACATTTGAACATTAAATAATATACAAACTTTTTGTGAACCATAAGCTCTGATTGAGGTTCTGGCTGATATGTACAGTAGTGGCAAAAAAAAACACGGACCGACTCTTGTAGCTGATTTCAGAGCCTTGTTCACTCCAGAGCACGATAGACTGGTAACTAAGACTTTCGTGGTTCGAATCCCGCCTGGCAAGGAAACTTTTTTATTCTTTATTCAAATTTATTCCCAATACTTTTCGATTGCTAGTAAAATTCATGTTCTGGGAATAATAAGTTAACTAGTAAAATATCGCTTCAATCGAAAAGTATTGGGAATAAATTTGAATAAGGAAAAAAAAAAGTTTAATTCCCAGGCAGAATTAGAAGCACGAGGAAGTCTTAGTTACCAGTCTATCGTGCTCTGAGTGAACAAGGCTCTGAAATCAGCTACAAGGGTCGGTCCCGTTTTTTTCCACTACTGTGTATCTATTTTCAGACAGTAGACCTACTTCTCACTTGACGACATTTGTCAGAGGTATTGTTTGTATATATCTGAAGTCTGATTAGTGTAATATGTATCTAGTCGGCGATATGTGTAATGGAGGGAGAAAGGAACTGGCGCCATACCAATTATCTCCTGGTTTAGTTGCCTCATGAGTGATGCCTTATTGGTGTCACTTGTGAGTTTCAAACCTGTCTTCGGTCAGTTGACTAAACATTATGAACCATTAAACAGCGTCTAATGGTAGTTAATGATATCAGTGTATTTATACTTCGTATATTGTATTGTATAGTGTATTTATATTTCGTATTAATTATAACAGTAAAGAAAATATATAAATTAATAACGTGATTGTGTAAGAAATGAGAAGAAAGTGTAAATTAAAAAAAAAAAAATCAAGTTAATTTCAAAATTTGTTTAACGTCAATCTCATGTTGCATTGAATTCAAGCAGCGAAACATATTACTTTCTTTATTGGAACAGGAGTAAAATTTAGGCAAAATATGAAGCTTCGATAAAGTTATCTTTATTTCCTATTATTTGGTATAGCGCTGGCCTTCTGTGCTCGAGTTTGCGGGTTCGATCCCTGCCGAGGTCGATGGCATTTAAGCGTGTTTAAATGCGACAGGCTCATGTCAGTAGATTTACTGGCATGTAAAAGAACTCCTGCGGGATAAAATTCCGGCACACCAGCGACACTGATATAACCTCTGCAGTTGCGAGCGTCGTTAATTAAACAAAAAAAAACCTTTATTTCCTTCGGGCAGGCAGTAAAACTAACATCAGTGATATGTATAGGTCTATGTACTTAGTAATGTACATACATAGAAAACAAAATGAAGAGCCCTGGATCACGGAGACAAAATTTGAAAGTTGTTTTTAAATTCCATTACACTTGATGTAGTTTGAACCTGCGATACTTCGTATCAGAGGCAGGACTACCAAAGATAACATAAAATGCTCGTAGAAGACCTTCTTCGATTTCTAGTCCTCATCGGTGAAAGGCTGCCAGCTGACTGAGCTACAGTTGGGCTTCTAAGTAATCCTTACACTAAACTTCGAAGTAAAAAGTAAAGTGATTTCATATTACTGAATTATTAATTTATAAACTTGAGTCAAATTTATATTCATATGAGTTCATTGAAAGGCAAGTGGGCATTCACCTTTAATCCGACCTCTACCCTAGGGAGCTGCTGGAAATGACGTCACGTAACACAAATTAGTATGCTTATGAGTCTACGCGAAGATGTATTCATGGGATTAGCAATTTACAGAAAGTTTGGTATTAAAATGTATTCATGGAACATTTTCTGTTCCCTTGTGATTTGAAGTTGGCTACCGACCGACACTTCGCAGACTGTTTTTGCCGTTTCACAATCCAGAAATTAATTCCTCGCACAAAGCTGAATAGATCTGCTTTGTCTACAGAAGAGAGGCCCCGACGATCGTTCAGTTATGTCACTGGCTTTCAGAGTACACCCATTTTGCAGTAATTGTTTCGGTGACTAACTTTGTCGAGACTGAACCCAATAATTTTCTCATTTTTCTGTTCTACTTTATATAGTTCTTAAAATTAAGATGTTCCATATTGAAATAGCAATAGTGTTCCTAACTACAAATTCCGGGGCCACTGCTTCGATTCCCAGCAAAGAAACGGCGACATTTCCTTCGCACGAGTCCAGACCTGTGGAGTAACGGTCAGCGCGTCTAGCCGCGAAACCAGGTGGCCCGGGTTCGAATCCCGGTCGGGGAAAGTTACCTTGTTGAGGTTTTTTCCGGGGTTTTCCCTCAACCCAATACGAGCAAATGCTGGGTAACTTTCGGTGCTGGACCCCGGACTCATTTCACCGTCATTTCATTCAGACGCTAAATAACCTAGATGTTGATACAGCCTCGTAAAATAAACCAATAAAATAAATCCTTCGCACGAAAAATGAATGTGATTTTCTTTCATGATAATTGTCTTGTGTTGTCTTAAAGCATTGATCTGAAGGCATGATGTCGCATGAGCAGGAATTCTTGCTATTAGTGAATGTTTCATTCATTTATAGTTTTCTACCCAAGAGAAGGTCTTTCACTGCAAACCCAGCATTCTCCAGTCTTTCCTATTTTCTGTCTTCCTCTTAGTCAGTGCATATGATCTATATATCTTAATGTTCTCTATAATCTGATGTCTTCTTCTGTCTCCAACTTTTCTCCCGTTCACCATTCCTTCCAGTGCATCCTTCAGAAGACAGTTTCTTCTCAGCCAGTGACTCAGCCAATTCCTTTTTCTCTTCTTGATCAGTTTCAGCATCATACTTTCATCATCATTCTTTCTAACACAGCTTCATTTCTTATTCTGTCTCTCCATTACACACGCTCCATTCTTTTACATATCCACTTTTCAAATGCTTCTAATAGCTTCTCTTCACTTTGTCGCATTGTTTATGTTTCTGCCCCATATAATGCCACACTCCACACAAAGCACTTCACTATTCTCTTCCTTAGTTCTTTCTCCAGAAGTCCGTAGAAGATGCACATTTTTCTGTTAACAGCTTTCTTGGCTTTTAACTTCCTGGCAGTAGCTTATGTTACCGCTTATAGTACACCTCAAGTACTAGAAGCTGTCCACTTGCTCTACAAAGTTAAAAATTGGCCGAATTTTTTTTAGATATATGACAATTGTGATGATGATTATGATGCGATGACGACGACTGAAAAAAGGGAACTAATATAGAAAACTATTAATTTTTATAAATGTCTTTACCGAGTGACTTGTTAGCAGTAAGTTCTGCGTTGTCTCAGTTCTGCTATCGTGATTGACACGATTTTCTTTTAGTAGGTACATTTATAATAAAAGATACAGTTTCAATAGTCTACAGCCTATTTCTTAATCATTTATAGTCGCCTTAGACCTATGATCATCGTCATCATCATCATCATTGTCACCATCATCATAATCATCAAATTCCAATTCAAAAAGGCTTACAGGCGACACGAAGAGTAATTAACAAATACGTACAGCAAATAATAAATAAGCGAACATGTAGGTCTGCCGATCCATAACTGCGCTCGGGCACGGGTTTGATTCCAGCTTGCGCTGATTACCTGGTTGGTTTTTTTTTCGAGGTTTTTCCCAACCGGAAGGCGAATGTCAAGTAATCTATGGCGAATTCTCGACCTCATCTCGCCAAATACCACTTCGCTATCACCAAATCCATCGACACTAAATAACCTAGTAGTTGGTACAGCGTCGTTAAATACTTACTTACAAATGGCTTTTAAGGAACCCGAAGGTTCATTGCCGCCCTCACATAAGCCCGCCATCGGTCCCTATCCTGTGCAAGATTAATCCAGTCTCTATCATCATACCCCACCTCTCTCAAATCCATTTTAATATTATCCTCCCATCTACGTCTCGGCCTCCCTAAAGGTCTTTTTCCCTCCGGTCTCCCAACTAACACTCTATATGCATTTCTGGATTCGCCATACGTGCTACATGCCCTGCCCATCTCAAACGTCTGGATTTTAAGTTCCTAATTATGTCAGGTGAAGAATACAATGCGTGCAGTTCTGTGTTGTGTAACTTTCTCCATTCTCCTATAACTTCATCCCGCTTAGCCCCAAATATTTTCCTAAGCACCTTATTCTCAAACACCCTTAACCTATGTTCCTCTCTCAGAGTGAGAGTCCAAGTTTCACAACCATACAGAAGAACCGGTAATATAACCGTTTTATAAATTCTAACTTTCAGATTTTTTGACAGCAGACTGGATGATAAGAGCTTCTCAACCGAATAATAACAAGCATTTCCCAAATAACCAGCTAAAATATGTATATAAGTTAATTAAGTTAAATGAATATACGTATGTGAATAAATTTAATGTATACATGAATAAATAAATTAGTAAACAAATATTCATGTATACTGTATGAGTATACGGAGTTATAAGTGAATGGTTGTAGAAATAAATTATCGAACAGGCGCATATGTACAATAGAACGTAAACATTAACAAGTATGTAATATAACACAAATCAATAATTAAACATTCGTGAAATTTAGATTTATACAATCAGTGAATGGGTGGTTTAAGCTTGGATGATGATGATGATGATGATGATGATTAAGTAATTAGATTCAATAGTGAATATTAAAATAAATGAGAATATATAAATTAATGGTTTGATAGATTACTAGACAAGTAAATAAATGAGTTAAAATATAGGGCCTATACATTTGATTGGATATACTGATTAAATAAACATTTCTCATGTTTACTGTTATAGTTTTTTTACACAAATTACTCTCAATTTTCAATTCTTTCTTTCTTTCATCGTCAATTTTTCCTCCACGTTGTATCATCGACTTAAAAAATAAAATGGTATTGGGGAGAGTATTAACTTATCTTCTGATCAACACTAGACAGGAACATATTGCGCGTCTCTGGTTGTGTGACCAACATGACATGGGGCCACAGCTGAGACGACACAGAGCAGCATATGTCAAGGGACATAACACTCAGTCCCGTGGACGGAAGATAAATCTCTTCCACTGCCCACGCCTGGAATCAAACCATGGACCTCTTGGATAATAGGTTTATACGCTGCGCACGTAGCCAAGGCGGTGGACTTATTTTGAATATGAACAAAATAAAATCGTTCCCATAATGAAACAAATACACACGGACATAGACTGACACAGATAAGGGAGACTGGGAAAGACAGACTGACGCTCGGTATGAAATGGCTATTATTATAAATTAAAAATATATGTACACAGGTCCCTTTTTTAATATTTGCTTAATGACGAAGTTTGATAAATTGAAGTATGCTAATAATTAATTGAAAATGAACCTTTTGTATTTATTACTCGACTACTCACATCTTTTATTTAATGGAAATGAATATACTATACTGTTCACGAAAAAAAAAAAAATACATCGTATCTCATGGTTGTATTGGACCACAACAGTGAAGAATATATTTAACAGAAATTGCGTATGGGAAATTTTGTCAAGAAAATTACCACCTAAAGATGGAGAGGAGTCATGTTGAAACAATGAGTCCGAGCAGACTTCCTACAAACTTACGAAGTTATGATCTACAAACCAATCTGATAAAATATAACCGGTGTCCCAAGATGCTTTGAAAAATGTCTTGGTATCTAGAACTCACAAATTTCTGATGATTAAACAGGCCAAATGATCTAACCCATAATGATATCGATGAGGATGGTAATGTCATTGTTTCTGTATTTTGAACAACGAAATCACTCTGATGCTTGCAGAAGTGTAAGCTGCACTTTTCCATCAAACTCTCTGCATTAATTTTGACGTGAATACGCGTTTCTTCGAGGTTTAATTGATGTGAAATGTAATATTTTTAGTGTAACAAGAAGTTGAAGAAGTCTCCGGTAGATGCTGCACATTCAAAAACGTAGACGTGCTGCCATCTATCGAGTGTTGTGTAATCTACTTGCAAGTGAATAAACAGTGAGCTATATATATTATACTAAAGAAACAATAAAACAAAGACGTATTTACGTAATCATCAGGATTATGTGAATCAACTGTAACTGTTTTTACTTCGTGTCTGTATACAGTAGATACAAATATTGCAATTTTGTGAGAAAATTTGACGAACACTAATTTAGAATCTTGAAAGGATAACAAGTAATTTATCTCTTGTAATTTTACAACAGTGAGAAATTTTAGTTAGTGAAAATGAGACATAATATTACTACAAAAAATAATGCTTGTCATATTTATGTTGCGTTTGAATACCGTATGCTTCATTTGGAAGATGACAATGTGACGTACTTTATTTTGTATGATTTTTTGTGTTCACATATTTATATTGCAACAATGGTTATTATCATACCACCTTTCATTCGAGAAGTCCGGAGTTCGACCCCAGGAACCTGCTATCCTGAGTTGGGTTTATCGTGGTTTCCAAAGTTCCTCCTGGCGAATGCTGGGATTATCAATTTCAAGGGCCACTACTCGACTTCTTCCCGATCTTCTTTAACCCTTCACTTCTCATCCATCATTCTATCATTTTCTCGCGACAGGTCTGCCACCTGTCCGACAGAGAAACACAATCGGAAAGCTGTGCCGAAGGCTACAACGGTAAAGAACTGTAATGTGGAAAACGCAAGCAAAATTATTATTATTATTATTATTATTATTATTATTATTATTATTATTGTTAATGTTTTCTTTAGTATATGCATAACAATAAAATTGCAGTAATTAAAATAAGCAAAGTAGTTTACAGCTCCAGTGATATCGCTTATATGACGAAATATTGAGGAAGCTTTTCTCTTTCATTTTGTGCTTTCAGAAGATTAGAAATAGTATTCAACGTTTAATATTTGATGATTAGTATACAAATAAGATGCATATGCTACGATTTTATCTCTGGATTTTGAGATTAAAATTATCCTGTACTCGTATATGTAGTTTCTTTTATCTTCTTGCAATGTTTGTGACGTATTCTCTGTAACTGAGAGGGCACTTAGTATAATGATTATTGTTGCTTATTTCTGTTTCCAAATTCGTTTTGTATCCGTTAGGATGACATTTATTACCCTTTCATTATATCTCTCTTTTAACGGCCGTATCTGAACTTACATCACACTGACCTTCCATCCAGGCTGTCCGGCCCCTGTCTGGTCTGGGTGGAGTTTGTTGTGGGCAAAATAGACGTTACATATGGTTTATCGGAGTACTCCCGTTTCCCTCTATCATTCCACCAACTCTCCTCTTCCCCCTCAATTCATCTATCATCTGTAATATTAAACATACGCGAGAGTGATGTCTGGGGGTAGTGCAAGTTTCCGGTGCTGATTTAGGTTGTAAGGGCTCGGGGCTGTAGGTTCGGGCTCGTCAGTAGATAATGGAACTTTACCTGCAGGACCCAGGAAGGATGGTCCGCCTGTCAGCGTCGGATTTACGAATTCCACCCGGGCCATCCGTCGAACTTAGACAATCATCGCATATAGGGCGTACAATGGGCCTAAACGGCATAAGTACAAGGACCTATTCCGATTCCAGCCCTCGTGAAAATCAATCAATCAATCAATCAATCAATCTCTGTTAACTGTTTGTAGTGCCATGAAGTATGTTTTATATTCTATTTTAATCGTCACGATATCTGGTTGGTATTTCTTTATCTGCAAATTATTGCTGACGCCAGCGTCTCTGGCGCGTGTCCTTGAGTACAATGCACAACCACAGTTGTCAATCTTGCTGCCCAGACTGCGGCAAATGTAAGATATTCGCACTTAAGTTTCCCTACGCTAGCTTTCCTGCGGTGTGTCCTTGTGTACAATGTCCAGTCAGTGAGTTTCTGTTGTCACTGCAGCTGAGAACGTTACCTCCTCCTAAATATACGTCACATCAACAATCTGCCAATCAAAATTGCCAGCTTTATCGCCCATAGACTGCTACAAATGTACAAATGTAAGACACTCGCACTTAAGGTTCCCATTACTTATTTCACATGCCAAAAACAGTGGCGCGGCCTATAACGGAGCGTCCCGATGCATTTCATGCTGCTCTGCTTCAGTTATTTGTTGAGGATTGTATTTGTTGTATGTTTCCTTTATCTTTGCAGCTGCGTACTAATTGATAAGTTCATGATTAATAGTCTTGGCGGTATTATTATGTGTCGCTGTGTTCTCTGTGTACCGGTACTGCATAGCCGCTGGCTGTTTACATTCAGATGCTAATGTGGTGTATTGTTCTTGAATGTTGGTAGCATTTTCTACCTTTGTCTTTGTCTCAATTTATTCTTTTCATTTTTATCTTATGTATTATTATTATTATTATTATTATTATTATTATTATTATTAGTAGTAGTAGTAGTAGTAGTAGTAGTAGTAGTAGTAGTAGTAGTAGTAGTAATAGTATTAGTATTGTTCCTTTTATCATTATTTCTGCATACGGTTCACCACTACACTCGACATTCCTTCTATATCTTAGCTCTCATCTATTTCTCCATATCATCCAATGCATGAAGTTAAACTCTACTTTGGTCTATTATTTCCTTTCTCTATCCTTTATGACATACAGTACTTTAAACTTTTCACCTTCTTTATCTTCCCTTTATCCCATGCCCGATAACTTGCAATACTGTCCACATCACTCTTGTTTAGAAACATTCTCGGCTACAATCTATTAAACTTCCTCTACTAACATTGCTGTCTTTCATTATTAAGGCCCATTCACAATGAAAATTAAACATAACCGTAATATAAACACAGAAGTTTGCGGCCAGGCTACCAAATGGGATCATTCACAATGATTCACATAAACACTTACATAAACATTACCGTAAGACGTTAACATGGAAGTTTGCAAACTCCAAACTTTCATGCTTATGCTTACGTGATTTGCAAACAGAACACGATCGTGGAACGCTGAAGTATACGATAGAATATGAGGAAATGACGTCGTTATGTTTCCATGGTTACCAAGTATGTTTGCTGTAATGTTTATGTTCCAAACGTGAATGATGGTATGACTTCTTGATTTTACCGTAACGTTTACATTCTTACGTTAACGCTTACATTATGTTTAATTTTCATTGTGAATGAGCCTTTATTATCCCTCATTGTCTGTTTATCTTCAAACCTTTTTATCTCTGATTAATAGTCACTAATTATCTACTTTTCCATATACATTACATAGCCTATGTTCGAATGTTTATAATACTTCATTGCTATCACTTGTTCAATTCACTTATCACTTTTTCACTTTCTTCGTTAGCTTTATGGTTCGCTCTCCCTACTCCCACTTACTTTATACCTACTCCACTTCTAGTATTCTTCTTCTCTCCACTACATGAAACACAATATTCTTTATTATTTTTAACACATTTTAGCCTAACTACCTTTACTACTTTCCTTCTCACTAGTTTATTGAATATTCATCTTCTCCTTAACACTTAACTAATTATTCCTCTATCTTACTCTCAGTTCCAAGTCAGTAACATTTACTGATCAAATCCTCGTATTTTTTAATCGCATCTTATACTTCCGATTTGATCAGATTCTTCCTCTAGTTCGTTTCCCAACAGATTTTACGTTAGAAATCTCACAGGACCTGCTGGATTTGTAATAGAAATCCCGTTGATGATTTTTATGACTATGATAATAATAATAATAATAATAATAATAATAATAATAATAATATACCGTAATCTAGTTTTGTCAGTATTTAAGCCTCCTACTTGTGGAATCTAAAGGGGAGATAAAATTGAAGTTACATATAATAAAATATAATATGTTTTAAGAAGAGGGCCTACTTAATTTGATTATTACTTTGCAAGTTTTAGTGGACAACCGTTTAAGTCAATTCAGTTCTCAACATTTCCTCGCATGGGTTCTAAATCAATATTTACTACAGTATGCACCAATATACCGAGAAATGTTGATTCGTCGTTCTGGATGATCCTTTCTCACTGTTTGCATTTATGGAGAGATGTTTGCTGCGAATATAAGCCATAAGTAAAGAATATGAGATACTAGGGAAGGAATTACCGCTTCTCGGCGTCGCATCCTGGTGTACATTGTGCACACTGTAACTTGCAGAGCTCGTGTATCTTCCGTTTTAACAGTGTTCTCCATATTATTTTAATGCCTTATATTATACGAGTAGTTAAGTCTTCTTCATGGTCGTTCCAAATTTCTTCTGATTATCGAATTGTAGGTGTGAACGAGTTCTGCTACCCTTTATTCTTTCTTTTTTTTTTGATATGTTTATACATTTATTTTGCTTCATATTATCTCTAACAGACTTCGTAATTCCCAGCTACCTTTCTTCGTTTTGTTCCTTGTGCAATATATCCGGTTACGTTTCTTAAAAACCTCAGCTTCGTTGTTTCAGAAAAATAGCCTGCCTTCTTTGTTTACAACTCAGATTTCACTGCCATTGAGATCAATTTTTGAAAAGAAATTCATTTGAGTGTCTTTCATAACTTTTGTTTATGTCTTATATCGTATAATTGACTAAATATTGTCACTTTACTTGCTACGTTCAGATTGCTACACAGGTTATCGCCATATCAATTCACTGAGGAAGAACCTGGAAGAAATTCAACTGGAAAACGAAATTCTGAAAAGCAAATGGGATTACTTTGAGGAGGAAAAGAGGAGGAAAAACTTTTTATTTTTCAGGATAGAAGAAAAAGATTGAGATCAGAGTATCGATACATTTGAGAAGATATTAGGAGTGTGTTGGAAGTGTTTTGGAATGGACGTGAGCGATGGACAAGTACAGGATGCATTTAGAGTAGGAAAGAAGCAAATGCAAAATTCAGAACAAGTTAGGCCAATATTAGTAAAATTTAAGAGTGTGGTTACGAAGGAGAGGATTATGAAGAATAGAAGAATGCTAGGGAACACAACGATCAGAATAGATAACGACTGGAGTACGAAGTGAGAAGTAGAAGAAGAGTTTTAATTCCCTTTCTTAAAGCAGCACGAAAAAATGGACAATTCGCGAAACTTATCAATGACAAAATTAAGATAAACAATTTGGTTTTTAGTGTATAGGAGTGCTTAGTAACGTTAAAGGAACCGATTGTAGGCTCAGAAGAAAAGGAAAGGAACAGAAAATTTTTGAAAAATAAAAAATCAAGAATATCGTAGCTAAAGGTGAGGTTAGTGACACAAGTGTGATGAGTGTACGCGAGACAAATGCAAACGTGTCAAACTCAGCGAAAATTTCCGGAAAGTAGGCAGTGACGTCAAGCAGTATTCAGCAAGCACAGCAGAATAAGACCTCAATGCAAGCGAATGGAAATAGTGGACATCAGGTGGGAGCAATTCCGAAGCGGATGAAGGAACTAAGATCTAAATCGAGGCTGACGAAAAGAAGAGTAACGCAAGTAGGAGATAGTTCAGGGAACAGTGATGAAGGAAGAGGAGAAAACAGAGTGAAAATATGTCTTAAGGAAATGGCGTGGAAGGGAAATAAACCGTGAGAAAAGAAAACTAAGACTTAAAAAGTAGCAATGTGGAAAAGTGCAAATAATTAGAGATGTAGAGTGAGGGGAAATGTGTTATACAGTAGGGGAGGTTATAGTATTTTTTGGTTAGGAGTAAACTAGTGGAAGAATTGATGACAGACAAGAAAAGACTAGAGTAAGAATTGCAATAATAAAGTAAAAATAAGTAATGTCCTAAATGACTTGTACGAGAGGCGTGTAAAACGCGGAGACGGCACTGTATACTAATAATGTGAAGTGCCGCCTCACCGAAAGGTATATTGCTTAAAGACAAATATATATACATTCACATATCAATTCAATCTAGATTAGTCCTGCACAAACAGCGCTCAACGAGCGCGCGCGCCGCGCCCCTTCGGAGCAGGAGAGCGGTATTTACCGCTCGCCGAAACGGAGAGGAAGATACGTCAGAATGACATAGACGTGCTGTAGGTAGAGGAGAGGGAAACGACCACTCAGTTATCTAGTGGAGTGCAGTGTGTAGGCCTATTTTCAGTAACTGTTCCACGTTGCTTACCTACTGCTACAGTACAGTATGGAGGAATCTAAAAGACGGAACATAACATTTAACATTTAACATTTAACGATTTACAGCTCGAACTTATTGATCTTCAATGTGACCTAAGGGCTAAAGATCGTTTGAATAATACTACTAGCCTGGTTGAGGTTTACAAGACTAAACATTAGCAATAATATCCACGACTCTACAGGCTGGCTGTGAAAATGATTGCTATGTTTGGCTCAACATTTATATTTGTGAGCAACGGTTTTCTATAATCAACTTTAATAAAGGCAGACATCGAACATCTGTAATTGATGTTGCATTACGATCAGTAGGCTACTGTTCCTTTCAGCTGCCAACAGCATAAAACCTCGTTTTGATGTACTGATAAATAAAAATATAACAATGATATTGTACATTTACGTAGCTATAGAATTTCTATTACTTCTGTAAAATAAATATTTCTTTATTAATTAATAATAGTCCAAGATAGTTTTGCAAACACTGAACGGGAATTCATTTCAAAAGCACTTCTAATAGTACTTCCTTTTGTGTTTATTTTGTACGAGATCCACTCCTTCTTCCAGTCCTCCACCCTTATACAGAGCGCAGCTAATATCTGCATTCCGCTCATGAGCTGTGAGCCTGCTCGGAGAGCGAAAACCTTGTGCAGGCCTGGTCTAGATGTTTCGCACATCTCACAGAAATTTGGATGTCCACCATCTTAGTTAGCAGATAGATACAAGATGGCATCCATAGTTTCATGAGCTGAGCTTGATTAGTGAAATTTTTTTGATGGAGAACAAACATACGTTACAGTTGACTTTTAGTTGATGTCTCTGTTCTTATGTAGTGTCATTATTCATATCAGCGGTATAATAAAGATGGTTACGCCCTTGTCGCTCGCACTTGGCCTATAAACTAAGTGGATGATAATCCAGTGTGCCAGGCTATAATAAATTAACACCTGGGTGTTGGGAAGCGGTCAGGTTCACAAACCCCGCGGCGAACCGCAAGTGAAATTTATACGGATGTCTGTCGGACCGTATTGTAACGTAATGTAGTGTCGCAGACAGAATGCCATTTCGATTACAGCCTTGTAGAAAACGTACGAGGATGGAGATGTGATGCATTAATTACCATGTTCCATGTTCTAGCGAGGAGTGTGGACGACACTACATGGTTCAGTAAGAGGCTCAATGTTTGTGTAGTGAAGGTACTAGGAAGATCACAGAAACAATTACTTATATCAGAGGCTATGCTTTAACTGGAGCGGGCCGCGATGAGTAAGGGCCGACGCTTTAATGTTGTGTAGAAACCACCAACGCGAGTTACAGTCTCACCCATACAAGTTTCCAGTTTTTGAACTGGAATACCATCATATTGACGAGACCAAAGTGTTGACCGAAAGAGTAACGAATACAGTGTTGATACTTTGAGGAAGAACGAAAAATTCACTGCATTTCTCATGCAAAATATCGTCTGCTAGCGATAAATTGGCAACATGTTCCCGGAGATGGTGTAGCAAAACAAGTTTCGTTTTGTGGGCTAGCAATAAATTTTTTCCTCTAGAGAAGTTTTATATAGTATTCTTATTGAATTTGATATTCCCAAAAAAACTAGATCGATTAATTAAAATGTATCTTAGTGAAACTTACAGCAGAGTCTGTATAGGCCAGTTTCTATCTGATGCTTTTCCAATTCACTGCGGGCTAAAGCAGGGAGATGCACTATCACCTTTACTTTTTAACTTCGCACTTGAATATGCCATTAGGAAAGTTCAGGATAACACAGAGGGTTTAGAATTGAAAGGGTTACATCAGCTTCTTGTCTATGCGGATGACGTGAATATGTTAGGAGAAAATCCACAAACGATTAGGGAAAACGCGGAAATTCTACTTGAAGCAAGTAAAGCGATAGGAATGGAAGTAAATCCCGAAAAGACTAAGTATATGAATGTCTCGTGATCAGAATATTGTACGAAATGGAACTATAAAAGTTTGAGATTTATCCTTCGAAGAGGTGGAAAAATTTAAATATCTTGGAGCAAATCTGAAAGTTAGAATTTATAAAACAGTTATATTACCGGTTGTTCTGTATGGCTGTGAAACTTGGAATCTCACTTTGAGAGAGGAACAGAGATTGAGGGTGTTTGAGGCTAAGGTTCTTAGGAAAATATTTGTGGCTAATAGGGATGAAGTTACAGGAGAATGGAGAAAGGTACACAACGCAGAGCTGCACGCATTGTATCCATCACCTGACATAATTAGGAACATTAAATCCAGACGTTTGAGATGGGCACAGCATGTAGCACGTATGGGCGAATCCAGAAATGCATATAGAGTGTTAGTTGGGAGGCCGGAGGGAAAAAGACCTTTGGGGAGACGTAGATGGGAAGATAATATTAAAATGGATTTGAGGGAAGTGGGATATGATGGTAGAGACTGGATTAATCTTGCTCAGGATAGGGACCAATGGCGGGCTTATATGAGGGCGGCAATGAACCTCCGGATTCCTTAAAAGCCAGTAAGTAAGTAAGTAAGTAAGTAAGTAAGTAAGTAAGTAAGTAAGTGAGTAAGTGAGTGAGTGAGTGAGTGAGTAAGTAAGTAGTATACTCAAGCCTGTCGTGAAACTCGTACTTTAAATATAACTGGTGATATTCTTAAGGTGTTGGCAAACATTTAATTTGCGGCCAGTTGCTATGGGGCAACAAAGTCTAGGCAGGCTGTAGGAGACATCGCGTTACGGCAGACTGAAAACAAGTGCAGGGCGTGTATGTTATCCCTTACCTATAGGATGTGATGTCCTGGGGTGTCTGAGATGAAGACTTAAGTCTTGCTGACTCCAAGTTCCGCCTTGTTTACGTCTAGTATTAAGTTAAGTCGAAAAAAATCATCAAATGAAAGATGAAATAAGGCTGAAACCTCGGCAGGAACATGTGAACCTTCCACACTTACTGGTACAGAGGATGAAAGAGAACGTATTACATTCCTTTTCAGTAGGTTTGTTAGAATTATGACGAACAAATTAATATTAAATATTATTCTTTTACGGATGGTTTTCCAACAAATGACATTTATGTTAAATCTTTTGTTGCAGAGTGTAGTAAAATGTTTAAAAATATTAGACTTTTTTCGTAGGACAGTACGAGTAATCTAGTCGGCCTGGGTATAGCGCTGGCCTTCTATGATCGAGGTTGCGGGTTCGATCCCGGCCCAGGTCAATGGCATTTAAGTGTGTTTAAATGCGACAGGCTCATGTCAGTAGATTTATTTACTGACATGTAAAAGAACTCCTTCGGGGCAAAATTCCGCCACACCGGCGACGCTGATATAACCTCTACAATTGCGAGTGTTAAATAATCCATAATTATTACAGAGTAACCTATTCAAAAGTATGTTTTAGCAGTAATCTAATCATAACTCGTATAATTTAAAATTTCACTCCTCAACTACAGTAATGTGGCTTTGGAAAGTCAGCAATGCTGAAGTCGGAGATCTGTAAGTGTTACCGTGGGAATTTGCTGTTATATGAAAATTCAATCCTCTTGTTCTCTTTGTATTCCCCTTGTTTTTCTTGTCTTCTCCTTGTTCTTCTCTTCCTCTTTTTCTCGAGGTAGATATTCTCCTTGTTTTTCTTGAATTACTCATATTCTCCTCATCTTTCTCTCGTTCTTTTTGGTTTCTCCTTATTCTCTTTGCTATTTTTATATTCCCCGTGTTATACAGGGACATCATTTTATTTTTACTAACATTTTTAATATTAACCTGGCTATACCTTTCTATTAACGATTGAAACAGGAAACACCGTTTGCTACCCTTTCCACGACGGAGTTCGATGGCGTAAAATACAAATCACTTTACTAGGTATAGGAGGGAAGAAAAGTGGTTCATCCATTTATGTAAACTAGGAAATATCGCAATTTTGAGTTTGATAATTTTCATTAGGTTTTTGTTTAATCAAAATACAGTACTGTATTAACACTTAGTGTTTTACACACGAATTGAGCTATCCATTCGGAAGTATTAATTAGGCCTATGCAGTGTATATTGTACTGTTACAGCACATTAGCGTACTATATAGAGAATGAAGTTAAATTGAAAAATAATTATAATATGGATATTTAAACACATTTTAGAAAATGGTGGCCGTTCATTTCGATACAGGCTTCAGTTCTTTTGTGCATATTATCGCACTATAGACTATTGTACCTAATTCCAATTACCAGTTTCGTCCTTCGTACGAGTAACTCATGTTGAAATAATTCTGTACCTACTCTATAAAAGAGTACCTTACGTACTGTAAATTCAATCTTCACTTCTGCCCGATCCGAAAAGATAAAATCACTCAGAAATGCTATCTACTGTCCGTTCAAGTGGTTTTGTCGCAGGGTTGTAGAACGGGGGGAGGAAATCACGTGACAGTTAATTACTTAAGGAGGCCCTTTTATTTAAGTTATTTTAAACACTTGAATAATATTACGTAAACGTCCAATTCCTAACAGAAATTAATGTTTTCAGAAAAGTGCTAAGATAGCCCAGCTACTAGACTTTACAAAGGGGCGAACAGAAGCAGATGGGGGAAACCGGGATGCGACATAGGGAAACGGACGACAGTACCCGTACGAAAATATGATTCAATATTGAAACCTCTTTCGTCACTGGAAATCGCGAACATATTTCTGAAACGTACTATATTCACTAACTCAGTACTGCTTACGTGCCCTCGGCTCTGTGTCGTGAACGGTTGGAAGTTTACTAGTAGAAGGGGTGGGAGTGAAGTACATTCCAAAACTCAGGTACAATAAAAATTGAAGTAAAAATAAAATGATGTCCCTGTACTTGTATTCTCTCAGTTCTCATTGCATTTCCCTTGTTATCCTTGTATTCCCATTATTATCCTTGCATTTCCTTACTCTCTTTGTGTTTCTCTTCTTCTTGTATTTCTTGTGTAATTCTTATATTTCCCTTGTTGTTCTTGTTTCCTGCGCTGTGTAGATACGCAGTATAGTAAAGCTATGTAACTGTCTACAGATGATCGCACCCATGCGTAGTTTTTTTTAGTAGGTTATTTTACGACACTTTATCAACATCTTAGGTTACCCATGCGTAGTTCTACATAAAGATATGCAGTATAGTAAAGTTATACATTTCTTGATCTTTTGTAATGACGACGAGGATGATTGTGAATTATTATGGACAGAAGTTATTTTTTTTATATTTTTGACAACGTTGTATTAACTGTGCAGTTATATAGTGTTGATGGAATTGATATTACTTAAATCGTATTTAGCGAGAAGAATCTGAAAATTTGCCTTGAAATTTCTGATATTCGCCTTGGGGGAAACTTTGTAAAAACTTAGTCAGGTTGATTAACCCAAGCGGAATTCGAACCAACTTCCAAGCAAAGCTTCGGACATAACAGACTCACTTGTAATCACGATAAATTTCAATAACATGGAAAGTAGGAGCGTCTTTAAAAACATGACCCAGAAACTTCAAAAATTCCTCTTGGGGTCACCAAGATTTGAAACCATATGTTCGAAGGCCATGTGTTAGACGTTTGGTTAAAAGTGAATTCTAGCCGCACGTATCAGAACATTAGAGCCGCATTTTATAAATGTATGAGAGTTATTTTCTCTGCTTTTATCTTCGTTGTGAATAAAACTTTACGATATAATGCATTAAAAACAAATCTCAAATAAAACCTATTAAACAATTCGTGAATTGTGAATGCTAAGTCTGCATACTATAATTACTGCATAATCGTATTCTCTCTTTGGGTGGGCAGGAAGTTTATTGTAGTACGAGTTACCTAAATTGTATCGTATATTTGCTGGGATGGCTTAGTGATGCGGTCATTTTATTTCAATAGAGCGCGCTCTAAATGATTGACGAGTTCAACATAAAGGGTATTCAAAACCTCTATTGAATTAAGCTCACAAAGGCACTGCAAGTTTTTTCTAGGATCTGAGATTATTTTATTCAATTATTTAGCTTTGGTAAATCGTATGTATTTTATTTTAAGTAATATAGTTTGAGTAAAATCGACTTATTTAATCAAAGATATAAAACGGCGCTAATAGAATCCCAGCTAACAAGGGTTAAATTGAAATAAGCAGCGTATATTATAGTCTAAAACAACTCAAATAACAAATGAAAATACTTGAGAAATTAAAAATTAATTCGTAAATAAAATTCGGATTAACTTTTATAAGGTGCTATCTCTAACTGTGCCAGTATATGACAGTGAAAATTGAATACTAACGAAAGAACAAGAAATAAAAAAATTAATAGTAAGGAAAAAAATACTTAGGTAGCGAATTATAAACAGAGTGATGCGAAATAATATTTTAGAAAATAAATGAAAACACTACGTTGATTAAAGTACTGGCAGACTATCAAAGAAAATAAATACGTGGAATGTACTTCTAATATACTTAAAATGAGAAGTACACACAAATGCATCTGAACAGAGGAAATATTCCATGGAAGACAATAAAAATAACGCTATTAGCTCAATTGAAACATACAGATTTCCCCTTAACTCCTCACTCCACCTTCCCGTCTGAGACGAGTAGTAAAGCAGTTAAACACTGCTCAGTGACAGATTGCATCATATATTTTACGACTTTCGCTCTCCCTGATCGCCTGAAATCCATCACTGATGCACAATGCCCACTGTGCTTTTGTTTATAAGGCAGTGAAGCGGAACGGACATGGGAGGGGGTTACAGAGTTTAGTTCTACTTCCCCGTTGTGTCCAGGGCTGATCTAACTTTATGGAACTGGACTTTAACAAATTCATAGAATGATAACTTGAAAAATATTTAAAACAGAACTGTGAGATTTTCACTAGCCAATTTCTTCATTCTGTGGCTGCTACCACAATTAATTTGTCGGTGTATTTTGGTGTCTTTTGTATGCTTATCTTCAAAATCATATGGTTGTGGGTAAAACATATCCAAAAATCTTCTGTCACTTCCCTATTATATGAAATATTAAGCAAGGACGATTTCACTCTCATTGAGAACTACATACTGTATATACTGATATTTTTAAATTTGTTATTTTATGACACTTTATCAACTGCGATGGTTATCTAGCTGTGAGTGAAATAAATGTGATAATGCCAGCGAAATGAGTCCAGGGTCCAGCGCCGAAAGTTAACCAGCATTTGCTTTTAATCGTTGAGGGAACCCTCCCTGAAGAAACCTCAACCAGGTAACGTGTCCTAATCAGGATTTGAATCCTGGTCCGCACGTTTCATGGTTAGATATGCTAACCGTTACTCCACAGTGGTGGACATCTACTGATCTACATTCGACACTCACTAATAGTTAATAACGATTATCCTGAATCATGGAATCAACATCGCATAACACAGAGAAACAGGTAACAAGGGTCTTCACTGCTGGGAATCGAACCCACGTGTAATGAACTTGTAGCCAGAAAGGCTTTAAGGGGTTAGGTACAGCTTACAGCAGTAAAATTTTTGGAAATATTCAACATTTTTTTCCTTCATTTTCTATATCTTGTACAACAATGAAAATTGGTATGTGTAAAACACTATCCTTCTGTTATATGAAAAGAATATTTTTACGATTAAAAAAATGATTTATATATATATTTTTTTCAAAATTCAAAATGGCGAAAGTTCACTGTGCAGTGATGAAGCGTTCCCCTCTTACCTCATAAACTTGTTAACTTTTTCGTTTTCTCTCTCTTTTATTTTATTGCTGAAACTCATGTTTACCATTTCATGCTCTTTCAACTGCATTCCTTAATAAATAATAGTTTTCTTATTTTGTGTTAGAAGAAAGTACTGATATTTGAGCAAATTTTAAATGAATTTATTTTTTATCAGACAATCTATTAAAGGTAGAGATGTGATCTTGTATCATATTGTAGATATGACATGCATAAATAGACAAAAAAAATTTCATCACAGAATGTTGGATAGTTTTTGAGTTATGTAGGATACGCTTCATCACTGCACAGTGAACAGAATTAAAAAAAAATGTAAATAATTTTTTTAAATCGTAAAAATATTTTTTCATATAGCAGAAGGACAGTATTTTTACACATACTAATTTTGATTACTGTACAAGATACAGTAATGGAGGAAAAAAATGTTGAATATTTCCAAAATTTTACTTGTGTAAGCTGTACCTAACCCCTTAACATGAGCTCGGAGAAAGGCATAATATAATTATTCTTTCTAAATAAAACAATTAGATGCACCTAGTTGCACTAGAAAAATACTCGTAAATATAGACATTAATCACATTAAATAATTTTATATTATTTTCGAGCCACATAGATAAGTATATGTATAATTAAATGAAAAAATATACACTTTTAATGAACGATTCTAGACTTCCATATCAGATTTCGAATTACAGCCAAAATAATGGCCGTTAGCGTAAATGGATAAAAAGTAGGCTGGGCTATAGTTTAATAGTTGCCAGAATAGAAAGAAACCGTATTATTTAATAAATTTGATGTAATTTTATTTATTTATTTATTTAAAGAAACTACCTGGCTTAATTTGAGCGGGTAAAGAAATATTGACATCTTAAATAATAAAAAATTGTACAATTTTTGTGTGTTTCGAAACTACGATTCTTGAAATATAAATGCAATTGTAAATAACAAATTAATGGGGGAAGGAAACCAAATGAATGATGAATGAGCCCTTAGTAGATCAGTACGGTCAAATACATGTCAAGAAGAAGAAACAATTATTGTATTAATTTATTTTACTTTTCATTCATTTGAAATTTGATACGCAGGTGCCGAGCTTTCTGTCGTGAGCTGACAGGCGTGAACTCTGCACCTGCTAAGTTTCTCGGACGTCTAACCCAGAGCCTGTGTAGGTGTTCGATCTGAAATGGAGCTCTCGTCGGAATGCAAATCTTGGTGCGGAAAATATGATCATAACCGGGCGAGCGATTGCCTAGAGCGCGTGTTACAACAATAATTATTCCAGAGGCCCTCACGTCGGATGACGGAGGGCCTTATTACCCCGCCTTCATGCTCCCTTGTTTTATTACCTTGCGTATTTTATTCTGCACGTAGCGCAAGGAGAATAATTCATTTCACTTACGACTTCGCAGTATGCTTGTTTCTTACAGCTGAAATATTTCTGTGAGACGTTTGTCATCTCGTAGGTTTCTTGCTAGTGTTTATGGCCCCATTCTCTGACGTCAGTCTAATCACTGTAATTGTTGAAATGGTTGAAAGACGACATGTGAGGCTGACTTGAATATTATCCACAAGCAGCATGAAATACAACATAATCTAATGAATAAATTCAAAGTACAGTAGAAGTATTAATTTTTTTTAATCCAATAGATTTTTAACCTCAATAGAAAGTTAAATTTCTACTATTTGAGCAATTTCAACCTAACACTAGGTAGATTTTTAGTGTTAACATAATGACAACCTTGAAAAAGAAGCAGTTTTTTAATTTGTTTACTATTCCTGTTGGTCGTTCTCATTGGTTTAGTGAATACCGCGCTCGTCTCTGGACCGAAGTATCGCGGGTTTTGGCCCAATAAGGTAAATTATGTTTCATAGTACGCATGTATACAGTATGATACAGGAGAGAAGAACAGTACTTTGGGGATGATAGTGTGGGCGAATTTAAAGGAAAATATTATATAAATATATGATTTTTGACAAACAACTATTCAAAAATAACAGGCATAAGTCTCTTTTTCTTCCTCCACATAATTTCTCACGTTGATGCAGACGCAACCAAGTGATCGAGTACCTCAGTGAAACCTATCCCGGCCGTCGGATTGGTCGCGGTGGTATCATTTCCTTTGCCCTCGAGATCACCGGACCTTACAATATTAGATTATTGCTTGTGGGGTTGGCTGAAGAGTGAAGTCTACAACCTCAAAGTGAAAATAAGGGGAGAAATTGCTTGATCAATTTTAAATGCTTGTTATCACACTAAGAAATGTCGGAACAAATTTAAGCGGTGAGATCAATAACCATTCAAGTCCACTTCTGGTCATTCATTTTTTGCAAATTTGAAATTAAATTTTGGATATTTCCACAAGTGTTACAACTTTAAAAGTTGGTATACTACTTTGTCTTGATCTCTAAAACAACCAGAAATATTACGTGAAAAAAATAATAATTAGGTAAGAAGTAAAAAAAAAGTCTTTTTTTTTGCATTTTTCTCGAAACTTGTGTAAATGGACTCGAATGGTTATTGATCTCACTGCTTCAGTTCAAATTAGCAGCATGGCATCTGGCTACACGAGCTGCAAAGTGCATCGAGGTTGACGGTGGAATTTCTGAACATGTTGTGTAAAGAGAAATTGATAATTGAACTTTATATACTGGTAACGATCTCTCAATTTGCTATCGCCTGCATTGTTTCCGTTCCGCGTGGTTTCGATTGATTTCCTCCAAAACTGTTGAGAATAAGGCATCGCTCTATATATCGAGGGTTTTTCGCACCTTGTTGCGGTTTATTCTTAGTCAATATTCGTGTTTCTTCGACCTGACATTATACGCATGCGTGGCAGGGTTTCAAAATTACATCAGACAACATCTATGCCCTATGTGGTATTTCAATCTACGACCACAGCTTTTACGCTGAGTTAAGCATTTTCAGGCACCGCGTTCATCGTGACCAGAGTGTATTCTCTGTCCTATTATAATTACAGTGATTGTGTTGGTAATTATAGCACTTGTTTTAGCAAGTGTCATGGATATTTATGCGTATTTCGATCCAGACCATTACTACATTCATTCTGCAATATCATTGTCTCTAGTATAAAGGAAAAGTCTATAACTAAATATGAATGGTAAATAAAAAAGTACTAATTATAATTACTGGATAACTTTCTTGATAACTCAGCTGGTAGAGCGCTGGCTTACGATGACCGTGGACACGAGTTCAAGTCTCAGCGATGATGAAGTTATATTTGTGGTGGACAAAGCCAAGGTTGTTAGAGATTTTTGTTGACATTCTCTCATTTTTCCTTGCCATTCCATCAACACTCTCTACGTGCAATTCTCATTTCATTATAGGCTAGTTTACGTCTCAAAAATAGGACACCACTTGTGTTTGCGTGACGAAATTTCTTATCCTGAAAGTCGGAGGAAGTTTCTAAAGCTGATGTAAAATGTTTTAAGTAAAGGAGAAATGATATTATGTTTTAATGTGTAACAGTTATTCATTCGCTAATATTATTTTCTGTAATTCCTCTACGTTTAGATAAAAAATATTCTGCACTCTATCAGGGACACGCCGGTACATAGAATACGTAACCTATTTTAGGGAATGAGAATACAGTTGTTGTATTGGTTTGAATGTCTTACTTTTGCTTATGTTTACAAATGGAAAGTATGGCTTTATGATAAGAGAAGTGACTAATAAAGAGTATACAGTATATTTTCTCCACGTATGGAGCGACATACCGAAATTAGTCTAGCTCAAAGTTTGATGTGGTTCATTCAAAGAGAGTCGCAACTGTCTATTATCTCTTTAATATTTCAGAGCTCTCTATTACAAATGAAATGAATGGTTGCACAGGTCTGTAGCTGCTCTCGATGCCGAGATATTACTGAGAGAGGACACGCGACACCCAATTTCAACACCCTCATACCCGTAGCGAGGGAACGTGGCGTCATTGGATGTGTTCACACATATTGCATTGGTTCTTGGCTGAACTACTAATAACATTAGCATTCGGCTGTGGATAGTAGTGTTGTTACAGTAAGCATTTTAAACTCTGTCATTTTTTGTTTCACCAGGATCTCGGAACTGGTGTCCATACGGGAACGGGAAAAAACCTATTCTACATCGAAAGTTACTTCAAATTATTTCTTAGAGTTTTAATTTTGATAAATTAGAAAAAAAGTAAAGCCACCGACGTAGCTCAGACGGTAGCACGTTTCTCTGCTGATCCGGGGTTGCGCTCGGGCTGATTACCTGATTGGGTTTCTTCCGAGATTTTCGCAACTATAAGGAGAATGTCAGGTAATATATGGCGAATCCTCAGCCTCATCTTGCCAAATACCATCCCGCTATCACCAATCCCATCGATGCTAAATAACCCAGTATTTATTACAGCGTCGTTAAGGGGTTAGATACAGCTTACAGCAGTAACATTTTTGGAAATATTCAACAATTTTTTCCTCCATTACTGTATCTTGTACAATAATAACAATTGGTATGTATAAAACACTGTACTTCTGCTATATGAAAAAATATTTTTACGACTTAAAAATTATTTATATATATTTTTTCAAAATTCATAATGGTGGTACTTCACTGTGCAGTAATGAAGCATTTCCCTCATAATGCATAAACTTACAAAGTTGTTCATGTTCTCTCTCTTTTATTTTATTGCTGAAAGTCTGTTTACAATATCATGCTCTTTCAACTACATTTCTTAATAAATTATATTTTTGTTATTTTGTGTTAGAAGAAAATACTTATATTTGACCATTTTTTAATGAATTTATTTTCTATCAGAAAATCTATCAAGGGTAGAGAAGTGATCTTGCATCATATTGTAGATATGACATGCATACATGTGCACATAAAATTTCATCACAGAATATTGAATAATTTTTTAGTTATGTGGGAAACGCTTCATCACTGCACAATGAATTGAATTTTGAAAAAAAAAAAAAATGTATTTTTTTTATCTTAAAAATATTTTTTTCCCATATAGCAGAAGGACAGTGTTTTACACATACTAATTTTCATTATTGTACAAGATACGGTAATGGAGAAAAAAATGTTGAATATTTTCAAAATTTTACCACTGTAAGCTGTACCTAACCTCTTAAGTAACCAAATAATAAAGAAAAGAAACAATAGATGTGTCTCATATTTAGCTGACTTACATGTTTTTCGAACTTACTCTGCTTGGCCTAGCTTTATGTTCAAGTTTGAATTCGTACGTGACATTGTTATTTTTTGTGGCCTACCTCATTAGTTGCAGGACATTTTAGGCCGATACAATGGACCATATTTTCCTTGTCAGAGCTTCATAATCAACTTGTCATTTAATTTTGGTTTAAACAAACAGAGTTGTGTTAATATAACTTCGTTAAATAATAACTGACCAAAGGTAGCTAAAGATTCATGAGGTGGAAAAGTTGAACGCAGTCTTGGAGCCTCAGGCTAATCACACAGCTGATGAAGTCGGTAATTGCGTGACGTTATTGCAGCTACGCGACATAGTAAATACTGCCACACACGTACTGTGACTAGGGTTCGAGCAAGCGGACTCACGGTTGGCCGCTTTCTCATTATGTTATAAAAGCGATTACAACCTCTTGCCTTCTGACTTTTATGTAATGCCGTAACTTACTCTATTTTAAGATGATGTAATTCGGGGATACTGCTTCTGTTTTCCTTGACACCCCTTGAATCGAGCGTTGCTAAAATACACTAATTAATTTCTTACGGTATCGAGATAATCGAAAAAAACTGTTGTATCAGATTAATAATTTTGAAGTTATATTTCTGTTGTGTTTACGTTGTCACTCACCATGATAATACTAAGCTAGAAATTATAATTGATTGATTGATTCTCTGCTAAGTACAGAAAAATACTTAAATCCACCAAAATGTCCATTGCGTCAAGAATTGACCTGTATAGGCCATTCGGTATCTCGTAAAACCTACCTGCGCGTCAGGGGAAATAAGAAAGTGGAATGACCTATAAGTGCCGTGCATCTAGAGGTTTATATTATCAAGAACTTTCAAGGTATAGATCATTCGTTATCTCGTGAAATCAAACGAATGCGTGCGCCATAACTTATAGAAAGAATCTTATGGTGGGGGTAAGTGAGCTCGCTAGGATGCAAGTAGAAGCGTAGTGAGGGAGGGAAGCTTCTCAACCCATTTTCTTCTTCCCCTTACGCGCAGGTAGGTTTCATGAGATAACGAATGGCCTATATCAAACAAAACTTGGAGAGATTGGCTATCTATTGACACTATTGCGTTGTTGTAGCATCAGTAGTTACAGAGAGAAAGTATTGCAGAATCGAAACAATAATTTTGGGAAATGGTGTACAATTCTAAATTATGAACTTATTTGCTACTACTTATTTATTATCTGTCACTCCATTAATCCGTTTTTACTTGTAATTTATTTAGGTATTGTGATACATAATTAATTATAGGCTACATTTAAATTTAACTATACGTAAATAGCCTATTTTATTTGTTTGTATAGGCTATCTATATATATAATTTGAACTGGTAATGGAAATTACGGAAAAACTGCTGAACAGATTTTAATGAGTGATCCGTCATTTTGAAGCTTGGCATGCAAGGATTTTCCGAAAAATAGTAACTTTCAGTGAAGCGTTAGTTTTCCTACATAATTTTCCTATTTTCCAAAATTCAGCTTCCGTCAGTTTTTAGATGTAATTGCATTTCAGTAAAAAACAAAACACACACTACAATAAAGAATAGGCTATTACACTAGGATTGCTGACATATTTGGAGTTCAAATTCAATTGGTTATTAAAAACTTCAAGACTTACTAAAAATAACTTACAGGTCTGATTCTGCGGTGTGTAATTTTCTGAGTACAACTGTGTATTGGATATTAAAATCTACAAAACTTGAGGTGGTTTGATGACAATTATTATCATTAGAAATGAAATATTATTATAGTTAATGCCATGATGTTAATATATATATAACTACAAAACTTGCGTAAGATAATAATATTGTTTATTAAAAATCAAATATTTTTATAGTTATTAAAAAGTGGGGTTGGGTCTTTTTCATATACATATTTAATGGCGGTGTGGTGTAGATACTTCGGCCTATATGCGTCATTCTCTTCAGTATTGGCTCGAGAGAGCGCAAAAATTACAGTTCCTAAGGAAAGACGATATTACATACTGATAAAATAAGAAGCCAACAAAATGTTATAGTCTCCCAGTCATTTCAGCAAGATCTCTTAGCAGGATAAAATGATTTTACCCTCTACATTTCAAGCTCTACATACAGCAGCTATTCCAAGGTGCTATGTCTATTGTTCGAAAGCATAGCAAACCTGACTTTTTTTAACTTTCACCTACAATCCACAATAACCTGAAATAGTTATTGCTTTACTCCCACATGAAAAACCCGCTGATCGTCCTGACATTATTACTTGTGTTTTCGCGTTGAAACTCAACAACTGAAGGTGGATAGGTTCAAGAAAAAGTATTTGGCATAAAAAGACCATTCAGAGGGAGTATGTTTCATTATTATGGAAGCAAATAACTTTCAAAATGTCTGGTATTTTTCATTGAAAATAAATCTGAAAATTTTTTATTTGAACGTCAATGAAATTAGTTTGCAGCATTTTAGTTTAGTTTTATTTGCAGATTGTTTCACAGGGAAGCTACTTCAAGTTGAAATTTAAACATTTCCTTATTAAACCCTTTGTTTAACTACGTCTTATAAATTTCCGTCTCTACTAATTGCATTAATATGCCTAAATATGACAACTTCTTATAACTGATTTCTCTGACGCAGTAAGATTTTGTCTTTAATATTTTTCATACTTCCTCCTCCTCCTTTCGTCTGGCTGTTTGTGACTTAATTTCTGTGCGCTTTTCTTTTCATTATTCCTTTCTTCTCTCCAATCCCCCTTTGTGTTTTGAAGAGATGTCAGATCCCATGCCCATTACCCTTTTCCCTCTGAAAGCACCGAAGATATCTGCGTCTGCGTATTATTAGAGAGCACTGTTTGTTCCAGCAAAATATGAAGCCAATTATTATTTTGTGATGCTCACAGCAATTACTGATCGATCTGCTATTCCCAGAAAATGGAGTGTTTCCTGCTAGCAACTTAAATATAGCGAGTCAACAAAAAATATATTTAACGCTAATGACGCAAATGGTATGTTCGTGTTTTTAATAGACATTGCAAGAGTCACTTGAATTATGCGTTAATATAAAGTACATATAGTAATTTTAAATATCAATTTGAAATTTGGAATATTTTAAAATTGAACCTTAAAAAAGAAAATAAATTTATAAAATTATTCATGATATTCATGAAATTCGCTCTAGAGTATGGCATTAAGAAAGTTCAGGATAACACAGAGGGTTTGGAATTGAACGGGTTCCATCAGCTTCTTGTCTATACGGATGACGTGAATATGTTAGGAGAAAATCGACATACGATTAGGGAAAACGCGGAAATTCTACTTGAAGCAAGTAAAGCGATAGAGTTGGAAGTAAATCCCGAAAATACTAAGTATATGATTATGTCTCGTGACCACAATATTGTACGAAATGGAACTATAAAAATTGGAGATTTATCCTTCGAAGAGGTGGAAAAATTCAAATATCTTGGAGCAACATTAACAAATATAAATGACACTCGGGAGGAAATTAAACGCAGAATAAATATGGGAAATGCCTGTTATTATTCGGTTGAGAAGCTTTTGTCATCTAGTCTGCTGTCAAAAAATCTGAAAGTTAGAATTTATAAAACAGTTATATTACCGGTTGTTGTGTATGGCTGTGAAACTTGGACTCTCACCTTGAGAGAGGAACAGAGATTAAGGGTGTTTGAGATTAAGGTTCTTAGGAAAATATTTGTGGCTAAGAGGGATGAGGTTACAGGAGAATGGAGAAAGTTACACAACGCAGAACTGCACGCATTATATTCTTCACCTGACATAATTAGGAACATTAAATCCAGATGTTTGAGATGGGCAGGGCATGTAGCACGTATGGGCGAATCCAGAAATGCATATAGAGTGTTAGTTGGGAGGCCGGAGGGAAAAAAGACCTTTGGGGAGGCCGAGACGTAGATGGGAAGATAATATTAAAATGGATTTGAGGGATGTGAGATATGATGGTAGAGACTGGATTAATCTTGCTCAGGATGGGGACCAATGGCGGGCTTATGTGAGGGCGGCAATGAACCTCCGGGTTCCTTAAAAGCCAGTAAATAAGTTAGTAAGTATATAATATTAACAAATGTGTGTATTTTTTTACTCTTAATTTCTGTCGATTATATTCATGTTTTTATTGAATATCACTGGCTTCTGTCTGATTGTAAATTTATATTAAATGCGTTTTTTCCTCTCTTTTTCTCTTCTTTTTTTGCTCTTGTGTGTTATTTATTGGTTTGAATTAAGTTACTTACTGTATTTAGTAAACTGTCCTTGTAAATTTTATGTTATATTATTGGCTAAGACCACATCATACACGAGCCTGGCTCTTTCGGTAGTGGCTAGAAACATTTTTGTTTTATAATTTTAATTTGTACTCTCTAGCTAGTTAAATAAATTAAATTAAAATTAAATTGATTTGTACCCTTAGAGCTTGGATATTTGTCCTATGTCAGTATAATATTCTATACCTACTAGGACAGAAATGTCATTCACCGCGCGTACGTGCACACAGAAACGTGACAGCAGATGAGCGATAATTTCAATAGTTCGTTTTGGCGCATACTGTATATAGCCTTTATTATTAGGTTGTTGCATAATTGTAGCGTTTTTGTTCATCACAAAACTGCGTTGTTAGGAGATTATTTATTTGTTTTCTGAGATTTAGAAAGCGACATTTTCTATAATTCCCAACAAAAGTTAGCGCATGCGCATATGGTAGCCGTATGCTTAATAAACGGGGTATCGTGTGTTGGAACGGCAGAACCATTTTCTTGCAGTGCTTTTTCCACTGAAAATGATGTAATACGTCTGGTGGGATAAAGAAAGCGCTGTGCACTATACGAACTGATTCCCAGGAATGTAATCATAATTGCTAGGACGACCGGACATACCCTCCTTATCAGGCTTTTGTCCGGGGTCCGGGCGGATTTAAAAATAATCAAGAAATGTCCTCCTTTTCGTAACTTGTATGCCTGATATTTTGAAATTATCTGATTTGGCGCCTTTTTAAGTGATTAGCATGTAGGTGGCAGCAAAATCGACGGAATATACTCTTTGCCAACGGACATAACTCCCTTTGCTGCTCCTTGTTATGGCCGTTGCTCAGAGGTAGCCTGCAAATCGAGGTGCGAACATAAATATAAATAGATATTTTCTGTTCTCTTTAATAATTTCATTATAGTTCCCAGGATTTTCATATGTAGCTAACTGTAAAATCATCATTATTAAGTTTTTTCATAATTATTTTGTAATAAAATATATATTAAAATGTTTTTAATATGATATACGCCTAAATCTGAATTGTAAATATTTTGTAATAAAATAGATATTGACGTAATTTAAAGTATAATATGGGCCTAAATCTAAATCTAAGTATATATTTTCTGTCTTCTTTTTTGGAACAATGTACTCGTTTTTTAAGCGTTGTGTCCTCTTTTTTATCGATGTGAATCTGATCACCCTAATAATTGCTGACATTTATTGCCAACATCTCAGAAGTCTTGCGGCCACAATTGAAGAAAAACAACGACCTGGAAGACTGCTGCTGCAGCACTATAATGCACGCCAGCACATGACGAAAACAGCTATCTAGGAGTTTGCTTGGGAGATGATTCCTCATCCCCGATATTTTCCCGATCTTGCGGCTTTGCAAAACGTTCGTGCTATTTGTGGGTTAAAGAATATGGAATGTCAAGTGAGGGGAGGTGGAGGAACGAACACTTCCGACAAACTCTTCCGAGTTTGACGGAGGAGCAAAGGCAGCGGAGGCGGCTCGAAATATTTGTGTCATGTACTAGGAGATAATAAGCTTAACTGTTTATTGAGACTAACTGCGTTAAGCGTTGTGCCTCCAGATTTTCACTTTTCCATTCTCTATCCAACTGTCTTCAAGCGAATTCCTTTAATAACGAAGATGCTTTACAAACTTGGCTTGACTTCTTTACCTCCAAATCAGCAGATTTCTTCAGACATGGAGTCGAAAAACTACCCCAGCCTTGGCAGAAAGTTATAGATAATGTAGGAGAATACATTACTTATTAATTTTCGTCTTCGATTCATCTCAAATAAGACCTTTGTTACAGTGAAAAGACGCTACGAACGTTTGCACCAGTGATATATATTCGACATGTTCATACATACATGCGTGCATACATACGAATACACTCACGCATAAATACGCGCGCGCGCATGTACCGCACGTATCATCTAATGTCATGGTATTCAATCTTTGTTTACTAGCGTACCCCCAAAAGTATTTTTTCTTTTACCTTCGTATCTCCGAACTGCATTGCAATTATGTATGAAATAACAAAAACTATAATTATTGACATCGTATGCAAAATAAATTATAATTATAATAATTATTATTATTATTATTATTATTATTATTATTATACATACAATAGTTATTGATGCATAAATAATAGTAATGAAACATGCAAAATGTTACTGAAGCGAAGAAATACAAGAGATGATATTGTAAAAGAAAATATGTAAACTACAATAATTATCAAGTAAAATAATAGTGATATATTAGCATCTTTATATACATTGTGAATGGGATGCGTACCCCTTGAGACAACTCCGCATACTCCCAGGGTCACGCGTTCCTCAGATTGAAAATCACTGGTATAACGTTACGAAAGTTAGGCCGAAGATTTGACGAGATAACATTATTTTTAAAAGAAAATATTATTCTGATAATGATAATAATAATAATAATAATAATAATAATAATAAACATCGTAATCACCTACTACGTGGAACTGACTCTTTGGATTGTTTTTCTTCACTTCTGTGGAAATTAAAATTATAATTAGACAATCATAATGTCAGGAATTGCTAGTAATGTAGTCAACTAGGCGCAAGACCACTGTTTAAAACAATATAAAATAAACACAAAACAGCAGATGCATTGAGTGTGGGCGAAAACATAATTATAGTATCGATTGGTCTATTAGGGAATCGAACATAATATGTTTCACTGAATTATTCTGTATATATGCTATTACTTAATCTTCTAGAACTTACGCTAATAATAATAATAATAATAATAATAATAATAATAATAATAATAATAATAATAATAATAATAATAGAGATTACCGAATTCAATAATTTATTCCCTTTCGGAAGTAAAATGAAATATAACAAAATGGAATTATAATATTATAGAGCCTAATGCTCGAAGTTGGTACTGACAGTGAAGATTAAGGTCTTTCGTCGCTTTTGTCAGTATTTCTATCTTTTTCTCATTTTTGGCAGATAAATTCGTTCACTTGGAGTCTAATCGCGTGACTTTTAATGGAAAGTTTCCGTGTTCGAGGCTCGTTCAGTTTGTTTCTACATATATTTCCTCATTATACTAAATACGCTGCAAAAATAAATCTAATTATTTTCACGAAATATAAATTGTCAGTACTCCAACATCGAAAAACTGGTTTCGATCTTGTACTGTTTCTGTATATGTACAGCGATTTATTCCGAATCATTTGAAGAAATTTGTTCGCTTACAATATAATGTGAATTTATTCGGGATAATACACAGGGTACATAACAAATGTTATTAAATGTCTAATGAAAATTTATTTGAAATCAAAAAATTACAAAAACGATCTACTTAAATTAAATTTACACTGTTTCTCCGATTTGTAGAATGCGTATAAGTCTAAAGAAACCAGAAAACAGTACAACGTGGTCTGTTATTGTGATGAGAATCCAAGTCCCCGCATACCGGTAAGGCATCATGTCACAAAACCTTCACGTCTAAGTATTTTTGACAACGTAAATATTATTCAACACCTAGAAAAGGCGCCAATAATAAGGATATTGCTGAAGAGTTTAAAATGTAATATTTATCTATTTACTTATTTATTTATGCATTTATATATTAATTAATTAATTCATTCATTCATTCATTCAGTCAATCACTTATTTACTTACTTATTCACTTATGTATTTATTTAGTTATTTATAATATGCTTATGTATTTATTTACTTGTGCATTTATTTTCTTATTTATTTATTATTGGATTTTATAGATAGATATATTCTAGGAAATAAAATTAATTTATATTAAGGTTGTGTCAGATTCAAGCTCTTAATTAAATATGCATTCCGTATGATCGATGTTTTCCTGTCCATACTATTCCTCGACCTTCATGCTCTACCGCTTGCCGATTGCAGGAGACTTGCTCCATGTGTTATATCTAAGCAGGTGAACATTGACTTTTTCATATATCAACGGAACAGTGTAATATTTTTTTTTTCGCGATTTTTTGTATTATCGATACGTAATAGTAATGTGCGTTACAAGAGCGGTATGTTGAAGTTTTCATGTTCGAGGAAAAGTTTGAAAAAGCGAAACGTAGTTGAGCTTTTTTAATTTCCGAGAATTGAAAGAAAACATACCGCTCGTGTATCGTACATTATTTTGTGCGAAGATCGTTTATTACATACCTGAAAGAGGAATTTCTAATTAGTTGCAATGAAATCTCCATCTTGGTTTCTGTTCAATGACGGCAAAATTGCAAAACAAAAATATCTATTTTCAACATTGTTGCTTTAAAATGCTTTCTGTGTTTACTCCAGCAGGCCGTGATATACGTCTGTCTTTTTTTTTCCCCAGTCTATAAATCTTGTTGATTTTTTTCACGGCTTCCTTAATGTTACTTGCATAACTTTAGTGGAGTTGTAGAGTTTACTTAATTTTTGCAAATATTTAAAAACAATAATTAACAGTGCAATTTAGGTGAAATTGTAATGATAAGTTTCCAATTTATAATTATTACTATATTGAACGTCTCTAAAAATAATATGTTAAAAGCCTAAAGCAGTAAAATCAATATGTCACTTAAGCGGTAAGAAGAGGGAAATTGTTATATGTGTTAGGTTGGAATACTGAATGTGGAATTTTAGACTTACCGCGGGTTGGTTTTGTGCGGAAACCAAGCAAATATGCATGATCTCGCACAAAATGAATTGGCATATGGGCTGGTGTAGCCTAGTTCGTATAAAAGGAAAACTGATTCCTTTCAGAAATGAGCATCATTTATAGAATTATTTCTACTCTTTGCCGTCTACGTTTTAGACATTAGGGAATGAACACAAAAACCTACTCGATATGCAGATACAAAAGGAACAAACAGGAGGAAAATACAATATAATCCTCTTCTGCTCATCTTCTATTTGCTTTCCTGCACTGGACAGTATTGTTCACATTGAGCTACTTTACTAAGAAAACAGAAACTATCTCTGTTTCTATTTGTTTTGTACAAATGGTAAACATGCCCTTACATAATATAGTTCAGTGATAATTCTAAACGTAGACGATCGTTGTCAGTACAGTGCTGGCCGTTGAATGCGAGGACCGCGGATCCAAAATCTGCCGAGGACGATGCCTTTTAAGATAAGTAAAGCGTACATTTAAAAGAACACTGTTTAGGTATGAGAGAGAATAGAAGAGGGTAGATAGGAATTCAGTTAAAACAGAAGAATAGGAAGTAATCAGGAAATACTTGGCAAATGAACATATTGACATAAAAGGTGATATTAAAGTTATAGTGGATCGAAAAGAAGAAATGTAAAGGTCCACCATAACTATGAATGGTAAAGTTGGCTGACAAATATTAATATCAAAAAGAAAACTATCCCCGATGGAGGTTTTCATGATAAATTAGTCGACCATTTCTCGTCCTCGCTGAATTTCGTCACTGAATAACTTCTGCAGTTACTATTACATTGTAAAGAGGGCAATCGAGGTGAGTTTCGAACTGGACTTTCCTATTTCCGATTTTCCTGTTATCAGCATGGCGCTAAGATCTAAGCTACTGAAACTAAACGCTAAAATTGAGAGAAAAAATAACGGGCGATTCATTGAATCCTTATAATTTCGTCAAACGTTTATCTGTTCGTGATTATTACTGTGAGCATGGTTGGGATTTTAAGAATGTTTGGGAGTAGAAATAAAATTAAGACGGAGCCTTCTCGTTAATTACTTCATAATTGTTTCCTTTTTCTATGAAGTCTAGTCTTGATACACAATGCAGTTGGTAGTCAAAACGATTCACACGTGTCATAATTATGATCTCAATGAGTTGTTTGAAATTGTAATAAATACGGAGTGATAATGTCATTACAGAGAATTGGATTCATTTGGAAATTAATACCGCAGTCTAGTATATACAGTCACGAAGCTCAATACGTAGTAAATATGCATCCATAGATAGTTGCTAACCACTAGGATCGCTACTATCGCCTCATTACAGACAATGCGAAATAGTACCGGCACAGTCTATTGTTCCCAGCACCTCACAACTCAAGCTTCGTGACTGTATATATTAGACTGTGTTAATACTACAATTAAGTACTTCAGAACTTCTCGCGTCTATTTATCACCCCCATTTGTGTATGAATAATAATTTTTTATTAAATTAAGTTCATTATTTGGTTAAGCTTTTACATTTACTGTACATATTCCCAGCCTGATCGGAACAGTGTGGTTATTATCGCTTGCTTGACGTAGGGCGCTTGAATGACGTCACCGTATTAACAGAAAGTGTGACAGGATTTCTCGAATGCTAAGCGCAAAAACGTTTCACGTTAAAAATATGTCTGTTAGAGAAAGGTTTGACATATGCTAACTTTTACGTTCAATAATTCGGGAAACTTCGAGTGTTGCACAATTTGGCATCGCTATAATTATATTGTTTCGACGATCATGATAGCCGCGGCAGCTAAGACACGTAGTTCTGATGCTCTGGATGGGTATAAATGTGGGTTCGAATCCCGCTTACGGCATGGATGCTAAGTTTCTCCCTTCTTAATGTAATTACAGCCTTAGGCACAAAAATGCCCGCCCTCCTTTAGCGTGAATTTATCCAAGTTCATTTCGGGCAGCGCCTGGTTGACATGACTAGGAAAGGATGTTTATTTTGCACCTACAGTAATTTACCTCTTGAATATATCTTTGTTATGGATTATTTAGAACACTGGGTCTATAAACACACAGAAAAAGCAAGAAGCAAACAAAAAGAAAACCAGAGCGGAGTCTTGATTAAGACATTCGTTCACGTGTAAAACTAAGTTCTTACGGAATCAACCGAACTCTTACGAAGGAGACTTAGATTATGGCAGCCGGTCATTTTTTTGTCTAAGATTATACCACAGTCTAGTATATATAGTCACGAAGCTTGAGATTATGAGGGTACTAGAAACAATAGATTGTTCCGGTACTATTTCGCATTGTCTGTAATGATGCGATAGTAGCGACCCTAGTGGTTAGCAACTATCTATGGATGCATATTTACTACGTATTGAGCTTCGTGACTGTATATACTAGACTGTGATTATACTGTATTGTCTTTGGCGGAAGCTAGACATCGTGTTGTCATCATGTCATGGGAGTCGGGACATCTGTATATGTGTAATATTAGGATGCGAAAAACCTTCTAAAGAAGGCCAGAGCACGCTAGGGCTGAAGAGCCATTAATGAATAATTTTATTCATTTTATGTCATTAACTTCCACCCGAAACAGAATCCTCAAAATTTGTGATGCCAAAAGAGTGTTTTATTCTTGATCATTAGTAAGTTCAAAAGTTTGTGCACTTCGTAGATTTACATCTTAATGCTTACTGCTTATAGCTCACATTAAAAGCTTTTTATGTTTAGGTTATTGTATACGTAATATTTGTAATGCCGTGCGACTCACGTTCTGTCTCTTTGTCACGTATCTTTAACGTCGGGAATGCTAATCTTATTAAGAAAATAGGAACGCATTTTTCATTTATGAAATTCCTGAAAGGTCATTTCGCTCAACGTCAGCATTTTATTAACGCTCTTCCACCGTTAAAGAGCTCCATAGAACCGCCTATTTATGTGTGTTTTATAATAACACTCAGTTATAAATTAGATGACACAATACAGTAATATTTTAACATACATAGTTAAAAATTGTGGTATTATTTACATCTTCGTCATCTCCATTGAAGCTTTTTTAATATAATATTGTGACCTCAGTTATAATGTAACTTAGTCTACCTATAGCTATACATTTTGGTGCAATAAAATAAATTAAAATAAAATTGAATGATAACTCTGGATAGATAAAGAATTTCAGTAATAATAATAATAATAATAATAATAATAATAATAATAATAATAATAACTAATAATAATAATAATAGACCTATTAATATATAACTTATTATTATTACTATTAGTATTATTAATATTATTATTATTATTATTATTATTATTATTATTATTATTATTATTATTAGCATTAGTAATATATGGAAATACTAATATTATTTTAGATTATATTGGGAGAGATATGAAAACGAAGTAAAATACAGGCAAACAAATTTACGATAAAGGTTGGTAATAATGTGATACTAATAATATTATGATAGCACTTTTTTGAGAATTTTTTACAATTTTACTGAACGAGAGAAAGATCGGGTTTGTGCAGAAACTTGTCCACGAACATTCCCTTAATAAATTGACGCAAAAAACCGATCTTCCTCTCGCTCAGTAAAATTGTAAAACATTCTCAAAAAAGAACCATCATAATATTATTACTATCACAATATTACCAACGTTTACCCTACAAAACAGACACAGTAAAGAGATTTTATATTCACAGCGCAAAGAAACTTGGTATGAATACTTTAATTTTCAGATACCTGTCTTTGTGTTTTACTCTTTCACCTTTTCGGTGTCGAAATTATTTATTCTCTTTACGGGTGTTTCTGGTCGTGAGGCCAGCGCGGTATACTGCCACATCTCGGAGACAACATAAGACATCACACAAAAAAAAAAAACACCCAATTACAATGATAGAAAGTAAATAAATTTCATATGATGATATCGATGGTAATAATAATAATAATAATAATAATAATAATAATAATAATATTTAAATGCCTAAGATATATTTGATTGCTAATATATTTTAAGTTTAAAAATTAAAAAAAAAATACTGATTTTAAAATAATAAAAAAATTCAATGTTTGTGCGGTAAAATTGTTTTATAAAGTAATGGCAGTCCCCACAATTCTCTGTGGAGCAGAATACTGGACCTTGATACAGGATACAGACAACAGAGATGAGATTTTGTAATCGAACTTTGGTTACGCAACAACTAACGGAATTAGAAATGAAGACATTAGAAAAAAATTGAACATATCCAGTGTAAATGAAACTAAAAAAAAATACAAAAAAATGAATGGAGTTTGTGAAACCAATGAACATTGACAGATTTCCATAAACAACTTTACGATTACAGAACTATGGGAAAACGCTAGAGAGATCGCCCACAGGAAAGAGAGATATCGGCATTCACAGCCCTGAAAATGAAACAGTCTAAGAAAACTAATATCTAGAATTGAATAATAATAATAATAATAATAATAATAATAATAATAATAATAATAATAATAATAATAATAATTGTTATTATTCTGTTATAAAATTAATTTCATTTTCGAAATATTTGTTTAATTATTGTTTGAATTAATCATTCAATTAATTAAATTAAAATATTGGTGGTACAAATGCTTAGATTTAAAATGAAACAATATTTAAGATATTAAAATTCGCTAATAAGATATAAAAAAGGAATAAATTTTGCTTTTCTATCTATTCTGTCTGTTATTCCTGCTTTAGGAGAGGGTACGGAATGGAACTGTCCTCGCACGCAGACCGCTCGGGTGGGCCCATTGCATTTTCCGGTATGGAATGATGTGCATGCCCTAGGTCCACCGTTCGCATATCTCGCTGCGCGCCGCCTCCGAACTCCCCTACAGTCTACATGATCCCTTTACCATTCCGCGTAGGCCTCACCGCGGTCACCGATTTTACATCGGAGCAAGCCCGAAACCTAGGAAAAAAATGGAGATGATGATGAACGAGAGGAAGTGGAATTATGATGGCGAAATGAATCCGAAGTCCAACGCTGAAAGTTACCTAGCAATTCTGCTTGGATTGATTGAGGGAAAATCTCGGAAAAAACCTCAACCAAGCAACTTGCCCCAACCAGGATTTGAACCCGTGCCCACTCGTTTCACGGTCAGACGTGCTGACCGTACTCCACAGCGGTGAACTTACTTTTATATCACTGTGCGGTCTAACTCCTTAGCGAACAAAATAGAAATAGAGTCAATCATTCCAAAATTTGCTATGGGAATAAAACGGTCAAAGCTTGATATTAACTGGTTACCTCATCTGTTTCCGGCGTTATGAAACTTCGAAGCTTTGCATCCATTCCTGCCAATATTAAAATGTTCGTTGTGGTATCGACTGTATTGTTCCGATAATCACAACAGGAAGCTGAGTGGCTGTTACTCATATCGCTATTCTCAGTATTGACAGAATTGATGGTACTCGACATCCGTGCAAGGAAATGAGACTTGGTCAGTCGGAGTATCAGATTGCTATTCCAGTTTTCTCACACAAGAAATCCAATTTCATGTAGCCATGAGGTACGTGGTCCGTACTAAACAGCCTTCCTGTAACCAATAAACCTAGTTTATATCCATTAAATGGCTCCCTTATCCATGTTAACTTGTACTTCTCTGAAAACTGAATTATCAGTTTATAACACATAGTTAAACTACTTTAGAGCTTTGACTGGGGGTTATTTGCGATGCTGCAAGTAATTAGATTGCTTTTATCCTTGCAAAGCTAATACATAACATACTTGTCAGTAACTGCCACAAACATTTTGATTTCGTACGAATGCTACCTAATTACAAACTGATTTATGATATGACCGCCAGGAGAGGATAGTTTGGGCTAATAATCATTTTAAGTCCCATATCCTCACTAAAAAATAATTTTGTATCAAATATGGATCATGTATTGTATAAAAATGAAGGAAGAAAATGATCGATACCTGTTTGAAGTCACCATGACGTTAGATCTCTTCCTAAGATATCAGAGTGCATCACAGTGTAAATGAGGAGCAAACTTTCAAAACCTGACATGTCCATTTTCAGAAAATACACTTCAGATGTCAAAAACTTACATCTCTACAATTAAAATATTTTCTGTGGTGAAATATTAAAGATTATCTTTTCCCTATAGATTCTTATAAAATTTCACTTACTTACTTACTTACAAATGGCTTTTAAGGAACTCGCAGGTTCATTGCCGCTCTCACATAAGCTCGCCATCGGTCCCTATCCTGAGCAAGATTAATTCAGTCTCTATCATCATATCCCACCTCCCTCAAATCCATTTTAATATTATCCTCCCATCTACGTCTCGGCCTCCCCAAAGGTATTTTTCCCTCCGGTCTCCCAACTAACACACTATATGCATTTCTGGATTCGCCGATACGTGCTACATGCCCTGCCCATCTCAAACGTCTGGATTTAATGTTCCTAATTATGTCAGGTGAAGAATACAATGCGTGCAGTTCTGCGTTGTGTATCTGTCTCCATTCTTTTGTAACTTCATCCCTCCTAGTCCCAAATATTTTCCTAAGAGCCTTATTCTCAAATACCCTTAATCTCTGTTCCTCTTTCAAATTGAGAGTCCAAGTTTCACAACCATCAGAGCAACCGGTAATATAACTGTTTTATAAATTCTAACTTTGAGATTTTTTGACAGCAGACTAAATGATAAAAGCTTCTCAACCGAATAATAACAGGCATTTCCCATATTTATTCTGCGTTTAATTTTCTCCCGAGTGTCATTTATATTTGTTAATGTTGCTCCAAGATATTTGAATTTTTTCATCTCTTCGAAGGATAAATATCCAATTTTTATATTTCCATTTCGTACAATATTCTGATCACGAGACATAATCGTTTATTACAGAGATACGTATTTGTAGCATTTTCTAAAAATGGACATGTCAGATTTTGTAAATTTGCTCCTCAAATGGAAAACACTCATTCCTTAGGGAAAATTCTAGCACATTACTGTGTCTCCCAGGCAACTGTGAAGCTACTTCTTAAGTATTGTGTATACCATGATCGGCATTTAAAACAGTTATAATGTATTAAGTCATATTCAAACTTTCAATTTATGTTGTCAAATAAAGCCGTTGTGTGTGCGTGGAGGATGTTTATCTGTTCGCATGTGCTGTGATGTTCTTCGTGACTGCAACGAGCGTGACCGTGCGTTGCATTATGCTGATGATGTACATTAACTTCATTGTTATTTTATGGAGAATTTGCATATTATGATCCATCTCCCTGCCTTCTATCTCCTAGCAGTTGTTGTAGAATGGACTCTTTCCATATTTAAACCCTACTACAACGTGACCTTCTGTTCCAGAGGAATAATTAAGCTAGTGCATGAATGTCTAAATTCAGCATAAAGCAACATACACGCTGTGAGGATGTAACTTGTATTTTATTAACAAAAATATGAGTTTTATAAATATAGAGCATTTAACATTCCACTTAAAACAAAATAATTGGAGAGCTAGAGGCAGCAGAGTTGTGCTTCTTGAAATCTATTTTAGGCTGCAGAAACGCAAAGCATAAATATAGTGATGGAATTAGAAATTAATTGGAAAGAACAAAAATAAACACATAATCAGAGACCGGAAGTTTGCCAGAATGCCTTTTTAAATGTGTTAAATCTATCTTCATTTTGAAAGTAAATCTGTACGAATTATAGCTTTGTGATTGAGATGTCACAGTTTTATGTTACCCTTTTTTGTCTTTTTTAAATATAAATGCATAATTGACAAAATAAATGCTTTTTTGTCTTTATTTTATTATTTATCCATTATTTATTAATTTATTATTAAAAATTGCCTACAGGTATATTTTAATTTATTTCTATAACCGCTACAATGAAAGTGACTTCACTGAATGTATATTATTGTCTTTCAGTCAGTTCATATTCTCTTTGTAATAATGAGTGCTGCCGTGCAAAAATGTGTAACAGTCGTTTTAATTATCGTTTGTGTTTATTTGACAAGGCAACAATGAGTGCGGATCTAACGTTATTTTTAACGGTTATTTTTCTTTCAGTTTTCATTGCGACGTTGTTGTAGCTAGCTAAATATTTCATATCGCAACATACAACCAAACACAAAAATGCACTTTCCAAGGCTACTGGGAAGAAGATTTCTTTGCTTCCAAGAGTAATTGCAACATCGAGTCGAAAATCTCAATTTGCATTCGACTTATGTAAAGCTTTTCTTGCTGCCGAAATCCCTTTGTGGAAAGTGCAAGATTATGGGTCTAGGGCAAGGTTTTTGTAATAGCCTTTTACTGCGTATTTTAGCTATTTATAATACCTTTTTGCCTGCCTATTTTAATGATTCATAATGCCTAAACTTCCGGTCTCTGCATATAATTTTATTGATAAAAGTGGCTAGAACGTGTTGAGAGGATGCTCAATCATACTTAGAAAATGTTTTTTATCTACATATAAAATGAAATGAAATTAAATTATTGTAATTTTAGAGGATAGTAGAAAGACCATCAAAACTCTGAGACGATTTATCTGCGTAAATGCAGTCAGTAGTCACCATAGTAATTTGGAGACATTGGAAATCAACCAGCCAGCCACTTCAATTTATTAGTTGCCATGCTTTTTGTCCAGGCTAATATCTACAGAAACTAACCATTGAAGAGTCCACTGCAAAAGTGATGTCATTCAGAGCATTTTTTCAGGAGAAGCAATTGAAAGTCTGAAAGTCTTTGTAGTGAATGACTTGTTCTCTAATGTAAAACTATTATTACATAATAATTACAGCGTTCGTGCTGTAGGTTTATAACTCAGTAGGTTCGTTCTACACGACTTACGCTAATGTATTGCCAACGTTAACTAATTTTTTAAAAATAAAAGTGACGTATATCATTTTTGTGTTGGACTCTTCAATTGTTTACAGTAGTTATCTTTTGTTTTTAGTTAATGAAGAAATGTGTAGGCAGTAGAAATAAACCAACCAGTCTTTACTAAAGGTTACCGCGATTTCAGGTTCACCACTTAAAGGATTTTGTCATTGGGAACAGTGTCCCGATCTTTGGCAGGTCCTACATAATTTATGGTGTAGAATGGGACTGCAGGGTGTTTTTCTAGTATTTCTTTTCCCTCCCACTTTAATTCCATGATTACTCGTTTACCGTTGTTCAGGAATTTACGTTGTCACCATAATCTATTTAATGAAATTCAAAAGGACAAACGTAAATAAAAAAGTTTTTTTACTGGGTTTGTTTATAGTTGCTTTAACTGCGAGGTAAAATCGCGACTGTCTTTTACGAATGGTGCATTGTTAATACATTGGATTCTCATTTTTGTTGTTATCCGGCCAGTCTCAGATGTGTAATTGCAGCGTTATGCTATGCACCGGCATATATCCATGTGTAACAGCTCATGAACTCCTCACATATTGCCATGTAGGGGCTATATTTGAGTAGTCTGCAGACATGTCCATTGTGTACTTAAGATTTAGGTATTTCGAGTCAATATCTAGTCTTTGTGTAGTATAATGATATGACAAATGTCTCAATTCCGGTGGGAAATATGTTGAAAAATAGCTCAACAATTGCTGTGTCTGTTCCAATAAATTTTTCCGTGAAAATGTGTTTTCTTTGTGTTAACGGCCTTTGACGAACTTATTTTTCACGGCCCTCGTAATTGCGGTCGAGTGGCCAAAATTTGTATAAGCACTTCTTTTAACATTATTAACATGGTGAAAGAAAAAGAAATTTGCTCCCATCAGAATGTTTGCTTAGCCAGTTTGGTGATTACCGTCAAATGGGCAAACTTGGAACATTATCATAGGGTATTTTCGTTTTGTCACAGTAGCAGTATAATCTTCACTTGTTACTTTGTTATGCAGCACATTGGTTCTGTTACAGTTTGGTGTTACTGTGACAAAACGAAAATACCCTATGATAATGTTCCAAGTTAAAACACTGTTCCAAGTTTGCCCATTTGACGGTACTTCTCGCCAAGACACTTATTCTGTACCGGGCACATTCTGATATATTTTTTTAGAGGATAAAGCGATTGTGAATCAGAATTTCTTTAAGTTTCAGTCGGTGCCATTTTCATTCCACGATTACTTCCTTAACGTCATAGTTACTCGACCATTCTTTCTGATTTATGGAAGTTGAAGAGAAAGGGATTATTAAATAAATACAGATAGAAAATATGATTTGCTATGAAACACATAAACAGACAGCTGTTTGTATTATTAAGAACCGTCCCACCAGCTGTACCTTAATTTAGATTTATTTTATTAGCATTGCGAGGTAAAGCAAGAGCAGAGAAATATTATTACACGTGTGTTACAGTTGTACGAACCTACGTACTTCTCAGAGATAACCTGTTTCGTGATAATGTGGTTATGCATTCGGGATGTGGCTTCCAGTTATAATGCACGGAAATGGCGCTCTCCTGCGTCCTAAAATATAGAGGGTCATGAAATTGCAACTTCAAATGCTTGGTCTTCAATCCCAAGAGCATACGCAACAATGGGTTAAGTGTGAACGATTGAAAACGTCGTGAATAACTACACAGACAGTAACTATGTATAATTCTCGTTTCTGGAATTTTGTAATAACAACATTGCAGCCCATCTTGTTTATATAGTTTTCGGAGATATTTACTTCTCATTTCGCTCTAAAACCAGAACAGCAATCGTTTCTATTTGGAGGAATAATTATTATTCATTATTTAATTGTGTTAATTTTTAAATTAAATTGATTATTATTATAATTAACGGCAATATTTTACATTACTTATATTACTTTTATAACCACGCTTCTTCATAACTTCACACGACAAATTAAAGTTATACTAATGATCTCTAATTGTGTAAAAAGGTTATTTTATAATACTAGGCTCCTACTAAAGAACTTTCCGGTTTGGAACACATATAATTTACGTTATATGAATCTGAGGTGCATGAAATTAATACCAATTGAAAGAGAAACTCAAAAAATTTAGTTCCTTTCCTTAAAGATGTTGAAAATGTCCCCTCTTGGTAACACGACACACATCAAGCCTATAGTCATCGTTTTCAATTAAAGTCTGCATGCTTACGCAGAAATTTGAAGGGTTCAGAGCCATAGTGAGCCAAGCGACATTTATTAAAAATGGACAAAGCAAGGGTTAAAGTTAAGTGAATACCATTGTTTAACGAAGATTTACACATCATTTAGTTTTAATGTGCATTACTTACTGGCTTTTAAGGAACCCGGAGGTTCATTGCCGCCCTCACATAAGCCCGCCATTGGTCCCTATCCTGAGCAAGATTAATCCAGTCTCTATCATCATATCCCACCTCCCTCAAATTCATTTTAATATTATCTTCCCATCTACGTCTCGGCCTTCCTAAAGGTCTTTTTCCCTCCGGCCTCCCAACTAATACTCCATATGCATTTCTGGATTCGCCCATACGTGCTACATGCCCTGCCCATCTCAAACGTCTGGATTTAATGTTCCTAATTATGTCAGGTGAAGAATACAATGCGTGCAGTTCTGTGTTGTGTAACTTTCTCCATTCTCCTGTAACTGCATACTTTATATTATTTGCTATAGATTTCATTGAATTATAGTAATCACTTAATTTTAACCCTTGTTTTCTGCGTTTTAATATATGGCGTTTGGCCCATTATGGCTTTGAACCCTTTATTTCTTCGTAACAATTTGTCCTCTGGTTTTAGGGCTTGCAGCAACTGTAGTCGGTACAGATGAAATTGCAACAAAATTTGATTGCTGTATTCGATTGCTTTTAGCCGCCATTGTATCTCAGTACACTGAATGCTGGTTTATACTGAATTAAAATCCCTGCGATGGAGGAGTCGTATTTGTTGTGAACAAAGCTAAGACTGTCAGGGTTTTTCTCGGGGTTATCTCGCTTTACCCTCCTCATTCCATCAACTATTCACAGTTTCTCTTTCATTATTATTTCTCTTTCAAAAAAACAGGGCATCACTTGTGTTTGTGAGGCGCTGAATTGTTATGAGGTGCTGCAAACCATCAGAGGTATGGTATTCTGATTTCTTGAGTGGAGAGGAATGAGTGTTTCGAATGGTAGTGGAGTCAGCTTAATTGCCACCATAACGTGTGTACAAAGATGTTTAACTTGAAATAGAATGCTTAAGGATTCTTCTTGTCAAGCTCAATAATTTTATTATCTACACCAAATTACCAATATCAACACCAATTCGATTGCTTTATCACTTTGTTTTTATTTCTTCTTCAACGCTTCTCTCGCTTAATAACGAAACATGCTTTCTTCGTAATACATTTTGTTTATTAATCTATGGTCCGCTCCAGGAATATGTAGAGTAGAAAGACGAAATAAGACCTCTGCGCAAGTGGTATGTGGGAGGGCTAGAACCAATGACAGCTCTGGAAGGAGGCTTTAGTTGAACGAAGCTACCAATCGCTTGCAGGAAGGGATCATTTCTCTACCAAGAGCATCTTACCCCTTAGCCGCCTCGAGCTGATGCTGCCCGCAACACACTCCGCCACAGATAGACTCCGCCCCCATATGGACCAAGTCTCTCTACAGATTCCTGGGACGGACCATAGTTCCTAAAATTCTACAACCTATCTATATTTCTCAACTGCAGAAGTTATAACTTCTTTAAATAAATCATTTCTTCCTTTGGGTAGCAAACTTTGCACTTTGAAGTGTCATTATAATGATGGAAATGAGCAACATTTTATTTAAAAATGTATCTCTACTTTGAATTTTCATTTGATAAACTAATCATGAAAAGTAATTGTGAAACAGAATCTGCAGTGAAAGTACAGAGTAATAAGTTTCAAAGTTTATACAAGGTGAGGTAGGAACCTGGATATCTTGCATTTTTAAAATATGTTTATTACTATAAGTTTAGAACTGGTATTCTTTTTTATTTTCACTTTTATCATTATGAATAGGCTTAGAAAAAGAATACATTCTATAGACTTTTGTTTGCTTTTACTTTTGTCAATTATGGGTATAATCTTAGAGATATTATTTGTTTTAAATTTCTGTTTATTATCAGTTTTAATACATTTTTTTTAGTTTTTAGTTATTTAAGTCTAGACCAAGACTTCTATTTTATTTCGACTTTTTGGTTATTATCCGTTTTTCGAAGGGCAGTGTCGAAACAACTTTAACAGAACTGGTTTTATTTCCGTTCTTGAGTTGGATAGACAAAGAATTAAATTGGTTCGTCTGTAGTCGTTAATGGGAGCTGTTATTTGTTTGCGATGCCACATATAGACATTGACTTGAGGGCGGAACGTGCACGCACGGTTAAAGAAATGCGCGTTGCCTGTCATTCCTGGTTTTGGATATGGACGACTTTGACAGAGACCTGTTAGTTATTACAATAAAGCACTGGAATTCAGTTAAAGATGGACTTAAGGAGCAACTGTACCATTTGTGTTCTCATTTGATGATGTGATTTTCACGGTGGTCGAGTAATTACCATCATTTTCATCACATTGAGATTCTCCTGTTCAAACCTGGTTAAAGGTGAAGAAATTTTAAGGAAGATGAGATTTTTAAACATGGCTTACTTCGAAAGAAAATAAAACCGAAACTGAGTAAAATAACTTTGTTCTCTATGATAATGCTCGAAATGAAATTTATGTAACATTTCTCTGTCATATAATTTCTTGTCTTGCGTATATACATCTCTGCACTCTATGAGCGTACAGATGTATCTGATGGTTGAATTAAGAAATATAGAAAACTGAATTGGGAAACTTCAGTATTGATTTCTGAAGACTTCTATAAGGTAGTGAAAACTTTTACGGAAAGTAGAACTGAGTTAACGATGCTGAGTATTGAGGAGTATGTGAAACTCAAGAAAAGCTAACGTACAATTAGTTGAAAATGATTGATCCTGAAATACTTCAAAGACAATTTTATTCAGTTCACAGCTCATTCCTTCTTTTACCACTACCCTTTTCCAGATTAAAATAATTCAAATTCAGTAGAACTGTCTTTTGTCTAGGAATAACTTGTCAGGCCAATCCGCTAAAGGTTCTAGTTCGGGACTCGACACTTTCGTTTTATATATGTAGAGCATAGGCGACATCATACATTTTTCATGAAAGGCGAACGGTATTTATGTAATATACGTTTTAATGATTTGTTAAGAAACTACATTGAATCGAATCTATGTGAACAGTCTTGTAACTAATGCAGGGCTAGGTAGCAAGAGCAGATTCTACTCTCTCAGAGGGAGCCATATGATTTCTCTTCATCCCCTTTCTTCCCCGCCGAACACCGCGCAGCGTTGATTTAGTGACGGATGAATATTAAGCGTCCCCGTTTAGAGTCTAGTTTCGCTCCCGATGCCCAGCCCCGAACTAAAGGAACATACAAACTTCAGGGTCCGACAGTTGAATCTGAAAAATTAAGTGTTACATTTCAAGTGATCCCCTCGGTATCTTATGGTTTGATGCAGTCTTACGCAGGAATTGTTCATGGTACGTTGCAGTATATCTGGGATTATCTTTGAGGTATCCCCACAGAAAAAATCAGCAGATGTAATGTCTGGGGATGGAGCCGGCCTGTTGATAGATCCTATCGCCACACCGAGAAATTAAGCGTCCAACGAAAAGATTTCTCAACAACCACAGTGTGTTTCTGACAATACGGGTCATAGTCCCGTCTTGTTGAAACATAATAATAATAATAATAATAATAATAATAATAATAATAATAATAATAATAATAATGGTGATGACAGTGATGATAATAATGATAATAAAATTAATATACGAGTATATTATCAGGTTTTACAATGTTCTAAGACAGAGATGTCAAAATGCTTGAACTACGTGCTCTACAGAACCCGCATAACTTTTCTTTAAGAGCGATGATTGTACATTATTTTGCTGAAAAGTGAACCTTATTGGATTTGTATTGCTTGTAGTATGAGCACGTAATACAGACGTTTTGACGTTCCTATACTAAGACATCTTCCTATACCCATCTTCAGGATTCTGTAGCCTTTCTTCATTCTTTCCTATTCTCCCGTGCCCCATTTTCCAATTCCCTTTGTCTTCTAGTTATTCCTTGTGTCCATGTCGATTTTGATCTTCTCCTCTTATTTTTTCCGTTGGAATCCATTCATACATCTTTTCGGCAATTTATGACCGAACCATCTGAATTGTTTTCTTTTGATAGATTCTGCAAACTATCCTTGCATTTTCATTTTTTGTCGTATAGGAACATTCTTTATAATTTTGTCCTTTCTTGAGTGTCGTTAAATAAATCATAATTTAAAATTGATTTGTTTTTTCTTGATAGTCTTGCAGATTTCCTCCAAAAATCCATTTCTGTAAAATGTAGTTTTACTACTGTCTTTGATTTCAAATGACATGTTTCTGAGCCTTATGATATTGCATTTTTAACAATTTGCATTATATGTTTGTTTTTGTTACCGTTATCCCATAGAATGGTGTTTAATTAAAAAAAACTGATCTCCTTTTGTTAATTCTTCCATTTATATAATCATCTTGAATTACAGTTATTTTGACTCCTAAATATGTGTCATTTATCACAGTGATTTATGTTTCCTTTTCCGTTTTCTAAAATTTAATTCTTTCATGCCATGTAGTGTGTTTTCTTAAGATTCAAATTCACACCCCACTTCCTACATTCTTCTATGTTTCCTTGTCATATACTTCATGTCTTCATGTTTTCCTGCAATTACCAATTGATCATCAGCGAATAACAATGAATATAATATATTGTCATATATTAGTAATAATCCCATTTACGAACATTTATTTCTTCAAATTGCTAAAGCATTTTGAAGATATACGATTATTTTGAATAAAGTGGGCGATAAGGTCTTTAGTGACGTAAAATCCAGATGAAATATTATTGTGTGTTTTAATTTCTGTATAGGATTAATAATAATAATAATAATAATAATAATAATGATAATAATAATAATAATACTATTAACACAATATCACTCTGTTAATGTAAGATCAATATATGAACTATAACAGAATTACTCAAAACCAAATTCATAAAACAGAAATCATATTCTGTATAGGAAAGTATAAATCGATTAGACATTGTCCAAAATAAATAATTAGGAGATTCTCTCAATATTATACCTTGATAACATAAATGTAAATTGAAAATATCTAGTACATGAAACATGCGAAATACACGGCTGAGGTTTAGTCCCAAGGTAAACTTTAAAATATTATTCTGCAGAAAGTAGAAAATTATGAAGACAAACGATGGAGAAAGCCTTTTAAGAAAGAAACATGCATTATATGTAACTCATGATACAAGAACAAGAAGATTATAAGCTTGAAAATATACGATATCGTGAAAAGACTTGCAAACTCTATACTGGAGCTGGAACAACCTTATAGCACAGTCATGAATTGCAGAATGAGAAGAACTAATAATATATTAGTGAACGTACAGATTAATATTTCATGTTATACGTAGTTCACTCATGCAATGAAATGTATTAGGAGTCTGAAGTGAAGTTGCGCAATATATTGGCGACAATAAGTTGTACCTGGTGTGGAGATTATGTGCCCATTATATAGATCAGTTCTTTGCAGGGGCTACGACTCTAATGCCTGCCTAGCAGTTGTCAGTTATTCCAGATAGTTTTCTTTGAGAAGAAACAGGGAATTCTCATAAAGCCTGTCACAAGATGGCAGTGATACATCACTCAAGCCGGAGCGCATACATCTCGTAAAGTACAAGAAAAAAGCCGCCTGTCACACAATATTACAGACATTTGTCACGATAATTGCGTGTTCGGTGCACATATGTGAGGTTTCTTAAATGGAATTCATGTATGCTTTCATCTTGTTAGAATGTTGCTTCCGCCACGACAGTTATTTTGATAAGAAAGAAATTATAGCATAAGAAGCACTCTCTGAACTTGTAACAAACTGCATGGATACTGTCTGGTTTGCTTACTATTAATTTTGTTGTCAGTATGTCCAGACTAGAAATACAAGAAATAAATATTTATGGCAATTGTAAATTTTTATAAAACTATACCAGTAATGTTAAGTACTTGATTTCAGGCGTAGTTATTAGTTTATTCAATAGAATATTAAAATGTGAGTTTCTATGCAACAAAAGTATAGTTTGTCACAAATAATTTTATAAATTAAATCCAGTGTAAACTGTGGAAGCCTCTGAAGTCGGAATTGACACAGTTTTTTTTCTACATGGAATTGAAGGAGTGAGAATGATGTAGACCAAAGTCACACTCTTAACAAAAATGGTGTTTTGTGCGAGTTAATTTCTTACTCATATGGGAAGCTACTTTTAAAATATTGTAAAAATTACTCAACAAATGACGTAAGTATACGCCTAAGAAATTAAGACACCGCACCTAATAGCATTGGACTCTAAACCTTTAACACGTTCTCCTGTGAAATTTTGTGTTTGGTTTAGGACTATATCATTCTCACCCCTTCAATTTTATTAAAAATAAAATGTATTTATTTGGTCAAATTGCACTACCGTTCATATAAAAATGTATTTATGTAGGGTAAAGGTTGGTAATATTGTGATATGAGTAATATTGTGGCAGTTATTTTTGAGAATTTATTACAATTTTACTGAGCTAGAAGAAGATCGGTTTTTTGCGTCAACGTATTAACGGAATATCCGTGGGCAAGTTTCTGCACAAAATTGGTTCTTCTCTCACTCACAGTAAAATTGTAATAAATTCTCAAAAAAAACTATGGTAATTTCATAGAAGACGGGCACTTGGTTGAATATAGTACGTATTACCAACTTTTTTATTTCAGAGTTAAATGTTAGTGATCTTTTAGTGACTTTTACATGTTAGTACTAGGTTTTTTATACTAGGTGTCGCCGTGATTTTCTTTTAATTTGATTGGTTATAGTTGCCATTTGTTCTAGAATTTTCGTTAATTTTGAATGGATAATGACGTTATCAGTTGTTCTTGGTTGTTTGACGTGAGTGGTGTTATGTTGTGTCTGATGGCTAAAGCTATTGAAAGTTTGTCATTTTATGATTTTCTTTCGATTTGATTGGTTATAGTTGTAATTTATTCTAGAATTTTCATTAATTTTGAATGGATAATGACGTCAGTTGTTCCTGGTTGTTTGACGTGAGTGATGTTACATTGTAGATTTGTCTGCATTTGTCGAATGAGCATCATCATGCTTACGAAAAGGCACTTTTCAGTGCCAATAATTTATTTTGTGTGCACAAGGTTGGAATTTTGAAGTAAGAGGGAAAGGAAGGAATCCGTGTTCTGAAATTATTGATTAAATTTTGTGTCGATTTTGGTTTAGTTCTTTCGCTGGTGAGTAAGGATTGTGTTGAATGTTGAGGAGAAAACTGTTTTTTCTGTGGTTTAAAGAAATTACTTACTGAATTTTCTGTAGATGTTATGGTGTAATAAGTGTTCGAAGAGAATTTCATTTAGTGTAAAGACGTGGTTTATTTATGCACAGTTGACTGTACGACAAAGTGTTAGTTTAGTTCTTTGTTGCTTGCATGGTTTAAGTTTAGATTGCCTTAAAGCCTGTGTCATTTATATTGGAAGTGAAGTGGTTGTCGATGAAGACGTCAATGATAATTGAATTTTATTTGATAAGGTGATAAATTATTATGTTTTGTGTTTTTGTGATTTTTGGGGATAAAGTGCGGACGAAAACTACCAGAAAAGTACTACCAACTATGAAGTTCGAATGCCACGAAACGCCAAAAAAAATCAAAGGCGAAAAATTAAATATATTTTCATTTTTTGGAGGGCTTGTTCTTCTTTAAAAATACGAATATATATTTGATTTTTCATCTTTGATTTTGCAATGTTTGGTGACATTTGGACTTCATAGTTGGCAGAACGGTTTTGGTAGTTTTCGTCAGCCATGTTGGATTTTGCCCGTCTTCTAGGAAATTACCAAAACTATAACAATATTACTCGTATCACAATATTACCAACCTTTATCCTGCTAGCCACCGACGTGGCTCAGTCGGTTAAGGCGCTTGCCTGCCGGTCTGAAGTTGCGTTCGGGCGTGGGCTCGATCCCCGTTTGGGCTGATTACCTGGTTGGGTTTTTTTTTTCGAGGTTTTCCCCAACCGGAATATGAATGCAAGGTAATCTATGGCGAATCCTCGGCCTCATCTCCCCAAATATCATCTCGCTATCACCAATCTCATTGACGCTAAATAACCTGGTAGTCGATACAGAGTCGTTAAATATAACCAACTAAAATAAAAAAATACTCTACTCAAAAATAATTGTTCTATTATAAATAGCTGAAGGAATACATAGTAATAGGCTATTTATATTTTATTTTAGAAACATCTTCAGCATTGCATAATTCATGAAGAAAATAGTGTCCTTCATATTAGTAGCAGATCTTCAAAATGCCTCAAACCGAGATTACCTCATTAGGCCTACTTGGAGTACAAACGAAATATTTGAAAATTGCCTGGTTTCGGTATTTTGAAGGGAACTTAATTTTTCATAAACTTCATTTTTGAAAAATGATTTTTAGTAAATCCTCTCTGAAATAGTTGCTTTTCGGACTGTTATCAGTCCGAAAACTTTAACTTTAGCGGCGTTTTAAACAAAATAAACGCAGCGCCCCCTTAAATCCGTATTCGTACATAGCCTATATGAGGTTCGAATCCAGACGGCAGTGACAATCGTCTTACCAACTTTAACAGGGTTTTAAGCAAAATTGATCAATTTTAACAAGGTTTTAAACAAAATACTTCATTATATAACAACGAATAAAAGCCAACATTGTTTCATTATGTTTATCAGGAACTTTACCTGTATTTTAAACAAAACAGTTCATCATATAACAACAAATATAACCAAACATTCAATGTTTCTGGCTCGGATTGAAATTTCCTCGCGATTATCACTCATATTTTCACAAAACTAGACAAAGCCTTTCATAAATAAACCAGTTCGTATGTATTGTTGGTTAGATGTGCGATGAGGTTAAAAGATAGATTTATATCCCTTTACCACTGAAATTTTAAGTGTTTTAATTTATCCTGGATGCACTTAAATAATTTTTATAGAAATGTCACTTACACCCCTTTGCTTCTAATTGCCTCTATAGTAATTTAATAAATTTTACTATTCCTACACGAATGGGGGTGACATAAATGCGGGAAGTATAAAGACAGACCTTTTTTAATTTAACAGAATCTAATTCTAAAGTACTTAGCTATGATATTAATTTCCAAATGAATCAAATTCTCTGTAACATCATTTATTATTATTCATTACAGTGCATTTCAAACAAGTCATTGGCGTCGTATTGATGCGTGAATCGTTTTGACTGTCATTATTGCACTGTTGTCTCGAGACTAGGGCTCATGGAATGAGAAAGAGATAGTGAAGTAGTAAACGGAATGCTCTGCTTTGTTAAATTTAAATGCGGGGAGTATGAAGACGGAATTGAAAAACAAAATCACACCTTTATTTCAAATCCCAAACATCTTTGCAATCTCAACCATGCTCACAATAACAATCACGAACAGCATAAATGTTTTACGCAATTGAGTCCACCGTTGTGAAGTAACGGTTAGCATGTTTGATCATGAAACTAGCGGGCCGGGGCTCAAACCCTGATTTTGACAAGTTACCTGGTTGGGACTTTTTCGGTGTTTTCCCTGAACCCATTACGAGCAAATAATGAGTAGCGCTGAACCCTGGGTTCATTTTTCTGGCATTATCATCTTCATTTCACTCAGACATAGATAACCATAACAGTTGATAAAGCGTAGTAAAATAAATGAAGTCCACACCTGTGGAGTGACGGCTAGCGCGTTTGGCCGCGAAACCAGGTGGCCCGGGTTCGAATCCCGGTGGGGCAAGTTACCTGGTTGAAGTTTTTCCGGGGTTTTCCCTCAACCCAATATGAGAAAATGCTGGGTAACCATCGGTGTTGGACCCTGGACTCATTTCACCGGAATTATGTTTTAGAATGTTTTATTTTCGCTGGCAGAGTTAAGGCCATAAGGCAGGGATCGTCAGCACAGAGCACGCTGGGGCTAGTCTCTCTTACCCGCGGAAAACGCAGTGCACTAGGGTGCACTCCGTAGCTGCTAGCGGGTATGTTCTCTATCTCTCCCTGTTGCACGACAGTGCATACGGGACAGCACCGTGTACCCTTTGCACAGTTCAGCGAGTGCTGACGACCACTGCCATAAGGCCTTCTCTTCCACTCAACCAGCCTTAATCAAATATTTACATATTTAAATTACGAATATTTACACTGCACTTAAAGGATTCTCCAGCAATATTCTTCAGTTAAGTTTTAACGACTAGTACATGTTTATTTAAATTTAGATAAACCTACAAGATAAAGTAGTAACTTAATTTATTAGCTAATTTAATTCAATCAATTATTATTAATTTGAGATAGCTAGTAAAATGATTAGAATTAATTTAATATAAGTTTACTAGAACTATGTTATAGGGAGAAAAAATATAAATCTAAAATATATTTATATAATGAGAATATTAATGTAATGAAATTTTGCCATTAGAGGTTTTGTATTCTGTTTAGAAAAAATAATGATAATAAGAATGGATAGATGTTTATTTCATTATAAATAACAAATATTAATCAGTAATTATTCTGTTAAGTAAGAGTTTATGTAATTTTGACCTAAATGAAGTTATTGTCCAACAACCCCTTACATCACTTGGAAGCGAGTTCCACTTTCTAGCAACTGAAACTGTGTAAGATGAATATAAAGATGTGTTGTGGTAGGGTATAATAAGTAATTTATTTGTTCGCGTTCACTTAATTCAGACACTAAATAACATGAGATGTTGATACAGCGTCGTAAAATAACCTACTAAAAATAAACTAATTTAACAAATTCACAGAATTAGGCTATATGAATTCAAAGAATTTCTTGTCACTTTTTAATTTTGTTTAATGTAGTATATAGTCGAATTATAATTTTTAGTTGGTTATTTTACGACGCTTTTTCAACTGCTATGGTTATCTAGCGTCTGAATGAGTTGAAGGTAGTAATGCTAGCGAGATGAGTCTAGGGTCCACCGCCGAAATTTTCCCAGCATTTACTCTTAATGGGTTGAGGGAAAACCCCGGTAAAATCCTTAATCAGGTAACTTGTCCTAACCAGAATTTGAACCCGGACCCGCAACCGTTACTTCACAGCGGTGGACTCGATTGATGTGGCACGAGAAACGGGAATATCTTTTCGAACCTATGTAGAATCGTTTGAGAACCAATGTCTACGAGGCGAAAAGCCTACGCCCAAGACGTTCGGCTAACGATTCACCTAAAGAAATACTAATATCCTATTTGGGATCTCAAAATTCTTTCACTGTTCAGAATCTACAGCTGTTGGGTGTTTGGCCCACTTTTGCCTTGAGTCTCGTGGAGGTGTCATTACAACGTTGAGAAAAGCGAAATTGGATTGCATGTCTGTCTGTGTGTGTTTGTTGTGGCAGTGAACAATTATCGCACTAATTGCTCTTTACTCAAGTTACCAGCGCGAGGGGTGTCTGTTAGGGGGTCTTGACTCGCACGATGAATTGAAAATAGCGTTCCGTCCGCACTTGAGGCTCCCCCTGCATTATCATAACGGAAGAAGAAGACTCTGCAGGGACCGGTCAAACGTGTCTTCTCTCTAGCTGGCTCCACAGCCTTGTCGGTTCACTTTCTTTGCAATATCTGTACGTTTTTGTTCATCATGTTACTGCTCATGCAGTAGAATACTTACAAGACACCCTATGCCCTCGCGAAGAATGGAATTGCGTAAGAATAAGTATATTACAGTTTTTTGAAAAAAAAAAAAATCAAATGACTTTTGACTCCAAAACCGCGGCTTAAACTATGGACGACGACAATTTAACTCTGAGGTCTTTAGCCAAATTACTACCCTAGCAGTAAATGTGGCTAGAGCATGATGCGTCTATTATAGATTTATGAAAATATGGACGCCCTTCAGTTGGTTGTTTAGATTAATGAGCGTAATTTTAGACACAAAAGTAATTGTTATGTTTGAAAGTAACAAATGAGGAAAATTTTAGTTTTAAAGTAAGAGCATTTGAATTCTAACTTTTATTTTGTGCGTCAAATTTATTCGAAAATCTTTTGTTATTCGGTTTGAGGCATTTGAAGTTCTCAATAAAGAATGGAATTCAGAAATATTTTAACATTTCACTCACACATTGTTGTTAGAAAAATATAGACGTGAGTCGTAACTTTTAAGAAATCGCAATATTCATTTTTTATATCAGAAGAAGCGCATAAATATATTCAATGAACATAATAAAGTATTTTATGCTCGACCATGCCGAAATGTAGTAATTATACACCTGGTAGCAGAACTTTAATGCATGTCATTGAAGTACACCTACTCATTAAAGGTCAGGTCTTTCAGCCAATGACGACTCAGGTTACAACTGTTCAGCCAATGACAGGTCAGCTTTCTACCGTTATAAAACCGCAAGTATCGATTATTCTCGGATATGCAATCGAAAGAGAATTAGCGAAAAGTCACGGAGGCTGGAAATCCAATACTGTCGCAGAAGGTTATGTTCTGTTACTATAATAATTAGCGTTAATTGTAAATAATATTCAAATAAATTCAATTTGTCATCTCGTTTTTCAATGTCTAATTTTATTTCAATGTTATCTCTGTAGGTTCTTATGGCCTAGCAAGGTCAATGTGAACATCTGTTCCTCGGAAAAAATCAATACTTTCGCGTCTGCCAACATCTCACAACATACGGGACATTGGTCAAGGTCAGATACAAAGAAAATTAATAATATCAAGTTAGAAATATGGTCGAGCATAAAAAGTCGTATGAAACTCGCCTATAATGGTAATTAAGAAGCTCGTATGAAAATTATGAAACTCGCTTGCGCTCGTTTCATAAATATCCATACTCGCTTCTTAATTACCTTCATTATAGGCTCGTTGCATAATGTACTATTATTTAATTATGTTTTCAACTGTAAATGTATTTAACATCAAAGTTCAACGTGGGAAATAAATAGCCGACAAATTTTGTCTGTATCTCTACATCACGAACAATTCTTGTCTTCTCTTAGGAGAGAGCAACAGTAAAGATTTTATCACCTTTTGGAATCTATCACCCTCTATCTAATTTGAACCGCTGAAAAGGACTAGAGTTGCAATTGGACTGCTGCGAACAATCGGCGAAAGATACTTAGAGAAAAATAAAAAAGTGTGTATATAGTATTTGTGGACTTGGAAAAGGCTTTTGATGTAGTGGATTGGAATAAATTATAGGGATTCTGAAGAAAATTAATGTGGATTATTCAGTAATCTTTATATGAAACAACGAGCCAAAGTCAGCATAGAAGGAGAAATGTCAGGTCAGTAGAATAAGGACAGAGTACAACACCTACCCTATTCGACATCTACTTGGAGGCTTTAGTGAAGAACTGCTTTCAGAACATGGGAGGGATGATAGTAGGAGAAACAAAAATAAAGAGCATAAGATTTGATGCTGATATGGCGTTGTTAGCAGAAGAGGAAATGATACTAAGGGATATGCTACTGGAATTAAATGACAGTTGTGGGCAGTAGGTCTATGGGATGAAGATAAATTTAAACAATACGAAGATCCTGATTGTTGGAAGAAAAAAGTAAAGACTGTAAACTTGCGAATTCGAAATGAGGCAGTAGAAAAAGCAGACAGCTTAAAATATTTAGGGTGTACTACAAGTGTAAATAGTAACATGAGCTGCCGACAGGAAGTTAAAAGGAACGTGGCAATGGCAAAGGAAGTTTTTAGTAAAAAAGGAACGTGTTCTGCGGACTTCTGGAAAAATAAGTAAGTAAGAGACTAGTGGATTGTTTGTATGAGACAGAAACATGGACTTTATGACGAAGTGGTGAGAAACGACTGAAAGCATTTGAAATATGGATAAGGAGAAGAATTGAACATGTGAAATGGGAGATAGAATAAGAAATGAAGTTGTGCTAGAAAGAGTGGGCGAAGAAAGAATAATGCTGAAACTAACTAGGAAGAGAAAAAGAAATTGGCTGGGTCACTGGCTAAGAAGAAACTGCTTACTGAAGGATGCACTGGAAGGAATGGTGAAAGGGAGAACATTTCGGGGCAGAAGAAGATATCAGATGACAGACAACATTAAGATATACGGATCATATGCGGAGACTAAAAGGAAGGCAGAAAATAGAGAATATTGGAGAATGCTGAGGTTGCATTAAAAGACCTCTTCTTAGGCAGAATGAAGGAGTCTTTCAGAATCGTCCGCATATTACAGAACAGCTTAAAAACGCATAGGAAAAGAAAAAAGAAACACTGAATGTGAGATATTTCAGACTGTAATGCATAACGTACTTGGATGATTACACAAGTGATTAGGCCTAAATTGTAATTGGCAACTTTAACAGATTATTTTAAAAAAATTGAACAAGATAACTAAATTACTTACTTTTAAGTTTATTTTTCTCAGACAGTATACTTTGTTCGCATTTTAAAATCCACCAGTACGCCAATCCTGTATGTTTTTTTTTTTTTTTTAATTCTAAATCTGTCCAGTCTCATTTCCTTATAATCTTCCATTTCAACCATCATAGCCGCCATCTTGTGAATGTAGATACAGACATCATTGTTGCATAGGACCTTACCACATCAGAATCGAAGTAGCGTGTATATAATGACTTCTTTCGTGACTCAACTTCTGGTGTTCACAGCCCCTGCTGGCAATTGTCGCTTGATTTATGACTGTGTGATTGTCATGACAGCACCCCCTGTTTTACGATTTGTGTTTTACTTATTTCAAAGCGCTGCGCTTACTGCTTTATTGCCTTGAAACGAAGAGAATTAGCCGTCGGAAATCTTGCCACTTGATTTCACAGTAATTTAACGACATTTGAGAATGCAACAATAAATACATAAATAAATAAACGAACAAATAAATGTTAGTAAGTAAATAAATAAATAAATGTTAGTAAGTAAATAACTAAATATTAGCAAGTAAATAAATAAGTAAATAAATTAATTAATGTTAGTAAGTAAATAAATAAATAAATAAATAAATAAATAAATAAATAAATGTTAGTAAGTAAATAAATAAATATTAGCAAGTAAATAAATAAGTAAATCAATTAATTAATGTTAGTAAGTAAATAAATAAATAAATGTTAGTAAGTAAATAAATAAATAATTTAATAAATAAATTAATTAATAACTACTCGTAAATAGACAGACAGATATAGAAACAAACAAACATATTATTTTTTATTTTATTTTATTTATTTATTTAACCATCAGGCCTTCTCTTCCCCTCTACCAGGGGATTACAACTACAATATAAAGAATACAATTATAATTACAATTAATATTGAATTTAAAAATACAATAAAAATCAAAGTACTAAAAGAATTAACAGACTAATAAAAGCTAGACAGGTCATTGTAAAAATTAAGAAAAGAGAAATTTTTTTTTATTAACTAAGTAAAATTAAACCTACTCTACGCAGTAAGAAAATGCTTAAGAAGTTTGCTTTTGAACGCTACTAAATTCCGACAATCTCTGATCTCACTGGGTAGGGTATTCCACAAACGCGAAAGCGAGATTGTGTATGATGATGAATACGATGAAGTCTTATGTGTTGGTATGGCTAGTATGAGGCTATTTTGCGTGCGTGTGAAGAGATTATGATATGATGTCAGGTAACTGAAACGGGAGGCAAGGTAGGTAGGTGTAGAGGTGTGAAGGACTCGGAAAAGGAGAACAAGAGAATGAAAATTTCTACGTTCGTTAAGCCGTAGCCAGTTTAGAGTTTGGAAAGATGGGGTAATGTGGTCAGCGCGACGCACATCGCAGACGAAGCGAACACAAGAATTATGAACACGTTGTAATCTTTGCGACTGGTTGACATTGAGGTCGGTCAGTAGAGAATCACAATAATCGAAGTGGGGCATTACTAGTGTTTCCACTAGTATTATTTATATTTGATGTGGTTCCGGTTTTTTAAGAAGGAAAGCAACTTTTATTTTCGTTTATATAGGTCAGATCTCGCCTATTAATAACCCACAGGTGATGGGCAATAATATTTTTACAAGACAGGCATAACGAAGTTTATTAACAAATTTCATTAAACGTTCAAAATAAATAAATCAATTAATAATAATAATAATAATAATAATAATAATGATGATAATAATAATAACAATAATAACATAATAATACTCATTTTGCTATACCGGGAGAAGAACTCACAACCTGTGGTATAGAAAACAAACACCTTACCTTACACCACGCACCTTTCGAAAGTTTTACTCAAGTGTTCAGGTCCACATCTGTGGAGTAATGGTTAGCGCGTCTGGCCGCGAAACCAGGTGGCCCGGGTTCGATTCCCGGTCGGGGTAAATTACCTGGTTGAGGTTTTTTCCGGGGTTTTCCCTCAACCCAATATGAGCAAATATTGGGTAACTTTCGATGCTGGACCCTGGACGCATTTCACCGGCATTATCACCTTCATCTCATTCAGACGCTAAATAACCTAAGATGTTGATAAAGCGTCGTAAAATAACCTACTAAAATAAAATAAATAAAAATCAAGTGGTCAGCATTTCGTGATTCGCGAATAAATCCCTTAATACATAAACAAATAGGAGGGGTAAGACATGATCTCCCTCCCCCTGTTCATTCATTGTTAAGCAGTTTGGGTATCCCTTCCCTCCTTCTGTCCTTTTACCGTGTATTGGCGGCTGCATTTTATATGACGTAATCTTTGCCGACCACTGGTTTACTCCAGTGTAGATGGATTACATTCAATAAATAAACATCACAGCAATGCCTTTAACTGCAATTCATTTACACGTGTGAACCGAGAGGTAGAACTTTCTTTTTGCCGCGAATGGTTTTTTTCCAGGAGGACGGAAACGAGACATGACCAAACTTATTTGGATACAAGTAATTGGCGGAATGATGAGAAAGAAAGGATCAATAAAGTGAGATTGGGAGGACAAAAACATCTGGAGGATGAAGATAGGCCTAAGCTGGGTTGGCTCAGGAATATGTGATAACATTATTGCAGAATAATAAAATAACTTATATTATTAGAAGAATGTAGTTATTGTCAGCGCATTTCGAACAGAGGCGGATCAAGGTCAAGCAATGGACTGCATTTGTCACGCGTGCTTACCCCAATCCTGGACCATTCTCCTCAACTAAAGTCAGCTGGGACAGCCGGAATTACCAGTGCTTCAGTTCACAGTTTTCAGTTCAGTGACTCGTGCGTGGTTTGTACGTTTGTACGTGACCTTGATCCACCAGTTCGAAATGCGCTGAATATAACACTAAAGTAGTTAAACGCAAAAAAGAATAGATTTAAAATAGAAGAAAGGAAGTAAGATTCTCATTTAAGAAGTTCACGGTGATCACCAGGCTTCGAGACTTTGGACCCGATACAATAAGTTTACTGTGCATGCACTGTAGGTTTATTGACTCGCTGCAGGTAGATAAAGGTGTGTTGAGGTAACAACGTTGCTATTTAGAGTAGAGTATGGTATTATGGGGAAACATACATATGTACATTCTGAAAGTAAATATACATTACACAATGATAATGTCAAAAGAATGTGAAAAGCATTTGTTCTCCTGTCTTTTATAAGGATTTGTGTTTAATTATACACAGTTTTAATTGTGGAAAATATGCATATAGCAATTTTAATTTTTTCATTTATCCAATTGGTCGTCTTTAGGAAGTGCAGTTACAGTACCGAACTGCAATGTACTACAAGATACTGTACATTCTCATTGTTTCAAACGTAAATCTTTTTCGGTTATCTGCCAAGGTTTGTACTGTAGAAAGCTGTGCTCTACGTCGCATGACGTGATAGAAGCAAAACGAAGAAACCTAACATCATTGCAGTCTCTAAGAGACAGTCCTTTATTCTCGGGTGACGCTATGTTCACTAATTTGCTGTTTACATTACACAATGTTCCATATCCGTTATTTTTACATAAAATTGATCTCCATTTCTGTTTTACACGTTCAGTAACCGGTGTACTTGATGTCTCATTAATTCTCTGCATCATTTTCTAAATTAATTTGAGGGCTTCCGGCATCTCTTGCTCTGACTTTCCTAACCGTGTAATAGTTTCAGGCACAGTTTGAAAATAGGTTTGTATGAGAACCAAATTATTCGTCAGAATCTTCAAATCCAGAGCGTTTTCCTTTGCGTATTTGTTGGCATTCATTCTACAGTACCCCCACCCACTGTGCGCTTTACCACTATACTCAGTACGCCGTTATGCGAATTTTCCACTGAACTGCTCTATTGGGTCCGAAGTCTCGAAGCCTGGTGATCACTGATCAACGCGGTACGAAGCTTTTGGGTATTTGGGCTGTGTCATAGGTGTGGAGAAAATATCCAGCGTATCGGAATGATATACTGTCTAGGCTGCATCACCTGGGAAGCTAGTGAAAGGGCAACTGAGAAATCTATCTGTTGGCTGCGTTACCAAGAGATGGACCAGTCTAATCCTAGAGAACAGCTCTTTTAAGGGGTTAGGTACAGCTTACAGCAGTAAAGTTGTTGGAAATATTCAACATTTTTTCTCCATTACTGTGTCTTGTACAAGAATGAAAATTGGTATGTGTAAAACACTATCCTTCTGCTATATGAAAAAAATATTTTTACGATTAAAAAAATATTTATATATATTTAAAAAAATTCAAAATAGTGGCAGTTTACTGTGCAGTGATGAAGCGTTTCCCTCATAATTCATAAACTTGTTAACTTTTTCATGTTCTCTCTCTTTTATTTTATTGCTCAAACTCATGTTTACAATATCATGCTCTTTCAACTACATTCCTTAATAAATAATATTTATTTTTATTTTGTGTTAGAAGAAAATACTGATATTTGACCATTTTTAAAATGAATTTATGTTCTGTCAGACAATATATCAAAGGTATCATATTGTAGATATGACATGCATAAATACACACAAAAAATTTCATCACGGAATGTTGGATACTTTTTAGTTATGTGGGAAGCGCTTCATCACTGCACAGTGAACTGAATTTTGAAAACAAAATGTAAATCATTTTTTTAATCGTAATTTTTTTTTCATATAGCAGAAGGACAGTGTTTTGCACATACTAATTTTCATTATTGTACAAGACACAGTAATGGAGAAAAATAAATGTTGAATATTTAAAAGAAATTACTTCCTGTAAGCTGTACCTAACTCCTTAACGGATGCAACAAAAAGTTTCCTGTTTCCCTTTCTCTACCTTCCCTGTTCATAGAGCCGAAATTCAGCTCCAAGATGTTGAATGTGTCTGCTTATGAAGGTGCTAATACCAAAAACCTTGCAACAGGAAATAAAATTGATTCCTGTGAAATTGTTCGGTGTCATAGCCGATGTAGAAATTTAATTGGTGTAATAAGTAGTAACCTAAGCATAACTTCACTGACGGAATACAGTACTCGAATCTTCCAAAGTTAGAGCTATACCACCTCGAGGATGGACGCTGTAAATAGTTCTCAATTGTTGGAGAATTTAAACATCTTCAAAAGGTTGCAAAAGTCAAATACTTCATCACAACCCAATCACTCTGAAAAAAATTCAATTTAATACTGGTTCTCTCTTATACTGCAATAGAAAGAAATCGGCTGCCAAAACAAATTAAAAACTGGCTGAACCACCGTGACGGAGGAACACAGACCAACTCACAGCAAAAGAGATTAATTATCTCCAGTTTTTCAGAAATCAGAGTTATAATGACGATATGGTGAAGATGGTAATGTAGTTCTTAGATCCGTCGTTAGACAAGAAAGTTACATTTTTGAAGCGATGAAGAATCTTGTACAGTAGGCCTATGTTTTCTCTTAAGAAAGTCGTCGGGATCTCATATCATATTTGTAGGCCATGAAGAAATCCAGTTCCTGAATTAGAGTGCTCAGGTTAAGATTTATCAGGTCATTTCACAAAATTCTTCTCTTTGTGGACATGCAACCCAATAGGGCAACATCTTGTGAGAGCGGCAATTGTATCTGCAGGACAATATTGTGACAACTAGAGATGAACAAAACTAACTGCCGCTCTCGCTCGCTGTGTTCGCTGCATTTGTCTTTCGAGTCTCGTCTCGTCATTCTCGTGCGCTTCGAGTCTCGCTCATCATTCTCGAAATAGCATTTGGTCGGCGTGGAAAGATTTCATAACTTTGAATAACATACATCATTGAAATAAATAACATTAGAAGTGTTTAAATGAGACAGAAAGACAAAACAGAACAGTATCTTAGTTATCAAAATCTTCTGGTTCTATTATGTGATATTACCTATGGTTATATAAATAGAAAAAAAAAAACAATTCTCAAATAAATTTGCGTTTCTAAGGAACATAAAACATAACGTTAATATATTTTTGCTTCAGATTCCACACTTGATCTCAGGCATGTGAAAAGAAAATTCCTAGCCTTTTAATAAGGGCCTAGTAATTACCTAAATAAAGATTGGGGAACGGATTATTATACACTGAAAGGTAGAGATGATGTTTCAAATAGGCTAATTGATTGTTTATACATATATAACAGTTTCCAAAGTAGATAAAAGCTCAGTCAGGTATAAACAACTGTGGCGATTCAAGGCTGCTTTACGTTCGGGACTTCGGGAGTGATCAATCTCGGCGTCCCGAAACACTCACAAGCAGTCTTTACGTCAACGACGTAACGTATAGAACATTGTCGTGCTGGTTTTCGACTTTGCGGGCGCTGTTAGTCTTGCTTTCTCGATCGTTGTTCATCTCTAGTGACAAGGCAGAGACCTCTAATATAAAATATAGGAAAAATATGTAAAGAAAAATACGAGAGTAAGTATAGTAAGCTAATAGGAAGCAGTGTATACGGAGCTGAAAAGAGGAAAAGCCGTTAAGATAAAAAAAAAGTATACAAAATTTTTGACAGTATATTACGGTATCAGGCTTTACGTATTTATAAACCTCCATTCTCTTCATTAATGACCTTGAGTTCAGGAAGGGGAATGAGCTAGGCTTTTCTAAGCGAAACGCAAACTATAAATCTCCTTACGGACACTCTGAGCTTGTACCTTCCTGTTGTTATTCAACAGTGAAAGGATTGTGTTTCATAAAGAAAACCTAAACTTGTCAGAGATTGCCCCTATTCACCCCTGAGTTTCATTTATCAACTCTTTTAATTTTTTGTGCTACTATTTTAGGAACAATGTTGACAGAGGTTTCTGAATGAAAGGAGTAAGGTCGCAGTACAAAACTTGTGTTATATTTACTTCTTTCCCCTCTTGCTTTTTGTAATTAATCACAAATTGTCTTTCGAGATAACAAATTTTCGACCATTACGTGCGGTTTATCCAGCCAAAAAATGCCATCAGCTACAGCTGACAGTATCTGTTAGCGTGTGTCGCCTAATGGCCGGGTACAGAAAAATCTGGCCGCTGACTTATAAATTGAATGCTTCCCCTAATCGTGTCCTCAACCCTCGCTACGTGAGTGCGTGCGTGCGTGTGTTTAACGTAACCCCTCGTCTTTTACCGTTCGTTCCCAGTTTAAGGCTGAAGGCGACTGTTCTGTTGCAGCCCAGTAGAGTTATGATGCGTTTTTTGTAAGGTGAAAGATAAGCGATGGTGCAGATTATCGGTATTTGTCATTTCTAAAATTGACGGTTTCTCACCATAAGAGACTGGATTCGATCTCATATACTGTAAAACTTGTTGTAGTCACTCCTGTAGTAGAGCAGAATATTTTTACGAGTGTTATACTTACGTTTCTCTTGTCATTACTTCATTATTTACATTTATAATATTATATGTCATCAGGCAGTACATCTCACTTGACGATATGTGTCAGAGGAAGAATAATTGTTTGTATGCATCTGAAGTCTGACTAGTGTAATATGTAGCTAGTCGGCAATGTATGCAGTGGAGGGGGAAAGGAACTGGCCACCCTACGCCATTATCTCCTGGTCTAGTGTAATTATTATTATTATTATTATTATTATTATTATTATTATTATTTGATCATCATCATTATCATTTGAAATTACTAAAAACTATTTTCCAAACACATTTTATGTTAAAAATATCAAGGAAGAAGACGTATCAGCAGATCAAGAGAACAACATAATTGTTTACTTTCTATTACATTTTTTTTTACATAAGCACAAATTATATTATTGTTTGAAATGACAAAAAATTAGTTTCTGAACACACATTTCTATATTACAACTGAAATTAATGTATGTATGTATGTATGTATGTATGTATGTATGTATGTATGTATGTGTGTGTATGTATGTATGTATGTATGTATGTATGTATGTATGTATGTGTGTGTGTGTATGTATGGTACACACCTGTGGAGTAACGGTCAGCGCGTCTGGCCGCGAAACCAAGTGGCCCGGGTTCGAATCCCGGTCGGGGCAAGTTATCTGGTTGAGGTTTTTTCCGGGGTTTTCCCTCAACCCAATACGAGCAAATGCTGGGTAACTTTCGGTGTTGGACCCCGGACTCATTTCACCGGCATTATCACCTTCATATCATTCAGACGCTAAATAACCTAGATGTTGATACAGCGTCGTAAAATAACCCAATAAAAAGTATGTATGTATGTATGTATGTATGTCTGTGTGTACGTATGTATGAACCTACTTGGGGGAGGAGTTTAGCCTCGGACCGACAGGGGGGCGTTGGGGGAAGTTGCCGAAGCAGGAATGGTGTATGGATTCTGTCGGCTGTAGGGACCGGTCGTTAAAGGAGTCATGTGGTTAGGGCGGTGCGCGTAGGAGATCTGTGGCACGCAACTCATTCCATATCGAGGGTTAGATCAAAACAGGTCGCAGTGCTGGGCCATCCGTGGCCCCCTCAGTTAAGTTCCATTCCAATTCTATGTATAGCAGTTACAAGTCTATATTGAAATTTCTGAATTGCGCGCTGGTTTCTTTTACCTAAAATAGTATTTAACATTATGATTAATATTATTTTATTATTATTGCTGTGTTCATGCAGTAGCGATGATTTATATTATGTCACTCAAGCGGTCCAGGTTCAAATCTTGGTTAGACCTGTGACAACTATAGCGTACAACGGTATGGCATAGTTGCGTCCCGAAGAAATCAGGTATCAGAATGGACATGGCATAGTTGTTCCCCGAGGGGCATAGGCTAGTACACACGAAAGTGACTGTCATAAAATAAATTACTTAAAAATATAGTCGTAGCTGCATTTTTTAAAGAACATCTATTTGTCTATTTTACCGCTTCTGAATTCCTCGATCACGTGGTTTAAAAATTGAGTCTTTCACGGTATGTCTTAATATTTCATCGTTGCGCAAATATGCCATGCCCCTTTTCTCTATCTCATGGGAACGGGGCGCAACTATGCCCACAAACAGGGACCCTTTTTTATCTGCTGCATCTTACCTGACTGTGGGACGCAACCATGCCCTGCCCTCGTACAAGAATGTAGTTTGGGGTTTTCTCGGAATTTTACCGTTTACCCATGCTAAACATTACCATTATTCCGACCGATCTCTATTTCGTTAATTATATTCATACTATTTCTCCGATTGCTGGTTGCGATGTGCGAAGGAAGATGTTCTAGGGACATATGGAGTTGCCTGCATGAAATCTAGGTAGGCAGCGAACCTTAGCACCGTCAACTAATCTGGGTGAGAATGCGCCTAGTCGGGGGTTAGCGTAATAATTGACTTTTATAGATGTATGGCTATGGATTTATCCTCCACTTTCAGATACTAGTAAAGGTGGTGGTGGTGGTGGTGGTGGTGGTGGGGATAGTAAAGGGTTTATAGCAGCAATAACAACATACGGTCTTACTAACAAACCATGTATAGTTTTTATACGAGACTTATGCAGAGCTGAGACAGAAAACTAATAAACCATGCATAAGCGATGGACGTATAAACAGTCTGTAACTATACAATGGGAATTGCTTTGCAGTAGTTATATACACGAAACCCCTTGTTTAAGCGTTGTATGTAGAGAAAAAATGGCCGCCCCTCTAACAGCTGATCGTATCGACTGCCATTTTGTGATGATGGTTACCTTGTAACCACAGAAGAACAAACCAAAGAGCGCAGAATAATTAGAATAATAGCTTGTACTCTTTGATCAAAATATAGTGTGGTAATCGATGAGATTCAGTTGTACTATCGATACTTAATACGGAACACCAGAGCTCTCTACTGGATGCAATAGAGAACCTCAGATATTCTATTACATTTCGGAATGGAGTAATGACGAAACTATGACGTAGCTTTGTAACAGCTATACTGTTATACGCGATGTTTGTAGTGATTATTAGTAAGGAATTTACACACGACTTATAAACTAGCTACTCATTGTATAAGTATAAGACAGTTAAACGTCTGTATAAAGAGTTTTTATTAGTAAGACCGATAGTATTCTTTGAACGACCTGCACAGTGTCATTTCTTGTTTGTTTCTTTACGTCCATTTGAACTTATCTCTATTGGCTTCATAGGCACTTCGAAACTTGAATTCCGTGCTGATGTATTGCAGACGTATTGCTAATTTTCTCTATACCTGAATGAAGATGTGAATTCAGCGGAGTCTGCGAAGAGACACTCTATTACGCGTTATCTAGAGAAGCGAGAGTTTGGATGTTACAAGTTCCTGCGCTCAAGGAAATGACATCGCCAACCTTAAACAGCGATTTAAAAAAATGACGTTTCTTGTGGAGATAGAGACTGCCGACATGACAAAACGGATGACTCAGATTTGAATAAGGACAGGGAGCCCATGTCGCCGCCCCTTGTCTGATAGAGGACTTCCTTCTAATTTCCTAATGATGATGTGTTCTGGTTAAACTGTAAAACTTAAACCTCCGTCCTCTTTTTGCTTTAACTTTCTCCGTCATTTTTTGTACGTTATTTCTCTCGAAGTAAATGTAGCTGGCAGTGAATCCATTATGAAATCCTTAAGACTGCCGATGCTCTAAAAAAAATTCTGGTCTCTCCCCATTACCTGATGTCAATGGATCGAAAGACACTTGGTTGTTGGGCTTACGTCCATTAGCACATTATAGATTCCGGCTCAAGACATTTTCTATACAAAAAAGTGAGCGGGGAGAGGGCTATGGAAATTTAAGGAGGATGAAACTTTCCGTCTGTCTTTAGTTTAAGAACATGAAGCAAAGGAAAGCGTATTTTCCAGTTTTCTGTCTTTACTGAATCCCTCTTATACGAAAATAGCAGTTATCAAACACCAGATGATGCTACATTTCCATTCATTTCTGCATTGTTACAGTTCTAAAGCATCATCATCATCATCATCATCATCATCATCATCATCATCATATCTTTTATGCGTTAAGGGTATATGCACGTGAACGACCACAAACATTATCAGAAAATGCAGGCTCTAAATTTCTAAAATTTTATAACGAAATGAACTCACAAATGGACAAAAATTACAAGGTACCACAACAAGACTTATTGGAACTTAAATATCTGATAAAAGTATAAAAAGGTTACTAATAATATATATATATTTTTAGAATTCACTTTTTACTTTAAATTAAATTTTCCAAAATTTGAAAATTTCCACACATACTTTTTCATAACTCCACAACCATTAGAGATAGAATTCTGAAATTTTGTACACTGATTTAACATACATTTATGCAAAAGGTAGACTACAATAATGCCCATTTCTTTGAAAATAGAAAAATTAGGTCACAAAACATTATGTAAATTGTAATATATTTTATGTATACAAACAAAAAAATAATTGTATTAAAGCAAACAGCTCTAAATGTCTGAGAGTAGTCTACTTTTCAGAAATAAGTGTTTATTACATGCAGGAAAAATATTCAAGTTGTCAGAGAGACCATAACAATGTTATGGTTACCAAATGATGTAACTGCAGATTTTTTTTCATACTTTGATGAAACTGGTTTGAAAAATATTATTAGTAAACTTTTTTATACTTTTATCAGATATTTAAGTTCTAATAAGTTTTCTTGTGGTACCTTGTAATTTTTGTCCAATTGTGAGTTCATTTTCTTAAAAATCTTTAGAAATTTAGAGTTTGCATTTTCTGATAATATTTATGGTCGTCACGTACATATACCCTTAAACATTTTTCTTTTTGGACTTTGCATCATACACTTCCTTTAACAATTGTTGTTTTCAAAGTTTTAAATATCTGTGGTAGCCCTGGGATTTTAATTTAATGTGCGTGAACTATCCAGATAACTCTGTTATATTTAACCTATGATAATTTACGTAAACTGTTCTTAATTATTTAAGAATATATTTTTTCTCAGCAGCTGAAAGTACAAGTCCAGCAGGACGACTAAAACTCAGATGGGAAAATGGAGTAATTGAGGATACACAACTCCTGCGAGGTGTAAGTTAAATTGGCGAGCATTAGCACAGAATAGAGAAGCCTGTCAGAAACTTCAAAGGAAGACTATGGTCCAAAGGAGAGTATGGTGCCACATGCAGATGATAATGCTCATGTTGATGATGATCTTTGTCTTCTTTGTTCATTTCTTCTTTATTTTCTTTTCTTGTATTCTCGTTGATTGATTACCTTGTTTTTACAATTACTTTGTTTCTTCTTTTTCTCACGCAATTATTTCCTGATCCACTAACTTTCTGGCTTTGCTTTCTATTCTTTCACGATTGTTCCTTCTATGTAGGCTATGACGCATGTATGTAATGTATGTATGCATGTTATGTATGTATGTAATGTATGTATGCATGTAATGTATGTATGTATGTATGTATGTATGTATGTATGTATGTATGTATGTATGTATGTATGTATGTATGTATGTATGCATGCAGAGTGGTTCACGACTAATGACCCAGCTTTAGGAATCAATTCTGCAGGTTATTTTGAGCATAAAACGTTATATGAACAGGGGTCCGATTATCATTACTTTGAAAGTTATTTGTAAAAATCGAATCGTCATTCTGTAAATCAGGCTTTGGGTTGCTTGCATCATAATACAAATATTGGAACTTAAACTAAACAGAGAGTTGCGCTGTGGTGTGCAATACGGGGGGAAGGGAAAAATAGGTCTGGTGATTATCGGCTGCGCTTATCAATGACAGCGTGATGAGGTAGGGAATGCTAAGCGCCATTCACATCCGTGCGATCACGTGCATTGAAGCGGAAGGAGGAATATTTGAAAATATACTTCCAAACTGAGGTGTGTTTATTTTGTGATTAATACAGTATTAATTAATATTTCTTTATATTTTGAGTGAATAACTCTTATTTCTGCTCAAACCACTGCTACTTTTCGTAGGATTCAATCAGTTGTAATCGGACCCAAGTTCATATGACATTTTGTGCTAAAAATGGCCCATAAAACTGATTCCTAAAGCGCGGGTCATTAGTCGTGAATCACCCTGTATATGCGTGTATTGTATATGTATACAGAGTGTCCCATTATCTTGTGCACCTATTATAGTAGTAGTAGGGTTTAAGAAGGGCGCGTCAGCTACTATGGCTATTTGCGCCCTTATCTAAAATTCTTAATATAACAAAGATATAAATAATATAATAATCAGAGTGCTAAAAGAACTAAAAAGCGTTGTCACGATAAAACGAGGCACATGCACCTATTATAACAAAAATTCCAATACCTATTCAAACAAAAAAGTTACAATAGGTGAACAAGATAAATGGGACACCCTGTATATGTTGTATGTGCGTACTTATGTATAAAATGTAGCGTAGTATATGTATGTATGTTTGTAATGTAGTGTAATGTACAGTAATATATAGTTGCTACCTTGTTTGTTAGTTTGCTGATTTGTTTGTACGTATGCATGTATTTATTTGGCATCAGTTTTGTTTTTTCGATTCTGTCTTTTTACTTTGTTTATTTTTTTACTTATTTGTTTTAGCTGATTTTGTGTGACCTTTTGATTTTCACTTTAATTTGTGTATTTTTCGCTGTGTTATTTTAGCCTTTTTCCCACGTGGTCAGCATGAATTTTCATTGCACGCTTAAAGCTGTTTATGTTGCCATGCTTGTGTGTTTGGAAGGCTTAGAATCTCATCGGATTTGTTCACGCTAAAGTTGTACAAACAACTTACAGTCTAGTTAACTTCCTGGAGGATTATCTGCATCACTTTTACTTGGTCGTGATGTTCCGGATATTTTCAGGTGTATGTAGGATATGGTTATAATTTTTCAACTGGTAGTTTTGTAATATTTAATTTCAGTATGCGGGTATTTATTTGCTCGTATAAAATAATATAAACTAAAAAATGGATTTTTTTCGTATCGGAATTATATCGATTTTGTTAAGGAAATAATTCAGTTTACACCAAACGATTCCCGTGGCACTAATTGTTTGATACCAGATACACGAATTTAAAGTAATTTTTCAGTTAATGTGAAGTAAAATAGGAACATTAGGTTTTGTTACATTATAATTAAGACAGTTATATGGAAATGAAACACGATGATTAGGTAAGATGATAGAACGTTAATTGAAATAATATAAACTCAGTACGTAGTCCATTTCAATTTATTACAAGAATTGGTAAATTATTGTTAAAATACAATATTTTCATTAATGTTTAAAGAATATTAAAACCACAGTGCTTGAAGTCGACAGTCTATTATCGGAATAAATTTATTAGTAGGTACAGTAGATTTACTGTCTTACTAATAAAAATTATACAGACTTTTAATTTTCTTATACTTACACAGTGAATAGCTCGTTTATAAGTCATAGTACATACTTCGTGTATAACAATACAACTGTTACACAGCTACGTTACAGTTTCGTCATTATTTTATTACGAAAGAAAACAGAATAACTGAGATCCTCTATTGCGTACGATAGTGTGCCGCGTTAAATATCGATAGCACAACTGGACCTGTTCGATTACCTCGCTATATTTTGATCAGCAATATTATTCTAATTATTCTGTCCTCTTTGTTTTGTTCTTCTGTGGTTACAAGGCAGTCATGATCATAAAATGACAATCCTACGAACAGCTGTTAGAGAAGTGGCCATTTTTTAAATCTATATAGGCTACAACGCTTAAAAAAGGGTTTCATGTTTATAGTCCACACCTGTGGAGTAACGGTCAGCGCGTCTGGCTGTGAAACCAGGTGGCCCGGGTTCGATTCCCGGTCGGGGCAAGTTACCTGGTTGAGGTTTTTCCCGGGGTTTTCCCTCAGCCCATTATGAGTAAATGCTGGGTAACTTTCGGTGCTGAACCCCGGACTCATTTCACCGGGATTATCACCTTCATCACATTCAGACGCTAAATAACCAAAGATGTTGATAAAGCGTCGTAAAATAACCTACTAAAAAAATTCATGTTTATAACTACTTGAAAGTACAGTTACGCTCTGCTTATACATCCATCGGTTATGTATGGTTTATTAGTAACGTTTTCTATCTTAACTCTGCATAAGTATCATATAATAAATTGTGTTTCTTCGTCGGCCAAACACTGATGTCCCTGTATCAGGTCATTCGAATGGGAAAAAACGGACCATTCACCATACAACGCAGACTTGGCGCCAAGTATTTCTAAACAAAAAAGTGCCCTGGCTCTGGGATCTCTGTAGTACAGATAGTAGTTATCTTCGTCTCCATCATCATCATCATCATCATCATCATCATCATCATCATCATCATCATCATCATCATCATCATAATTTCCGCAGGAATAAATATGGAATGTCAGACGAAAATACATGGGTTCGAATCTAGATATAGAGGTTGTTAGATCTGCGGAGTAGACCTCACTTACCAAATTGTTTAAATACGAATAAAATATTACTTTTTATAAAAGCAACATTTGACGATATTATGAAAATCATATAAGTGCCCTGGCGCCGCCCGGCCTCGAAAAATAGTACCTTGGCGCTGTCAGGGCCCGCCAGGCCTGAAATGCACCTCTGGCGCCAAGTGACTTTTATCTTATCCTGCATCTGACTAAGTTTCTACTGACCAATATTTCTTCGATGTTTGATGACGTCAAAGGGTAAGTACAGAAGTAGCAGACAGTTTTCAAAGGCGATCTCATTCTACGACGAGGGGATATAGAAACAGGTGTCCCGTTATGATAAATGCCTCAAAATGGCAGATATTGTGTAGGAAAGTAGTTTAAGGTTGGTGAATCGATAAAAATATATTTTTAATAAGTTGTCATGAAGAAGAGCTATAGATTGGAGTTTTTCATTGGAGTTAATAAGAAATTCACAACGTTTCGAAGATTAGCTGTGTCTTCGAAATGTTATGAATTTCTTATTCATTAACTGCAATGGATGAATCCAATATTTACCTCTTCTTTACAATGCACCATTTCTTTCTGCCTTTTTTTTAGATAAAAATTATCGTACTCAGTAGCCATCAAATTCAATACTGTTCTCTGGAGTTAATACCTTATTCACAACGTTTCGAAGAATGGATCATCTGCCTTTGAAACGTTGTGAATTTCTTATTCATTAACTGCAATGGACAAAGTCCAATCTATACCTCTTTTTTACAACGGATCACGCTTTACCCCTTTTTTAGACCGAGTTGCCGTGCTTTTTAGTAGCAATCATCATCAATATTATCACCTGACTTCTTAATCATAATCATCAACACCATCACCATCACCATCTTGTTATCTGACATTTTAATAATAATAATAATAATAATAATAATAATAATAATAATAATAATAATAATCTATGCTAATAATAAATCTGTAGCCGAAATTTTTCTGGTAATTTTCGATTTTCCAAAAATAATTGGTCCTAACATATATAATTAACCACCCTGAAACCGAAAATCGCTTTTTTGAAATTTTTGTTTGTATGTCTGTCTGTCTGTCTTTCTGTATGTTTGTTACCTTTTCACGCGATAATGGCTGAACGGATATCGATGAAAATTGGAATATAAATTAAGTTCGTTGTAACTTAGATTTTAGGCCATATGACATTCAAAATACATTATTTAAAAGGGGGGTTATAAGGGGGCCTGAATTAAATAAATCGAAATATCTCGCTTATTATTGATTCTTATGAAAAATGTTACATAACAAAAGTTTCTTTAAACATAATTTTCGATAAGTTTTATTCCGTGAAAAATTTTGATAGGACTGATATTTAATGAGATAAATGAGTTTTAAAATTAAAATAACTGCCATCTAAGGCCATGTAATGAATTAAAAAACAAATGACTTCGTCTATAAGGGGCCTTGGACAGCAACAATCGAAAGCTATGAAAGATGGCCTACAGAGAATGTTTCTGTGTTTGTATGAAGTAATATCGGAAGCTAAATAACCGATTTGTATAATTAATTATTATTTCACAATTGGGAAGTGTAGTTTCTCTAGATGGACATAATGCTATAATGTTATTACAGTAACTCCTGACATAATATAATATAATATAATATAATATAATATAATATAATATAATATAATATAATATATAATTTAAGTTATTTGAAGGGTTCAGAACCATAGTGGGCCAAGCGCCATTTACTGAATACGTAGAAAACAAGGGTTAAAATTAAGTTATTACCATAATTCAATGGAAACCTATAACAAGTAAAATAAAATATACACATTAAATCTAAGTGATGTCAATCTTCATTAAGCTATGGTTGCATGTAATAAAAATTAAGAAACATGTTAAAGGAATTGTCATTGCATCAAAAGAGTATCTCTGGACCAAAATGATCACATTTTAATTATTTGGATGCAATTTAAATTAAGTAACATATTAAACGCTTTATCCTTCTATCAAACACGAATGTTCCCTGGATCAAATGTCCTATTTTAATTATGTAATTACTTTATATTTATTTCTAACGAGTGCAGCGGAGCGCACGTGTACGGCTAGTAATAATAATAATAATAATAATAATAATAATAATAATAATAATAATAATAATCGTAATTGTTATCTTCTTCATGGTTTCTTCCTATTTCGACTGTATAAATGGTCCGATCATCTCCATTCGGTCGTTCACTACTTCTTCTACCACTAAATTTATGATATCACTCCTTTTATAAATATTTTACATTACTTCAGTATGTACTATTTTTCATGTTTGTTGTGTCTTTCTGCTTACAGCAGATAAACTGTTGTAAATTGTTCCCGTATGTTATTTTTTGCCTTATTTCTTCTAGTTTATTTATTTATTTTAATTTTGTTTTCTTTATTATTTATTTATGTTACCCTATTGTTTCATTACCAAAAATTGGCTACATTTAGGGTAAAGTTGCCTGTTTCCGTGATACCCCTAATCCCGTGATACTTTTTTTAAAATAAATGTTAGTCAAAGCTTTGCCGTTCGACCATAGCGCCAGACATCTTTCTCGAAAGAGTACATCTTTCAGCTACGTTTGAGACATCAGTGAACTTCCTAGCAAGATACCCAACCTCGTGACATTCAGTGAAAAAAAAAAAAAAAAAAAACGTATCACAGAATTAGGAGTGTCACTGAATTAGTCAACTTCACCCTACTCAGCTAGTACTAGAAATTATTCTTTCTGTTGATTATTGATATTATAAGTTCTTGCTGTAATTTGAAATATCAGCATATAAAAGTTTAACTCTGTGACTAAGGTACAGTTCAAAAGTTTTATCTAAAGTAAGCCGTCTGAACTTTCCAGGGACTTGGCAGCATTCTTTCTGTCTCCACAGGCGTTTATTCCATGGCATCCTACGTTCCTGCCTTAATGTGTGCGACCCACATAAGCAGCGTACTAGATGCAGGTCTTTTCTGTCCCATTCTTTCACATTTTATTCCTTTATTATTATCATCATCATTTTGTGAGACAAGCTTTATTTACACACAGCCTATTCTCTCATAGAGTTGGATATGGGTCGGAATGTTTCTCGCCGCTCTTTTGTTTTGCAAGTTTCCATTTTCAGTTGCCTGGTAGCTAAGAAGACATAACACATTCTAATGTTTTCATGACGTGTTTAATGATGCTCTTATCCTAGTGGAACGTTGATTGTGATGGTTATTCTCTTCTGAAACTATTCTAAAAGGAAGAGTTTTGTCAAAGAATATACTAGTTTTACGTTACTATTCGAACATATTCAGGGTGTCCAAATGTGTATGAACTTTGTCATCCTAATTCAGGAGTAAAATATTAATTATATGTGTATGCAGTGTATGTATGTATGTATGTATGTATGTATGTATGTATGTATGTATGTATGTATGTATGTATGTATGTATGTATGTATGTATGTATGTATGTATGTATGTATGTATGTATGTATGTATGTATGTATGTATGTATGTATGTATTTATGTATGTATGTATGTATGTATGTATGTATGTAAGAGATTGAATACATATACACAATCAGTATTAACTTAAAAGTAATAATAATGAAAAAGTATAATAAAAAAGAGACTGAATACATAATCACAAACAGAAAATTCATTCTAATACTTGTATACTAGGATGTATTTTCCTGTTTGTGATTATGTATTCAGTCTGTTTTTTTATTATATTTTTTATTATTATTACTTTTAAGTTAATACTGATTGTGTATATGTATTCAATCTCTCTTTTTCATTTTATTATTATTATTATTATTATTATTATTATTATTATTATTATTATTATTATTATTATTATTATTATTTTTAAGTTAATATTTGTATACCGGTATGTATTTTTCTGTATGTGATTTGATCCTAGTTGAGTGGAAGAGAAGGCCTGATGGCCTTAACTCTGCCAAGGAAAAAAAAAGTATTATGTATGTGTGTATGTATGTATGTATTTTTTAATATAATATTTATTTACAGCATGTCCCATTACATAATTTCAGTAATACTATATGCTTTGAGTATATTGTACATATCTACGCATTTACACACTAGTGATTTATACATGGGTTTCCGACAGATATTGTTCTGGTGACTTAGGTGTTTAGTTCACTATGTTAGGTTTGAAGTATCTGTTTTTAGAGTTTTTCAAAATCTATTGAATTGATAAAATGGATAAAAGGTTTCAAATAATTTTGTATTAATACATTATTGTTCACTGGGCATTGTTTCGAATAAGAAACTCTTGTTTTTAGATTTTGTTTTTTGTTCTCTAGGATAGGACACTCGAATAATAAATGTTCAACCGGTTGTTCATCTATATCACAAACACAAATGGAATTTTCTATTATTTTAAAGCGAATTAGATAGGCTCTTGTTTTCTCATGTCCTGTTATAATTGCTGGGATTTTAGGAGTGATATTTATATTATTGTTTTTAGTCTGCCTGTTACGCTTGGGAAGAATGTTTTCTTTGTTCCATCTTTCACTGTCGTGCTCCATTAATTCTGTCATATGTTGGTGCTATCCTCTTCCAATTCCTTGAGTACGGCGCTTTTTGGCAATTTGTTGTAACACACCTCAGTGTCATTTCTTCGTGCTCCTTGTTTTGCCAACGTGTCTGCCAGCTCATTGCCATATGTTCTCACATATGCTTTAACCCATGCGAATCCTATTTTCCATTGAAGATTTTGAAGACATATCACTTTCTTCCTAATTTCTTCGATGGGGCTATTATGATTCCTGGTGTTCTTTACCGAGTCTAAAGTTACCTGGCTGTCCGTCCTTTCACTGGTGTCTTGTAATACTATTGTAGATAATGCTTCTAGTGTTTTAATTATTGCAAGGCGCTCCGCCTGATTGCTCGAGCATAAGTGTAAGCGAGTTTTCTTTAAATGTTTATTTCTCTTAATAATTTCACTACTACTTTTGAATTTTTAATTTTGTTTTCTGCGAGTTCTCTTATTATAGGCTATTACCGGTCTCCATTGTATTATTTCTGCAGCTTCAATTCTTATTTTTTCGGTTTTTATCCGGTGTAATAAGCCATGCATCAAAGAAGACATTGTCAGTACTTTCGAATACCTACTTCGTAAAAGTTCATTAGTGTTTAAATCTCAGTTTAAGCTATATTTTTCTTATTGCCACAAAGAAATGTACATAATTTTATTTTAAAACTTATATTTTTAATTGTAATCATAATGATGCTGGTAGTAATAATCACCATCATCATAACTCATTATTTCATATGCCAGAATGCTCAGAGTAGATTTTGTCTAGGAAAGCCGTTTTGGAGGAATAAAAACAAAGAGACCAGAAACAAAGCTACATCTCATACAAACACTTGTTTCTCCTTTGATCGCGTCTCGTATTAAAATAGGCCATGCATACAGCAAACTCAATTTCCGCAAGCAACTCTCCGCGCCTCTGTGTACCTGCGTCGTTTGAGTGTTTTGTTCTTATACCGTGCATTTTCCCCTCTCTCCACTTTTACACTACCGTGCGATGCGACGCCATAAAATTATTTTATAAAGATGGCTGGGGATATGTTCTAGGTCTGAGCGAGCAAAGTGCATATAGACACGATTTCCTTTCATCCATTTCCGCTAAAAATATTCTGCGCTGAATTCGATGAGATAAAAGCGTGTTCGTTCTCCGTGACTGGCAAATTTTTAAAAAGTGTAATAAAGATAGGCCTCTGTTTATTTTTACTGCGATTGTTAAACCATCAACTTCTTTTACTTCCAGCTCTAAGCTGTGGCTTGTATCGTGTCTTGCACACGCCCAAGAACTTTCGAAAGCACGTACACTTTTCGTAGTGTGTTTTATCCATTTTTTTTGCGGAGCATTGCTGCATCGTTTTTAATGGGGGAGAAAGAAACGATGGATTATTTAGAAGATGTATAGCTTGGAGTTTTCCATTGCTGGTGAAGTATACATATACACACAATGTTACGAAGTTTTGGTCTACCTTTGTCTTTAGGTAAGCAAAAATATGTGATAATGATATCCTACTCACTATAGTCTTTGTTAATAATGCCAGTTAGGTGGATTTCGTCGTTTACAACGACTTCAGCTAATAGGATACCGTTATCACTAGAGCCTAGGTGTTAAGACATTTGTTGTTGTTGTTTACTCAACTGTCCGAAGAAAGATCTGAACCTCACAAGTGATACAAACAAGGCATTACTCATGAGGCAACTCAGCCAGAAGATCATGGGGTAGGCTGGCTAGTTCCTTTCCCCCTCCATTGCATGCAACGTCGACTAGCTACATATTACACTAATCAGATTTCAGATGTATCGTACACAAACAATAGTTATTGTTCTTTCTCTGGCACATCAAATGAGGTGTACTGCCTGATAAATTGAAACGGTGAATGATGATGAGTATCGGGAAGTGTTATGATGAGGTAGGCCTACTCAATGTTCCGGTGATCTGAGATCGAGTATTTACTTCATGGTTGGAGCATAAATACACAAAACAAGATAACAGATAACTTGGGGTTGAGGTGCGTAGAATTTGAAATAGACGAGAAAGACAGTGTAAAGTTCGGCGATCGTTGAGTCGGAGCCAAGATAAGGATTCGAAAATGGTGAAATATGATCGTATCGGACATTGCACATATAAATTCTTAATTATGGTTTATTTAACGATACTCGCAATTGCAGAGGTTAGCCTATATATCAGCGTCGCCGATGTGCCGGAATTTTGTCTCGCGAGAGTTCTTTTACATCTACTGACACGAGCCTGTCGCATTTAAACACACTTAAATGCCATCGACCTATGCCGGGATCGAACTCGCAACCTCGAGCACAGAAGACCAGTGCTATGCCAATTACGCTACCTAGGCCGACTATTGCACATTATCTTATACACATTATTTGAATACGTTGTAATTTGTTCGAGAGTTCGGTGCTTAAATCAGTGAACTACACGTCACAATAGTCAAAGTGCGGCATTGCGAGTGTTTGAACTGATGTTTGTTTCAGTGGCGCGGGAAAGAAATGCTTGAACCGGCTTAACGAGTGAATAGACGAGCAGATATTTTTACAAGTGTGCTTTACTTGGTAATTCCAACTTAATTCGTTATCAAAATATATTCCTAGATTTTTAACCATACGTGAGTAAGTAATTTCAATATTACTAAGTGTAATTGCCGGAATTTGACTACCGTTCAAAGTGTTCAGCAGTCTTTTGGCTCCGATGATTATGGCCTATGTCTTAGCTGCATTAAGTCTACGTCCGAATCTGCTGGTCCATGTCGAGACTGAAATGAGATTGCTGTTTAATTCGTGGATAGAATCATTTAATGTATCAAATCGGAAATGTGCATGAGTTGGAGATCATCAGCATATAAATGGTAGCGACAATGTACTATGTTCGTTGACACGTCATTTATATATGTATATATATATATGCTGTATATATACTGTATATATATATATATATATATATATATATATATATATATATATATTGAAAAGAGTAGCGGACCGAGAACTGAGCCCTGTTAAATCCCCCCTTTTGTGGATCGCCAAGAAGAAGGCCGATTGCCGTCAGAGACGCATTGTCGGCGGCCACGCAGGTATGATTTCATCCAGCTCATAGTACTGTCACAGTCTAGTATATACAGTCCCGAAGCTCAATACGTAGTAAATATGCAAACATTAGATAGTTGCTCACCACTAGGATCGCTAATATCGCCTCATTATAGGCAATGCAAAATAGAACCGTCACAGTCTATTGTTTCTAGCACCCTCAAAACTCAAGCTTCGTGACTGTACATAATAGACTGTGGTACTGTCGGAAAGTTGTAGGGTCTTTAATGTGGCTAAGAGCAATTCGATATCCACAGAATTAAAAGCATTACTCAGATCGAGGAGCCATAGAGCAGTCCTCTCTCCTCTATCCATTGCATTTCGAATGTCTTCAGTTACAGTCATTAAGTAGGGCCGTAGCAGTGCTGTGACCCGATATGAATCCAGATTGAAGTTTATCTAGAAGTTTATTTTCGTTCAGATAGTCGTCAGCTGTCAATGTATGATTTTTTTCTAGAGCTTTCGAAAGAGTGGGGAGGATATTTATGGGCCTGTATTCGTTCAGTGTAAAAGAACTGGTTTTCGGTAAAGGCTTTATTATTGCCATTTTCCATATGTATGTATGTATGTATGTATGTATGTATGTATGTATGTATGTATGTATGTATGTATGTATGTATGTATTAACACTACAATTGGGTATACACCCGGTGGCAGTGGTATATAATATACAATAATTACAGCAATAAAAAATAAACGTAAATTTACTTCTAACTATAAATAGGTGCAATAAACCTAGGACTATAAATAACTATGCTATAATAACGCTTACAATAAGCAAAAGTAAACCTAACCTACTTCTCCCAACTATTACCACTTTAAGTAATTACATATCACCTTAATTAATTACGTATCAACTTAATTACATATCATCTTAATTAATTACATATCAACTTAATTAATTACATGACACAACTTATTTAATTACACTGCACATACAAATTACATTGTCAGTCTAATCTTTTCAACCTTTCCTTAAATGTATTGATTTTGAAAAGACTACCCTGACAGATTGCCGCAGGTAAGCTGTTCCAGTCTACTATTGTGCGGTTAACAAAGGAAAATTTTGTCACTTCCGTTCTTTGTTTTCTACATTTAAACTTCCTAATATGATCAGCCCTGCCTAAGTATGAAGGTGTTACTAATCTAGCATTGATGTTGGTCCATGCTTTGTGTCCCATTTGTGCCTTAAACAATGTGGTGAGTCTGGTTTTTTCGTCGCCTTGATTTGAGAAGTTCCCACCCTAAATCTTTTACTATCTCTTCACCATGTCCCTTTCCATTTTAACATTTTGCTGCCTTGCTTTGGACTTTTTCTATTGAATCGATTTGGTTTGTTTGGATAAGTAGGCTACCTGATATAATAGAGGCATTAAGTATGTGAGTTACAGTGGATAGGATTACGTCTATTATTTTAGCTAGGAGAGTTGTGTTAATTTTGCCTACACCTTGGGATTTTGACCTAATACTTCTCAATGATTTTCTTACCTCAGAGTGTTAGTTGGAAGACCTGAAGGGAAAAGACCTTTGTGGAAGCCAAGTCGTAGATGGGAGGATAATATTTAAATGAATTTGAGGTGGTAATATATGATGGTAGGAACGTTGCTGAGGATAGGGACCATTGGCGGGCTTATGTGAGGGCGGCAATGAACCTCCGGTTTCCTTAAAAGCCATTTGTAAGTAATATACAAATCTGGCTTTCAGGTAGTAGCTCCCTGTAAAGCAGGTTTGAATAATTTCAAGGAAAAATTGTTCCGGAGCCGGGTATCGATCCTGGGACCCTTCGCTTAGCGCGGAGGTTACTGGAGGTACGTTAACAGAAAGCCACAAATTAAGTCACACAGTATTGTGTGCACTCATAGTTGAGTTCTGGCGTCTTGTTAGCTCATTTGAGTTGTGTGGATATAAAAGGAAAAATTGTGACTGTCGTGTATGGTTCTTGGGGTAGCTTAGTCGGTAGAGCGTTCGCGCGCTAAGCTAAGGGTCCCGGGATCGATACCCGGCTCCGGAACAATTTTTCCTTGAAATCATTTGTAAGTAAGCGTATCATATTTTGTTTAGTGAACTATTTCGTAGTCATATATCACACCCGAAATGGTAGAATGGAACACTTTATTTAGTTTTGATGAAATTAAAGATTTTTTTTTTGGGGGGGGGGGAGTAGTAATTTTCCTCGGAACACCTTTATCTTCGCCATACATATAATCATTTCCTCTTGAATGTTGCTATAACGGTATTAAGAGGCATTTTTAGAGTTTCTATGGTGTCAAGCAAAGAATAGTGTTTTGTTTTGGAAGCAGTGGGGCTATTGAGGTAAATTTAAACGTCCCAGAGTCAATATGATCGAATTTAACAAAGAGGAAAGAGTCGGAATCCTTGCTTCGCGAGAGTTAATATCCGGGCCGCGGAAGTGGATTAAGCTCGGTCGACTGTCGGCATGAGGCAGCAGGGCATTAATGTGATTACTCTAAAGGAAATTTAGTAACCGATACATAGAGAAGTTACACGTGGCGCGGAAATTGTTGCGTTTGTCTTTTTAACGTTTCAGTGGATCGTATTACAGACTAGTGTTCTGGACCTGACCATTTCTACGTAGATATGTTCGCTTTCCGAATACAGTTCTATTCAAGTGGTATCGATCTTGGCTACAAAATCTGGCGAACCCGAGTTCGATTCTAAAGTTCTCTTGAATGAAACGAAAGGGAGGGAAGAATATGAAATACAGAAGAATGTTCGCTCTAAACGTTTATAATAATTTTTACGTTCTCGCTATATAAAATATGAGAGAAAATTATTATGATGTTGAAAAAGATGAAAGGTATCGATGTATTGCTAAGAAGAGATAAGCATTGCACGTTTTCCATTGCTAGTAATGGGCAAGGAATTTACGTATGTCAATAAAAAATCGAAGTCAAACCCCAAAGGACATCAGGAACTGCATTTACAACATCCCGTGTCAATGTAGTTGAGTGTAGAGTAGTGGCAAAAAAAAAAAAAAAAGAAAAAAAAAACCGGACCGACCCTTGTAGCTGACTTCAGAGCCTTTGTTCATTCCAGAGCACGATAGACTGGTAACTAAGACTTTCGTGGTTGGAATCCTGCCTGGGAAGGAAACTTTTTTTTTGTTCCTTATTCAAATTTATTCCTAATACTTTTCGATTGCAGCGATATTTTACTACTTAATTAACTTATTATTTCTCAGAACATGAATTTTACCAGCAATCGAAAAGTTTTGGGAATAAATTTGAATAAGGAACAAAAAAAAGTTTCCTTCCCAGGCAGGATTCGAACCACGAAAGTCTTAGTTACCAGTCTATCGTGCTCTGGAGTGAACAAGGTTCTCAAATAAGCTACAAAGGTCGGTCCGGTTTTTTTTTTTGCCACTACTGTACAAAGGTGAGTCTAGCAGACTATAATCTTTAAGAATCAAAGGACATAACTGCAATATAAAAAAGTGCCTCAATGACAAATTCATAATAGCTCAGCACAGTTTTGAGTCTGGTCACAAAATAAACTGGCAAAATACATCCATCCTACAAATCGAATCATTGTACATACACAGGAAATTGAATGAAGCAACACCTATGAATTTCTAAGATGAACTTATCACCTCTTCCGGGCTAAGCCTTCCTGATGTGTGACTACCTGTCATAGAGGACGAAGTCTGTAATCTACGAGGTTAAGAGAAAGCACTATATCCTCTGCCCCCCAAAATAGACCCACTCTCCATTCCTCCCTCGGTCTTCGGCTACATCGGGGTTTTCAAACTTTTCGCAATCGTGGATCCTCTGACCTTCGGAAAACATGAATAATGTCGGATCTAAGTTCTTCGTAAGGAGGCACTCTGACAACTAGCTGCCAAGGCGGTTACATGGAATGTACATAAAATTATTTCTAACTACGGATATATTTTTTTAATTTAATATCTTGATCTCTCGTTGGATATCTGAGCTTGTTCTTCATGTATTCACTGTGGTACCCTTCATACTTAAAACCAGGGGTCTAGTTTAAAAAAAGTAGTAACAGGGCACTTCATGAATGTTATAATAATGATAATAATAACAATAATAATAGTAATATCATTTTCTTGTTAAATTACATCATAACATGAAACACGTCAAAGACATAGGTCTATACAGTATCGGTGTGTACTTTCTTTTTTCCGAAAAAATAATCTTTTACTGTTGTTTGTCTGATATGTGGATCCTTACAATAAATGATCACATTTTCAAGACTATTTAAATTATGAGTTTCACTGAATAACATATCATCAGAACAACAATTTTCCGTTTAACACTTATTGTAATCTGAATCACAGTTATAGACACTTCAGCTCACCAAAGCAGACAAATCGACGAGCAAAAATTTCCAAAATTACGGCCGACTGAGGAAAGATTTTTGAGAAAGAAGATGTAGGAAAGAGTAGGATATCAGCGTATTCCGAATCTCACCGGACCGGTGGACAACAATGACGTCACGCTGCAGCGAAATAGGAACAAAACTGCTGAAAGGATCGATGGCTGTCATGGCGACTGTATAAGTTGTTGTCTGTGCTACGCTAGCAAAATTTTGCGAAATTTCCGTACTGGCATCTCGTTCAAAGAAAAGAGAGCATAAACAATTTATTTCTTGAACCGGTAGTAATAACTGATCCGTTGACATGTTCGCTCATAAGCCATTAACATATTGTTTTTACGTTGTGCTCATTACAAACAATACAGCAGAACTGAAGCAGAACATACCGCCATGACACAGCAGTGCACGATTTCATTGCTAATTCCCGCCCTATACAAGAACCAATCAGATTCACTGATGGCGGCTGATGGAGACTGCCACCACCTCTGCAAGCTGATGGCACCGGTGCGACACTGGTGGAGCATCAGTGATGCCATCGGTGAAATTCGGAACACCGTGATGCCATCAGATTGCTCAGCGCTGAGATTCGGAATACGCTCTATGGTACCTGTATGTAGGCATAAGAGGCAGGGTGGGATAAGAGATTAGGGTTTTGTATATAGGCTTAAGTACGCAGATAAATATTGTATTATTATTATTATTATTGTTGTTGTTGTTTATTAGTAATGCCGCTGCTGTTATATAGACCTATAGTAGGCCAAAAAAGGCACAAAATTAGAAATACTCTATTTTCGGAAATACATAACATTAATTTATAATGAATGCACTGTTGGAAAGAGTGTACTTTAAAGATGAGCAGGACGTTTTATTATTATGTCTTTTGAGGCTCAAATAAAATCTTATGGAGGTCAATACAGAATGGTGCAAAAAATGTAGTTTTTGAAGACAATTTATTACTTAAAAAATGCAGAAACTGAATGTTGGTCAAATTAATAATAATCAATGATCTTTCAAATAATCAAAATTAAAAATGATGCTCTATGTGACCGCCATTTGCCCGCACAACCATTTGTAAGCGTCTTCTCCATTGTCCAATATCACTGGATCAAGCCGGTCCCAACATTCAAGAAGGCGTTGTCATAAATGTTCAATATTACAAATTCTTGTTTTGTAGTAAACTGCTTTTTGTAGTTGACTCCATACAAAATAGTCCATAGGATTAAGATCTCGTTTGAAACGCTAGCGAAAACCATCAGAGAATCTGAGAAATGAGATCTTTCAGACAATAATCTCTCAGGAGGGATATTAATAATAATAATAATAATAATAATAATAATAATAATAATAATTTATTTATTTAATCTGGCAGAGCTAAGGCCAGTAGGCCTTCTCTTCCGCCCAGCCAGACTCTAATTCTAATTAAATACATTTGCTTTCATAGTTATTACATTAATATCTAGATCATAAAACAACATGAAAGTAAATAATGGAAACTGGATAACTAATGTTAGTGTGACAATAATAAACATTGGTAAGAAATAGTAATAATAATAATAATACTAATACTAATAATACTAATAATAATAATACTAATAGCAATAGTAATAATAATAATAATAATAATAATAATAATAATGAGATAATTTAGATATTTATCTGTGATATATATAATGTCCATATCTTGCTAATCAATCGTTGTACACTTGAAACAGACAATTCTCGCTGAGCATAGTTCCTTACAATTTGACCGGCAGATAATTATCATATTGGTGCAAATGTTTAATGAAAATCTTGTCTTCGTTCGTTAAGCGACCCATTATTCACAAAATGAGAACTCAAAACGGAAGAAAACAAATGATGATAGCACAACAAACGGCTTGGCCTGCTGAACCCGTAAGACCATAATGATTAGTTCGGCATAAACGATCGATTTTGCACTGCCTTACAAAAATAAAAAATGATGTTTAATAAATGGTAAAAAATTAAATATTACAGTGCTTTCCCGGTCTACAAGGACTGTGAAATTTGCCTGTAAAATAAACTTTCAATTTGAATTATTAGCTTCTGGAATATAACCATTTAAATGTTGTCCCGTTTTTTTGGCCCACTGTGTATATAATAATCCATACTCGTAAAATACAAAGTTGAGTAAGACGAAAGTAAGACAATTATTATTTTAGAAAGTAAAAATGAAGAAGCAGAGCTCTTCTAGGTTGCAGAAAAAAGTACCGGGGCGGTGCCTTAGAGCGCCTTGAAAAGACTGCATCCCTGTTTAAAACAGTATTTTAATTTACTTAATGTTCTATCTTGTCTCTTTTATTCATGATAATGTTGTCCATATTTCGCTGATAAAAACCAATATTATTACATTCTACACATAGAAACACTACACAAATTCGATTAAGAAAAGTAGAAACAGATGTTGTAGCAAACAATTTGTATTAATGTGATATTTTTTATTTAGCACAATGAAGATATTTCCACATGTGTAAAAACTGCGTAACATTACACGCCGTACGAGTGTTCATTGTTCCAGGACGGCAGCATTGTTCTTGGTTTAGCAGGCTGATGCGTTCAACATGAACACGAATGTCTGAGTACGTTTCCATGACTATAGTATGATATAATTACAGTAATGAGGGTGTTTGTAACATCATGCGAATCCACTTTTTTTCTGCGTCTCTTATTACCATAAACTGTAATGGCAGAGGCGTCTTCCTCTCGTTAGCGGACGTTGACAGTTATTGATGTGAATTTCACTACTTTTTAAACTTTAATTAATCTGAAACACGATAATTTAATAGGCGTTACACCGAGCGCGCATGTGTGTGGGTGCATATTATTAATTGCGTTTCATTTTGTGGCAATAAATTCAAGCGACCAACTGATTTCATCATATTTTCCTTTACGTCTCTTGCAAAGGGAACTGTACCACTTCATTATGTATGTTTATAATATGTTATTAATTTATACTGAAACATCACAAATAAGAAATAAAACAAATATCATAAGCAACAACACAAAAATATGATGATGATGATGATAATAATAATAATAATAATAATAATAATAATAATAATAATAATAATATTTTAGCTTTCCATTTGTGTGTTGATATTAATATCTGTTTCTGAATTATCCGCGGGTTCCATGAGGTAGTACCTATTGTGGTGGGTTATTACACGTGTCATAGATATAGAGATATCCAACGTTTCGGAGGAACATATCGACTCCATAATCAGAGAAGACAGCAAGAAAAAAAAACAATGCCAGGTTAAAGCTACGACTGAAATACAAATTTTACATTGAAAGTTGAATATTGGCGTAATTTTTCTTGCGACTGTTAAAATGTTTAGCTGCTTCAGATTGGAAAGGGCGAAAGAAAGAAATGAAGAAAGAAAGAGGAAAGGAAGAAAGAAACAAAAAATAAAGGAAGAAAGAAAGAGGGAAGGAAGAAAGAAACAAAAAAGAAAGGAAGAAAGAAAGAGGAAAGGAAGAAAGAAACAAAAAAGGAAGAAAGAAATAAGAAAGGAATAAAGAAAAAAAGGAAGGGAGAAAGAAAGAAGGAGGAAAGGAAGAAAGAAAGAGGAAAGGAAGGGAGAAACAAAAAATGAAGGAAGAAAGACAGAGGAAAGGAAGAAATAAACAAAAGGAAAGGAAAAAAGAAAGAAAGAGGAAAGGAAGAAAGAAACAAAAAAGAAAGCAAGAAAGAAAGAGGAAAGGAAGAAAAAACAAAAAAGAAAGGAAGAAAGAAAGAAAGAGGAAAGGAAGAAAGAAACAAAAAAGAAAGGAAGAAAGAAAGAAAGAGGAAAGAAAGAAAGAAAGAAAGAGGAAAGGAAGAAAGAAAGGAAGAAGCAAAGAAAAAAGAAAGAATTTCGGTAGTATTCTTGATTTTGTGCGGCAGTTAGTTTCGACATCATGAAGCTCTAAGACAAAATTTTAGAATTATTTTTTGAAAAATTGTTATTTTTTTTTCATTTTTTAAACAGATTTTGTTTTGTATGTTATTAGGCATCGATAGAGCTTTCTAAAAAGTGGTTGTTCGTTGGCGTATGTTCAGTGGCTCACGAGTTATTAAATGTTATAGGTGATATTGATATGACCGTCATTCTGCCAGTTTTAAAGATTTTTCGATGATTATTTTTTAACGTGTAGGCAGTGCCGTACCGTCTAAAATAAAAACTCGCTGTTACCATACCGGAAAAAATATAGACTTGAAAATATATTAACTCTGTTTAAATAGTCTTTAATGTACTCTGGAATGGAGGATGTTAGCTACTTGAGAAACTAGGTGAATATAGGTTAAATGGTCCGTCTTCTTGCTTATCAAGTACTTAACCTATATTCACCTAATTTAATTGCTTATCGGTCTATACCACCTTTTCAAAATGAAAATACTTGAAAAACGTTTTGATTTTGATATTTGGCATAAGAGTAGCGGCTGGCATCTCATATCCTTTGCTTAAATGCTTGTCCATTCGTTGTTCATCGAAAGGCTTGGTCTGGCACTTCAGGAGTAGTGATTTGTTAGTTTCAAGCTTGCATAACATCGTGGTATTTCTATGAATAATAAAAACTAAATTTATGGCATGGCGCCTCAAGAAATCTGCTACACTGATTCGCTAATTTTAAAACTCGCTCAGGCGTAATGTAGCAGTTTGCTAAAGGAGAGAAATATTGTTACTTTTCGTGCGTTTATGAATCTTTAGTCCAGTTACCTATTATAGATTCTATTCCAATTTCAACTAAAGAATGTGAATGAGCATTACTGTAATGAACGATATCCGCACTAAGAAAATGAACACTTTTCCAGTAAAAGAGTTCCTAGACTTTTGAGCCTAAAAAGTGTTGGGCCACCAATGTCCGCGTTTAATTTCTTGCCTTATATGCAATTGTGGCTGCGTTCTGGATGGTCTGCAGAGGCAGTTGCATGACGAAGAAGTAATTTTGGAAAAGAAATGCCGTAAGAGTCCATACAGAGTCTAGTCTGACCAAGGAGATATCAACAGTACCCTTAAAATTTGTTTCTAATTATAGCACTGCGTATAGGCATATGCATTACCTTTCAAATGATGTATCGTGATGTATCGTTCATTGCTCTAGTCGAAGTAGATGGATGAGAAACACAGTGAACAAACGTAGATAACGCGAAAATCTGACACCGCAAGAGCGATCCGCGTATGTGTACTGAAAAGAAGACGTTTACGTTACCGAGAGTTATTTTTTAGGACTGGACGTAAAGTGCATTGTGCGCACAATAGTGTATACAGGCCGACTTCTCCATTGGGACTGATATATCTCTGCAAGAAAATGTCTTGTGGGACTGCAGAAGCGTGTGGCGAAAAAGTGGGAAAGAAAGTAAAAAATCGGTGTCATGAATATGACACTTTTTAAAATTGGTTTATTTTACGGCACTTTATCAACTGCAATAGTTATCTAGGGTCCGAATGAAATGAAGGTGATAATACCAGCGAAATGAGTCCATGGTCCATCGCCGAAAGTTATCCAGCATTTGCTCTGAATGAATTGAGGGAAAACCTGGAATAAACCTCAATCACGTAACTTGTTCCATCCAGGATTTGAACCCAGGCTCGCTTGTTTCACGGTGAGACATGCTAATATACCTACGTTACAACTTATTTTAATAAAGCATTGTTTTGTGTTATTTTCTCAAATACCACTCATTTTTGCTAAATGCAATACTTTATACGCATAAGATTGGGAGCATGTAAGGGTATTACAATTGTCAACGAAGAAGAAGAGCGCCTTTGTCCACTGTGCAGAGAAAAGGACTCCTATAGACATATTTTATTACAGTGTGTCGAATTGGAACATGTACGGAGAAAATATCTACCACCCTCGATGCTAAGTCAGAATAGGAGTTCGCTTGCATGTCTTAACCTCATGGGGAATAGAGAATGGGAACAAAAGACTGGATTGTTCCTCTTGAAGGCGTAACAGATTAGAACTTCAGTTGTTGAAGTTTGTGATATGAACTGACGAAGTGATTAATGGTATCTACCCACTTATACACTTTTATGTCTATTTTAGGTTAGGATATATTATATAATGTGTTTTGTTGTGCCATTTTCATTTTAATATGTGTATTCTTTTAAAGAGTGGTTGGATATAATCATGGGTGAGGAGGGTGAAACCTACAAAGTAGGACTTGTTTTAGATACAAAGCACGTACGGTCAGAAGACCCATGCATTGGATTTTAGAGAAAATTATGATAATATAACATCTGTATGTATAATATTACTCAATAAATCCATCTATCTACTTACTTACTTACAAATGGCTTGTAAGGAACACCCAGGTTCATTGCCGCCCTCACATAAGCCCGCCATCGGTCCCTATACTGTGCAAGATTAATCCAGTCTCTATCATTATATTCCACCTCCCTCAAATCCATTTTAATATTATCCTCCCATCTACGTCTCGGCCTTCCCAAAGATCCTTTTCCCTCCGGTCTCCTAACTAACACTCTATATGCATTTCTGGATTCGCCCATACGTGCTACATGCCCTGTTCATCTCAAACGTCTCGATTTAATGTTCCTAATTATATCAGGTGAAGAATACAATGCGTGCAGTTCTGTGTTGTGTAACTTTCTCCATTCTCCTGTAACTTCATCCCTCTTAGCCCCAATACGCATAATACTTGATTAAATTAACTCGTAGATGTTGAATGAAGAATATTTGTCCAATAGATTAAGAGAAATCACTGTAACAGACAGAAGACGACCTACTGAAAGGCAGTTTCTTAATACCAGTGATGCTAGAACATGTGAAGAGTACACGGGAAAAAAGTTGAATGCCACAATCTTTTAAGGGTGATGTCAGTAGACTATTTAATTCAATAGATTACTACAAACTTTAGTGTTGTGCTTTTGGAGCCTGGTAAAAAAGGAGAATTATCACTACGAATAGTCATACTTCCCTTAATTTTTAATGGGAACAGCTATAAATTTTACATTAATGCAGTATACCGAATTATATCATTATCTCACTCTTAACAGCAATGTGACATTCATCTGTTTTCTCCTGCAGTCTTCATATATTTCCGTTAAAATCTTAAAACAATTCTTGTAAAATCGCAGTATTTATTTATACTGCTTATAATGAAAAATTGAAAAATCATCGGACGCAGTGAACCTTCAAAGGATCTAAAAATGGGGCGACTATTATAAATTGTTTATATTTAGATTGAGATTAAACAACTATACCGACATAAAAAGACTCTCATAATCCAGACAACCTAAAATATCAAGCACGGAATGGCCAATATAATCTACTAGTTTGTCACCTATCTGTTTACCGTATGTAAAGCATGTGATAAAACGAGCTCCGTAACCAAACACATAGCTGATGTTGCTAGTCCAATTACTGGGAAAGCAAAGCGTTTGCTTTGCCAAAGAGAAATCAATGAAGGTTCTATACTGGATTACAAAACCCAGAATATCGTATAAGCATTGCTATTATGTATGCAAGCTATGAAAGCATCGGCGAGCTCTAACAACAGACCGTAGCTACAGAGACTTTAATAAGAGATCAGCAGTGAAGATATTCATGTTTAATAAAGATTTATTTTATAAATAGCGCAAGAAAATTGTAATCAAATGGAATATAAAACAAACACAGTTTAATTGTGGAATTAAGCTATAGTTAACCGAACGTGTAAAGCAACGGATTTCCAAGCTGAAGACCCAGATTAAAATCTGGACGAGTTCAGGTGCGGTTTTCAGTAGATGAATATGGTATTGGAAGAGATAGTTTATAAAGTCATTATGTTTTTCTTGCTACAATTAGAAGCACAAGTTAGAATGAATGCATTTGCATTATCATGTTTTCACCGAGTTGAATATGTGAGCGAGTGTTCTCTGGTTCTGTCTTTTTCATTTTAGGTTTCTTCTATAGTCGCATAAAATGCTAGGTTAGTCGTACGGTATATCGCGACTGAATGTTAGGTATGGTACATTGAATTTTCATTTTCATGCCATCTATTGTTCGGGGGGAAAGGAACTGGCCATCCTACCCCTATATCTCCTGGCTTAGTTGCCTCATAAGTGGTGCCATGTTGGTGTTACTTGTGAGGTTCACATCTGTCTTCGGTTGACCAACAACAACTGTTGGTCAGTCCTCACACGTGTTGCCATCTAGTGTCCATATATGAGACATTCCCACCATCAGGTCTTGTCTAATTGTCTCAGTATCGGTGTATTTGCCTTGGAATGGGTAAACAACCACCCTGCATTTTGCTTTTAAATTACTGATTCGTGACTACAGTATATATTCGAAGCTCAATACTTACTGTACTTGTTTTTTTTTTTTTTTTTTTTTTTAGATGGGACATGACAGGAGCGTTGCGATCGGAAAAAAACAACTGAATGTCACATAGCGTGGTAGGCCTGTTGCTATGGTAACAACGGGCGAGTTGCCAAATTTACCGTTCCCACGTGGCGAGTGCTTAATAGCTCTCTTGGCGACATTCATTGTGCACACAATGTTAGCATTGGTAGTTTCGTGTTTGATTCCCTGTCGATTTTTGTATTGTTTTCTTATCTTCGCGTCAATTGTCAATGAATGTCTTAACGTCAGCCATCTAATGTCAATCGCTATCTTCCATCAGCTGGCAGCGTGGTAGTCCATATTGGCGACATAGCACTGTAATTCCAAGCTCGGCCGCTTAACTGTCATGTCCCATCTTTCAAAAAAACAAGTATAAATATGCATCCATAGATAGTTGCTAACCACCAGGATCGCTACTATCGCTTCATCACAGACCCTTACCCTAGCAGACGATAAAATGTATTGTACTTTCGATATCGTGTTCTTTTGGAAAAATTAACACCTTCCTTCCACTATTGAAATATGAAATACATAAGGTTTATATATTATTTTCATAAAGTATATATTATATTTTATAAACTCACCTTCCTGGATCTTTCGGAAGAAGGATAACTCTGACTTCTTTTTCTTACAATTTATAGCACTACAAACGTCTTCTTCTCCCATATTATTATTCCAATTATTGTATTTTAACCATTTACAGTTATTACAATCGATAACGAACATTTCACAGTTCACACAACTTTTCACAACAATGCGAAATACGGCACAGTCAATGCCTTTTCGATCTAGACCAGGTCGTGATGTGTGTTCGGGTTTTCTATTTCATTGTATGGAGATCAGTGAAATATTATATTATAACTTTATTGAGTATCATTGCTAAGTTTTATTTAGTGTAATGTGTCCGTAAGTTCCGTTTACTTCTTGTTACATAATAAGTTGCAGAAATAATTACAAAACTGTGTTATTTTAATGTGAAGAGAATTTTACATGTTAACATAATCTGTTTGCATCAACATTTTAAGTTTAGAATGAAGCTATTTTGAGCTTTAATAAAAAGAATTTATATTGTGATTTTAATGTAACATATCTACTTCCCTTAATCGTAGAGAGAAAATTTACTATACCACTCCTATGAATTAGTGTACGTAAGATTGTGTTACTTCGTCTCTTAGGTAGTAGATAAATACAATAATTCAGTACTCAATTGTAGTATTAAAATACAGACAAGTTGAATGTGCGGGGTATCCTATATTACATTATGTTTAATTATAACGTATAATTGCAAATATAGGAATATAAGTTAAATATAGTAAAAATAACCTATAATTTCCATATATAGTGGCAGGGCATTGGAGACCACTAAAATTAGACAGAAAGGGGCAACTGGTACAGTAAACATAACCTATAATTTCAACATATCTAAATATCCGTGCGGTGCAACTGAAAATTACTGAGTCGTGCATAAATGAATGTACAAGAATTTGCAATATTTAATCGAAATAAAGGCAGATATTACACATACGAACAGCGCAATTTTCACACCAAAAATAATATTACACCTTAACTCGCAAGTGAATTATGTCTGAAGTGTCTCATAATCATTATTTTAAATTTTATTAATGCAATTACACTACATTTTAGAGAAATATATGTTACTCTTTATGCATTACAACTAATTTATATGGTTGAAACGCCGCCCTTCGTGATCGGGTTAAGCGAGTCACATGGTCTGCCTTACGGCCTGTATTAGATCACGATAGTAGTGGCACAGTCTATTGTTCCTAGTACTCACAGCGCTTCAAGCGGCTAGCAACTATCGCGAGAAATGCAAAAAATCATCCCAAGCTTCGTGACTGTATATACTAGACTGTGGTTTCACTGTATCAAATGCATGTCGAACTAAGAATGAAGTGAAACGAGCTTAGTATAATTTAGACTCTTGGACAATTTAAACTGGTCAAACAAATAAATCTTCCGATAATCATTACTCTCCATAGAGGCAAACTAAATCAAGACAGAGGCAACATATCACCTGATTTCCCGTCAATGAGCGACTAGCCTAGGCAAGGTTACCTTCCGAGTGCAGATCTGTTCAACTGGGATTGTTTACAATACGAACTCCACACTGAAAGTTCGTAATGAATACACTATGCGAAACAGACGAATAGATCATTGGGCCGACCAAAATGATGTCGCCAACGTAAGTATGCATATATATCGTTACATCTATCACGTGCTATTTTTTTTCCAGAACACATTTTATAAACATCGTGTATAATATACAATATGTTAAATTACCATTAGAGTTCCATTAAATCTAAAAACAATGAAATTTATACCACCAAGAATGTTTCAGTTTTCAGTACATACTTTATCAATCGTTGCGGTGCGCTGAACATTTGAGCTAATCTTCGGATCATGTTGGAAATGCATGTCTCTAATAAAAAAAATTCACAAACACGCAGTGAAGAGAAAAGAAAACAAGTGAATAACTGTGATTAGATTCTCTCGTCCATTCGTTTTACGCCTGGCAGCAAAATTGTAATTATATGTCATTAAAACGGGACATAACACGAAAATAGGATTTTGTTGTCACAACTCAATTCAATTACAGTGTAACTCGTTTATACACATGTTTTACAAACATGGTCACACCACGTGATTAATTTATGTGTATGAATCCGCCTTCCGCATTCCCTCTGTGCGCAGACGTGTGCATAATGATGTTAATTCTTAACTCTATCTTACCGTCTGCAAGTTGAAAAATTACCGACGGACAAAATAATGTTACGTAGAAGTGAAATCAGGTTACGGGACATTAGATTTGAGTGTCAAGTTATGTAAAAGACTAATTATATTCATAACACTGTAGTAATGTGTTAAGTAAATAATCAATTTTCGATCAAACACAGTAAATTATGGTAATATTAAATTATTATATTCGCTCCTTTCATGGAATTAATTAATTTTACAGTCAATTGAAACTTAACACATTAATCTACTCGGACATTGAATTAATTCCATGGCACGACCTATTGCAACTCCATAAATATAAATGTTTAAAACGTGGTTACCTCTGTTTACTTCTAACGCAAATTTAAGTATAAAAGTATCGTTAATAAGATCTTTACCTTTACAACTGTTTTACATTAAACAGTTACATGATACAACAAAATATATACAAGTATGTAACTGCTCTCTTATGAAGTAAAAAATTGGAATAACGGTATTTAAAAAATAAGAGTTTATTACAATAAAATAGTTAAGTCTCTTTATAAAGGATTAACTTGTTTAATGAGAATTGGGATTTGAAACTAAACATTACATGTAAACTTACTCGTAGGAATAAATAAGGCTTAATGAAACATATGAACTCAATACCGGTACCAATAATAATAGGCCTAAAGATATTGGGCCAAGATTGACAGTATTAATTTAGTCATTTCAGTCTGTACATATTTTCTCATGTACTCCTTCAACTTATAAAAGCAGTTGTTTAGCTACTAAGAAGTGTTGTAGCGAATTTGGAAAGGAACATTTTGATTTAATTTCGCGAATTTTAGCTGGAAGAGAAGTAATAATTTTGGAACACAACTAAAGAGGAGATTACTCAAAATACCGCGTAATGTGCTTAAAAAGAGTGATATTTTTATTTCGAGTATCATATGAGTGGCAGTCAGAATTTCGTTGGAATAAATCTTTGTAGTTAATTTATATATATCTACATACTTGGCACACTAGATAATAATAATAATAATAATAATAATAATAATAATAATAATAATAATAGGCCGAGTGGCCTGTTATGATCTTGTTTTCTGTCGGTCTCTTTTGAGGTCTGCCAATGAATATTTTCCCCCGAGAATAATAATATTATTGAGGGAGTTGTCAAAAAATATTGTGTGTTCTCTGAAAAAAGATTTACTGGATGTGCGTCATATTAGTAGGTGCAGAAATTATTATATATATATAAATATACATATATATTACAGGTTAGTAAAGGCGCCAAAGTGAATGGAATGGAATTTAACTGAGGGGGCACGGATGATCCAGCACTGCGACCTGTTGAGATCTACAGCGCTAACCCTCGATATGGAATGACTTGCGTGCCATAGATCCCCTACGCGCGCCAACCCAACCACATGACTCCCTTAACGACCGGTCCCTACATCCAACAGAAATCCATATACCATTCCTGCTTCGGCAACTTCCCTCAAGGCCCCCTGTCGGTCCGAGGCGAAACTCCTCCCCCGAGTAGGTTCGCCTCGGGTGCCATTGCAGAAGCCATCCAATGTCGCTTAACTACATTCCACGGAGGCCGGTCGAGAGAGCCAGTAGTTTCGGGAGGCCGTCTGTAGAGTGATCTGAAAAACCAGAAACGGGATGATGAGTAAAAGATGATGGGGAAGGAAATGAAGTGGCGAAGATGAGTGGGGATCCAATCGCCTGAGAAAGTTACATGATGTGATATTCATCCATAGGAGTAAGGAAAAAAAACCCGAAAAAACCTCATCCAGGAAACTGTCCTGACCCCTCAGCCACAACGGTGGACCGCCAAAGTGGATACTCTCAAACAATTATTTTTTTTGTTTCGATTGTGTTCTCTTGTCTTTTGAATGAAAATGTAACTCGGAGAGATTTCGATACTGTTTTTTGGGGAGTTCTCGACATGTGTTGAAGTTAGGCTTTCCCACAAAAGGAATCCGTCTAATGCTTGCCGTTTAGGGAAAGGAAGCTAGTTCATCAATCTGGACAATCCAAAATACATATTGAGCCACTTGTTGTCGGTATTACTACAATGGCAGTGCTAGAGAACGTTGTATTCAGTGGTTGGAGAATGCCAAAAATGTTTTCACGAGGCATGTGTCGAAAATGGCACCGATGAAAAATTAACATGTGATCAACGCGAGTAAGAGTATTATAAAATATTTATATTTCATGAGCAAAATTTGTGTTGTGAATGATGGGTTTCAAAGCGTTTTCTATGTTTGTCATACTATGTAGAAATCTTCTCCATTATGATAGAAGTCGACACTTCGACATCTATTTTTTTTTTAATACAGTGATGTAAAATGATCACATTGGCACCAGATATGTGAAATATACGGAAATATGTCCATAAATATTACATGTCAAAGAATTAGAATAAAATTTGCTTAAATTGGTCTCAAAATTAACATTCTTCGTTAGGGTATCGAGATGTCCGTAAACGACTCTACTAACAATAAAACTGTAACCTAAATTTTTGTAGTAATTTTCATTTTAGCATAAATAATTATTGGTCTTGACATGTATAATGAACTATCCTGAAACCGAAAACCGAATTTTGGAAATTTTTTACTACATGTCCGTCTGCCTGTCTGTATATTTGTTACCTTTTCGCTCGATAATAACTGAACAGATTTCTATGAAAATTGGTATGCAAAATAAGTTAGGTCTCACTTAGATTTTTTGCTATGTTTTGATATTATGATATTCAAAATACAGTGTTTCCTTTAATGGGGGTTATAAGGATGTCTGTAATAGATAATTCGAAATATCTCTATAATTATTGATTTTAGAACAATTTACATAATAAAAGTTAATTAAACATTTTTTGTCAGTGCCTTCCCTCTCAGACTAGTTTATATGCGAATAATAAAACTGTAACCTAAATGTTTCTGTTAATTTTCACTCTTTTAAATAATTGATGTTAACATAATATATAATGAACTATCCTGCGATGGAAAAATCGTATTCTTGCAATTTTTGTGTTGTCTGTCTGTTAACTTTTCATTCAGTAATGTTCGAACAGATTTCTATGAAAACTGGTGTGCAAAATAAGTTAGAATCCACTAAATACAACTTTGAAAATAATTCAGAAGCGAACGACTTACAACTTATAAGAAACTAATTATTCATTAAGTAACAAAAAAACTGTAGCTATTTGAAAATATAATAGAGCGAAGCGCACGGGTATAGCTAGTACACAAATAAAGTATTACCTAGGTATGTGACCAAGTGCTGTAGGATTTTTCGAAGCATCGTTAATCTTATAAATCAGCAAGTTTGTTTAGGAAAAAATTACGATTATCAAGTTTACCCCTACATTTACATTGAGGGATAGTTCAGTAATAACTTCCGACATAAAATGCCCAGCCCAGTATCAATTTGCATTTTAAATATCCCCTCCCTTTCCCTTTATTTCTCCGTCCCTCCGTGACCTACACGTGTCCGGCCACAACTTCATGAACAGCAAGGATGACGGACAATGCGTAAACAGAGCTTGTATGAAGTTCTCTCCATTATAAAAAACGCTTCAAAGAGAATGAAATATTAAAAAAATGACTACACAGTATGATCTCAGTATTGTGACGAAGATATGACAGCTGATACCTTGCATCAGAATTTTAATTAACAAGTGTAGTACTAACTTTATTACAGGATAGAAGGCTATTTTTTGAAAGTCTATTTGTGTTTGGATTAGATTTCTATAAATGGTAATGCTGAAAATGACGATGGTTTAATTTTATTATGGCAGAGAAAACTGTACCCATATAATCCTGAGAACATCATTCTGTTACAGTAACTTAATAGTCTGAAATAAATCCATTTGAAGTCACTCGAATTTGAATGTGGAGCTTTGGCAAGGAAATCTTACGTTCTATTCATTCAGCTAGTGATTCTACCGAGAAGATATTTAAGTTTCTGTTAACATTATTATTATTATTATTATTATTATTATTATTATTATTATTATTACAGTCTCTACTAAAAGTTTAAGGATATCCCTTCATAAGTTATGTTTGACTCTGTCTTTATAGGCTACTTATGTGGAACTCCTCTCATGTTTATACAGGGACCAAATGCCTATCAATAGTAAAGTTTTTACTGCCAATCCAGTCTATCTTCCAAACGGTGGATTATATAACAACTTTTGTGTTTATGAAACTTATTGAAAAATTACATATTTTTCGCTTAATAAAGCTGAGTTCAAAAGTGACATGGGCAAGTAACAGTCCGTTTGGCGGTGATTCATTGCGTGAGGTTTGGGGAAATAAAATCTTGCAACTTAAGAGATACTTTGTAGGATTTCTTCGCGCTGTAATATACGTATCATAAATGCGTATTAGTTGTTCTAATGTGTACTGCTTTTCCAGGAACTAAACTGAATTGTATTAAATAGAAGTCAGCTGTATACTAATTCTCTAACCGTACCTCCCTTCAGCTTTTGTTATCTGTCAATAATACATAACGCAAAACCTTCTCACGCTGGATTGAGAGAAAATATACACACTATTTCCTGGGAAGTTGTGTTCTATTCATAACAGTAAAAGACCGACGGCATTTATCTGACAAAGGAAAGTACTCGAGTTGTCAGAAAGAAACTTAAGATATTTTTACATCATTAGCAAAAGCTAATAACGTAATTTTCGAATCCAAAGAGAATCATCTGTGTTTTACTCCTTTGTACTGAAATCATACTTACACTTCGGAACTTTTTGTAGATTATGCAGTTATGGTATGTAGCCTAAAGGCTGGTTCACAATCAACCGAGAACGGAAACGACAACGAGAACGAGAAGGAAATATTGTTGAAATAAATGTATTTAAATATGAGCGTTCACAATTGACTATTGTGAATTGCTCATATTTAAATATATTTATTTTAACATTATTTCCGTTCTCGTTCTCGTTGTCGTTTCCGTTTCCGGTTTATTGTGAACCAGCCTTAATTGTTACAATAATGAGACGTAAGGCCAATCCAAATCATCGTCCAGAAAATGCTCCAAATAACCGGGGACATCGAATTCATGCCAGTGACTCGCAATGAACATATGCTCGCAAACCGAATCGAAAGCCGAACTTGTTTTGGCGATTTGAATGCAATATGGTCGTCTGACCTCATGCCTGGTTTAAAGAACGAATACTGTCGATTGGAAAGCTATTCGACGAAGAAAACGAGAAAGTAACAGATATAAGACCGTCTTCACAAACAGCCAAGTCTCTTGCAGAAGAAGAGGAATCTTCACAATCAGCCAAGTCTGTTGAAGACGAAGGCGAAACGTCCCAATCAGAATACGTGTTCTCGCCTGGAAAGAAAGCTCGATCGTTGTTACTGATGAGATGAAAGGAAAGGTTGTTGGGTTTTGTGGAAGAAAGTTAGAAGGCCTAAGAGGTGACAACAATTCAAGCACGATTCAAATACGTAGGTAGCTTGCGACAAATCCATCGCTGGGAAAAGAAACTCGTTGAGGAGATTTGTTGAACGGGTTGCGCTATTTGGTATTCTCGGACTTCGAAAATGCAATAAACCTGGATCATCCGATTCATGAGTCCGATATTCAAATTTTGGCCAGAAAGCATATGACGCACCCTGGGTAACGATTCTGTCGATAAATTGGAGTATTCGAGTGGCTTCATATTGGTGAATGGCGAACAGTTAAATACCCGCCATTAGCAAAAAAAAGTTTTTATGTAGATGTACTTTATGACAACTGTTACAAATGACCTTTGCGATGTTTGGAATCCGATGTCGAAAGCATGAATGTAAACAAATGGGAATTCTTTATATATTTCGATTTATTTCGTATGTAATGTGACAAGTATGAAGGTTGCCTCTGTTTAAACGCACTGAAAAATCATATGTTTCTTTTTAGATTCGATAACTATGTCATTAGTTCTTGCTAATGTTATAGAAATATTGGATATTTCTTTCTGATAACTTGATTTCCCTTGTGAACGAAACCTGCCTGAGAAATCTCTCTATATTCATGGTCCATAACAAGTATTTGGAAAATATTGAAATTGCATTGCCAGTGGAATCAAAGAATACAATCCACGTTAACAGAAATTCGCCTCCTTATAACATCCTCTTGTTAGCTATAACCATCAGATCTATTTCTCCCTTCTTGGAAGGAATGTGATAGGTAATTGTAGATGTTTCCTCATGCGCATCTCTTACGCTGATCTTGAAGTGACATGTGGGCTGATCCTAATGATGTGTTCCATTCAGTGACACTTCTTCTCCACCTTCAAGAGCAGTCGCAGGTTTCCTCAATAGAGGTCGTTCTTTTCAGAAATATTTGTGCAAGCAGACTCAAAAAAACTAAAAGTGCCACAAATTATTTTACACACGTCTTCTAATACTTTGTAATGAATGAATGAATGATTTGTTTATTTCGCTTTTAAATAAGACCATCGGGGTTGGCATAGTCTCCGTGTTTTGTATTCGCTTCTATTTATTTATAACGTTATTACATTAAACTGTGGTTGTATTACTTTTTTATAAATGTGTTGATTTTTTAACATCATCTTTAATAATCATTACTACTCAAAAGATTTACCAAATGTTTCGACATCCCCTTGAAAATATCAAAGTCTTCGACGAATTGTGGTCACATAACTCATTCAGTCTTAATTGCAGTATGTTTAATGAAATAAAGTTTAATTTCTCAGATAAAAATAAAATAAAAATATCTCGAACGGATACATTACTAATAGCAATAATTATAATCAGAGTCTGTTAATGACTGATTAACTGACTCACTTTTTGTCTGTCTTGACTACCCGACTAACTGGTTGAATGACTACCTGACTGGTTGACTATCTTACTGATTGACTAAATGGAACATAAAGAGCCATATTCATAGACATTATTAGCGCGGGCTTCCGGTGTATGATCAGCGAACTAACGTTTTTCTTATTCATAAACCAGTGTTAGCTATATTATATGATATGAATCTTGTACAAGTAATCGTAGCGCGGGCTAGCGAAATGTCTATGCATAGTACCCTACATGTTTGTTTTATCAGCTGAGAAACAGTATTTCGCGAATCCGTGGTTTGCGAAAATTTGGGATCTTCATTAATATTTAAAGGTAAACTTGTTGAATTATTTAATTGTCCGAAACCATTTTAACTCTCCTTTGATGTCTGCCATGCATGACCGTTGATTTTATTTTCTCGGGCGATATTTTCATATCATATCCGTGGTTTGCGAAAATTTGGGATCTTCATTAATATTTAAAGGTAAACTTGTTGAATTAATTAATTGTCCGAAACTATTTTAACTCTCCTTTGATGTCTGCCATGCATGACCGTTGATTTCATTTTCTCGGGCGATATTTTCATATCATATTTTCTTGCAATATTATTCAGATACACAGCTGGCTTTTAGATATTTATCTTCTGACTCGGCTAATAGTAGTTAACCGTCTGCAAAAAGTTTCGTTTTATGTCATAATATCCTTCTAATTTGACTCCTTTAGGTACTGTCATCTGAAAGGCTCGCATTCTGTTGGTTCCATTAAGTATGGATAATCCTGAAAGTTATACGTTTTCATAAAGAGGAAACTTGTATGTAGTTCCGAAATGTTGGAAGGATTCTGTTTCGACACAAGATTGAAGTAGACAGAAACTACAGCATATTTATCCTCGTTTCTATGATTAAATTTCTCAATTAAAAGTAATCTTACGAAATTTTATTTTTCACGTCTTTATTGCGAACTTTAGTTTGGGCCTCATGAGCCGCTCTGCCCCATAATGAATCGTTCAAATATCTTCGTGATCTGTGAACTTCATATTAACTTTCGGTTTGTCATTTTTTTAGACTTTTTCACTAGTTCATAGTGTGGCATTCATAAAATATATTATTCAGCTATAGGCCTACAATTGGCACAGCTCCGTTGTAGGAGGTTACTAAACCTTACCGCTGTGCTGGAGGAGGAGTCTGGAGTTTCCCTCCATTAATCTGAACCATTGTCGCTACTGATTGACAAGTCATCTGACGCATCACTGCTATCAGTACGCGCTACTATTGGTTGACAATTAGGAAGGAGTAGGTGAATAGTATATTGTGTCACTCTTTAAGGTTGATCCTTGCGCAAACCAACGGGGTTTTGTAAGTTGTTTCCCTTTTTTATAGCTACTTTTATGTTCATTAAGAGGTCTGATTAGTGTAATATATAGCTAATCGGCGATGTATGCACTGGAGGGGGAAAGGAACTGGCCACCCTACCCCATTATCTCCTAGCCTAGTTGCCTCATATGAGGTGCCTGTTGGTATCATTTGTGAGGTTCAGACCTGTCTTCGGACAATTGACTAAACTACAACTACAACTACAATTATGTTATCAATTGCTACTATGTTTCTAATATTTGAAATATCTTAATTATTCTTTAATTTCTGTATGACCAGAGATAGTTCTTAAAATTCATATCTGTGGATTCTATCAATTTTTATTTTTTTAATTCATGGTTCAATTTTCATATCATTGCCACCACAGTGGTTCAGTGGCTAGAAAGCTGGACTCATAATCCTCTGGGGTCAGGTTCGATCTTCGACTTACTCCCAAGTTATGACTCAGATTCGAGAAGCTCGTGGTCCAGGTAAGACAGGAGTTTTCTCAGGGAGCTTTGGTTCTCTTGTGGCATCTCAATAAATCTCGTCGCGTAGACCAGCCTCCTACATTATGACTCACTCTGTGAAACGACTCTGTCGGAAAATCGATCTGCACAACTGGTTTAATATGAATGAATAAACGAACAGTCAAGTATCCGCCATTTGGAAGAAAAAAAACTAGAGGCACTGTTTTTACATTACGCACACCATTATTTTAATTATTCTTTCATTATTCATGTATTTTATTTGTTTACTTTATTTATCTCTCTCTTTCTATTTTTTTACAATATGTATACGAATATCTAGATATATAAGTGAAGAAATTTTTGTATTATTTTCGTTATATAACTTTTTTTTTTTAATATTCATAATTTTGGATATAGTTAAATGTATTTACAGATAGTAATTCTGTTCATTTTCGTTGAAATTAGTCATAAGCTTTCTCTATTACATTAAATAAGTTAGAAACGAAGTGACGAAGGTATACTTCCTGCTCTGCAGTACAGTACTTCATAAGGAAGTGTGTGTATACTCTTTGCACCGATTTTTTATCGTTCATAAATTAATCCACGAGAGTTGTTACTTTATCTTGGAGCTTGTTTGCTTTTCGCTCCGCCTCTGGATTCATAACTCTGACATGTTTATCACTTCCATCGGAGTCTCTGCATCTGTTTTATGACTGACCCTATAAAAGGATCAGGAAAACCACGGAAATCAAGAAGCGAGCGAGGGCGCTTTCTGGGAATCGATCCGGATACGTCGGTGCAGCACCTTTGTGCCGGATATAGAACTCGCAATCAATGGCTTCATGAGTTTCAAGTTGTGATTAAGCCTATAAATAGTGTAGGATGTACAGTAATCTGTGTGGGTCCATTACCAGCGGATATTACTGCAAAGTTTTATAGGTTTCTGCTTTATGAGTCACACGCCAATAAGGGCTGTTATCGCCTTCGGTTTATATAGCAGAGATAGTTCGGATTAATGGAAGCAAAACCTGCAACTTAAGATACGAGATGTGCGAGGACCTCCCCAAGTGCTGTGCAACTTGTCGAAACACAAAGCGCTACATAACTAACAATCTTAATGTGCAACCGAAGCGAAGCGTATCGTGCTAGCGAAATTACTTTGTAGCTTAACTGCACCTAACAAATATAAAATAATTTAACCATAACCATTAGAATAGTTGGAGCACGATTCAACAAATGTCTAAAGCGTTGAATTCCAAGGCGGAGGAACATGTTCAAATCTCGGAGAGTCCAATTAGCATTTCTGGTGGATATAGACCTCCAGGTTGGGGGTTGGGCGAAGGGCTAACAACCCATCACCGTAAAAAAACAGTTTGTTACGATTCCATACAATAAGCCTCGGAATGGGAATGATTCTCTGGCACGACCACAGCAAAGATGGAAGGACAATATTAAAATGGATTTGAGGGTGGTGGGATATGATGATAGAGACTGGATTAATCTTGCCGATGGCGGTCTTATGTGAGGGCGGAAATGAACCTTCGGGTTCCTTAAAAGCATTTGTAAGTAAGTAAGTATAGACAGTTTTTAGGCAGGTTTGCTTCGGATACTCCAGTTTCCCCTGTGAACGTTATGTATCCATGTATCTGATGTCAATTTAAGGGGTTAGGTACAGCTTACAGCAGTAAAATTTTGGAAACATTCAACATTTCTTTCCTCCATTACTGAATCTTGTACAATAATGGAAATTAGTATGCGTAAAATACTATTCTTTTGCTATATGAAAAAAAAAAAAAATATTTTTACGATTAAAAAAAATTATTTACTTTTTTTTTTTTAATTCAGTTCACTGTACAGTGATGAAGCGTTTCACACATACCTAACCAAAAAACTGTCCAACATTCTGTGATGAAATTTCTTGTGTGTGTTAATGCATGTCATCTACAATATGATGCAAGATTACTTCTCTATCTGTGACAGATTGTCTGATAAAAAATAAATTCATTTTACAAAATGGTCAAATATCATTTTCTTCTAACACAAATAAAAAAAAATATTTATTAAGGAATGTATTGTAAACATGAGTTTCAGCAATAAAATAAAAGAGATAGAACAAGCTAACAAGTTTACTACACAGTGAGCTGCACATTTTGAATTAATATATATAGGCTATATATATATATATATATATATATATATATATATATATATATATACAAATATTTTTTTAAATCGTAAAAATGTTTTTTTTTTTTCATATAGCAGAAGGACAGTGTTCTACACATACCGATTTTCATTATTGTACAAGATATAATGAAAGAAGGGAAAAAATGTTGAATATTTCCAAAAATTTTACTGCTGTAAGCTGTACCTAACCCCTTAAAGGCTTTTGTATTTGAATGCAGTAGGATCTACTGTAATAACTATAATTGAACATAACATTATTTGGAAAATTTACAATTCAAATGTTGTTGTTGTTCTTCTGAATTTCCGGATTAGACTATGGTTACCTCATCCGATTTTCGCTGATCCATTCATGAAGTTGTACTAGAAAGAGTTGGTGAAGAAAGAATAATGCTGAAACTGATCAGAAAGAGAAAAAGAAATTAGTTATAACTGGCTAAACGAAACTGCCTTCTGAAAGACACACTGGAAGGAATGGTGAAAGGAAGAAAAGTTCAGGACAGAAGAAGATGTCAGATGATAGACAACATGGATCGTATGCGGAGACTAAGACGAAGGCGGAAAATAGGAAAGATTGGAGAATGCTGGCTTTGCAGTGAGAGACCTGCCCTTGAGCAGAACACTATGAATGAATTAACGAATGAATCCATCTTTGAGTGGCCTCCTCTTGGTTTGCATGGCGTCCAGTGATTTTTGACAGTAATATATTTGCGCTCTGAGTAGGCTACGAACCGAAAGAAGAGTAAGTCGAGTGAGGAGAATTTTCCAAAATGTAGAATAAGAATTTTGGATTTTGAACCTTTTCGAAACAATACTTTCAATATTTCGAAACTGCTTACCCCCGAGAGGTATTAAGTTGGCCATCCCTGCCATAGAGTATGCTGCAGGGAAATATAAGCCGCAGTGTTCTGTCAGTCAGCTGTTGGGCCCAAAACGAAGTTATAATTTCAAGTAGGTAAGTAATTTAACTTCTTCGTATTAGTTATGTAATTTCGTTTCTACTACGAAATCTCAGTAGTGTATTTTCCGTATTTGAAATGAGTCAAATAGGTTTTACTTTCCAATTAATATTCTGTTCCATATTCAACATGGCTTGGAACAGCAAGGCTTCCGTAGGTCCAGTTGTTAAAGGTTTTCAATGTACTGGGATATTCCCATTCAACGATGACATTGTTCCGGAGGAAAAATTTGAACCTGCAGTCACGTCTATATAATCAAATAATGATGCCGGAAATAATGCTGGTCATGCCACTGCTAGCACCAGTAGGCCCCAAACCTCTGGAGAGCCCTCAAGCAGACACACACATGCGACCAAGTCTATTGTTCCAGAAACTGGATCACCCACCAAAACTAGTGGAAACTTCTCAAGTGACAACTTCTCAAGTCATAAAAGTTGTTTTTCGTCACCAGAGGATACCATCAAAAATTTGTCGTGCCGAAAACGGAAACTGCAGATATCTGTCCACCTTACTTCCCCACAAATCATTGACACCACTCGTGTTAAGAGATGTGGCAATGAAACCACAAATAAAACCGAAATTCAAGACGACAAGCGCAACAATACTAAAAGGATGTGTTGGTGTCATGTGGATATTGTTTGCTGAATTATTACAGTCCTAATCCATAAGGAAAGGGGACTGGATTTGTTGTCAAGGGTGCCAAATGTAGTATCATGAAATCTGTGTACGCAGATAAGGTAAAAAACAGTTTATTTGTTGCAAATGCCAGTGATTCTATATGTATTATGTAGGGATCCGAATTGTACCCACTGAGGTACATTATGAATCATTTTTTGTTAAATGTAATTTATTTTTCAGTGCTTAACTTAAGTGAAGTAATTCTGTTTCAACACTTGTATCATATCAGAAAATGTGCAAAGATTATGTAAACATAAAATAATAATGCACAGTCATGCATGTTGGTTGGAACAATAAAATCTGTCTTTAGTGATCCATAATGTACCACCTTACCCTACATTTCTTTTTTTCTTTTTTGGAATGTCTTCGATACTTTTAAATATTTTGAAACATTCACTGTGATAGAAATGGAGAATATTTTAGAAACATTGTTAGACCTGAATTAAAAATAAAATTAAAAATTTTGGGGCCTCATGGGTCAAAATTGTCCCCAAATTTTGATTTTCTGTGAAGACTTGATTTGGGAATTTTGGATCCCCAGAATTATTATGTTACCGTTTTTTTTAATTTTTTTAAAATATAAATTCAGGTCTGAAGGGGTTAAAACGAGAAAACCATTTTCCTGCCGTGCTCTCTCCGATAGCATTGTCGCCATACACGGCGCAAGTTTCTGGCCGCCTCCTTTGCTTTCGCTCCCCTATTGAACTCAAAAAGAAGAATATGTCAGAAATGTTCCACTTTAGCGGCCACGGCTCCACTCACTATCTGCAAAAATAAAAACTTCAATATGTAAACTCAAGCACAACAATTTAACTTCAAATTAAAAATGACAATCGAAATATAAACCCATAGCAACCGGAGTACCAACATGCAAAACAAAAGCGCTACGAACTTATGCACCAAGCTAATATTTCTGAAGAAAAGAATTTCGTTTCCACATCTATGATCTGAGTCAAGACCTTTCCAATAAAACGAGAATTTCATTATATATAAATTGAGATTGACAATAATAGATTATATGCGTTTGAAGTAGATAAGTGGTTTCTGGATCCAGCCAATCATAATGTAGCTCACGTATGCCTCGACTCATACTACTTACTAATAATAATGATATACTGACACTGTACATAAAGGAACTGTAATTTTGATTATGTAGCTCTCCAAGAAGAAGAATTACTAAAGCCACTTCACTATCTTCCTACAACACTTTAACCCCTGGAGAAACAGATCCTGAATGTTTGCGCAGTAAAGAGTAGGGTTTGACTACATATACTAAACAAATCCACATGAATGCGTTCTGTCACTACATTCACACTCTTTAGAGTTTCTCTCTCCGCGGATTCCATCTTCAGTTCCTTATCCCTGATATCTCTAAGCACCTGGATACACCTACAGCATTTCACAAGGTTTTATATTTACAACTGATTCAAAATAAGACTGCCTAGTAGAGAAAAGTGGCACAAGTCTAGAGTAAACACAAATGAAATTGACTACACAGATCATAAGATTCTTACAATAAATTTTATTAAGAGAAGTAACTGGCTTACCCTGGAGATTGTCCAGACTGCGGATATTCGCAACAAAGTAGAAAAAATTCTGCATATAATAAATAAAATCCTCCGAAACACAGGGACATACTGGGTTGTTAATTTCACTTACAGAAAGGTCATTTGGATAGGTTCCTAGTTCATGGCCATAATACATCTATTAACTTGTTTTCAGTGCATACGCATCTTGCTGTATCGAATGGAATGGAATTTAGCCTAACTGAGGGGGTACGGATGGCCCAGCATTGCGACCTATTGAGATCTAATGCGCTAACCTTCGATAGGGAACGAGTTGCGTGCCACAGATCCTCTACGCGCACCGCCCTAAACACATGACTCCCTTAACAACTGGTCCCTACAGCCGACAGAAATCCATATACCATTCCTGCTTCGGCAACTTCCTCCAAGGCCCCCCTGTCGGTCCGAGGCGAAACTTCTCCCCCGAGTAGGTCCGCCTCGGGTGCTCGCCCAACATCGGTTAACTACATTCCACGAAGGCCGGTCGAGAGAGCCAGTAGCTTCGGGAGGCCGCCTGTAGAGTGATCTGAAATACCAGAAACGGAATGATGAGCAAAGAATGATGGGGGAGGAAAGGAAGTGGCGAAGATGAGTGGGGTTCCAATCGCCTGATAAAGTTACCTGATATTCATCCATAGGAGTGAGGTAAAAAACCCGAAAAAACCTCACCCAGGCAACTCGTCCTCACCGGGAATCGAACCCGGGACCTCTGGGTTCGGTGTTAGACTCGCTAACACCTCAGCCACAACGTGAACTTGCTATATTGAAAGTTATACTTTAATTTTTCTTTTCCTTTACATCCTGTCTTCTCAGTTCATTTCCACCAATCCTGTCTCTTCCATAGATCTTCTAACATCATGTAGCCAGGTCGACCTCTCTTCTTTCTTTCAGGTGGAAGCCATTCTAGAATTTTCCTTGAAAAATGTCTGCTCTGACATTCGTCTTACTTGCCCATACCATTGTAATTTTTGTTGTTGTTTAGTCAACTGTCCGAATACAGATCTGAACCCCACACGTAATACCAAAAAGGCACCACTTATGAGGCAACTAGGAAAGGAGAAAATGGGGCAGGGTAACCAGTTCCTTTCCCCGTCCATTGCATACATCGCCCACTAGCTACATATTACACTAGTCAGATTTCAGATGCATACAAACAGTTGTTCTTATTGTATTTTATAAAATTTAATAAATAATTTTGAACATCCATTTATCTCGTTTCTGATTGTATCTAATCTAAAAACAACTCGCCGACCTAAAATAATTCATTTCTCTTGATAGTGATTTCAATTTAGCCGACTATTTTCATTTAGCTAATTGCCAAGTTTCATATCCGAATTACGGAGTTATAAATTTTAATTTTGGGGTCCTTTGTTATATTTTTGTCCCACAAGAACTGTCCACCGTTGTGGACTCATCTTCGCCACTTCCTTTCCTCCCTCATCATCCTTTCCCGTTTCTGGTTTTTCAGATCACCTCCCGGAAGTACTGGCTCTTTCGACCGGCCTCCGTGAAATGTATCAAAACGACGTTGGATGGCTTCTGCAATGAGCACCCGAGGCGGACCTACTCGGGGAAGGAGTTTCGCCTCGGACCGACAGAAGAACCTTGGGGGGAAGTTGCCGAAGCAGGAATGCTATATGGATTTCTGTTGGCTGTAGGGACCGGTCGTTAGAGAGTCATGTGGTTGGGTTGGTGCGCGTATGGGATCTATGGCACGCAACTCATTCCATATCGAGTGTTAGCGCAATAGATCTCAATAGGTCGCAGTGCTGGGCCATCCGTGCCCTCCTCACTTAAATTCCATTCGCATAAGAGCACATTTAACATTGATATTGCTGATAGTATGGGAGATCAAGTAATTTCCATAATCATCATCATCATCATCATCATCATCATCATCATCATCTACCTGCTAAAGTGTCAGTGAAATGCGTCATAGTGCCACTACAGTGAGTGAGATGAGAGTAAAGTGAAAGACTATTGAAACTTATGTAGGGCCTATACATAATAATGTAGGTTGTAATGTTTTTATTATTATTGTGTTAAATTATATTGTGTATTCTTATTGTATTGTGTATAAAATTGTAGGCCTATTGTGTATTGTATAATTGTATTGTGTATTGTAAATTTATTGTGTATTGCTAATCATTTCTTTATTGTGTATTGTTTATATTGTGTATACCACTGCCACCGGGTGCATGCCCACTTGCAGTGTAAATAAATACATACCACTAAGATTTTGCTGCTTTTGGTTCGTTCCTTCTCTACTATCATGAGCCAGTTCTCGACATTGAAGTAGCGATAATCTCTGATCAATTATAGTAATTTAGCAATTACTTCTGATGAGATAATTTAGTTAAATAATAACATTATCTTGTCAAGATAAAATTATTCGTTAGAATATTTTTCTATCCAAAATTTGTGATAAAATGCGTAGAACAAACGCAAATCGTGTAGAACTCGGATACATTGCCGGGAATCGAACCGGAATTTGCTGGTGTTGTAGCTTGAAATATTGCGACATCAAGTCATAATTGGAAAAACAATTATTTGGGGAAAATATGCTCTACGGCCGCTTCCTTTCACACACAAAAAAGAAAATCACAGAATTTTCCCGGGATCGAATAAACATCCCCTTTAGTAAGAAACCGTAGTTCAGTTACGGCTGACTGCGTGAAAAAATTTTCCCATGTTTTGTAACGCCGTTGAATATTTCATTTTACTTCCCGGTGTCGATGTGTAATGTCTTTTGTCTCATTCTCGCAAACCGACAGAGTGGCTACTTATGGCAGTGATGCAAATGAATCGCATTTGCTGCCGCAAACCCGCGCTTTGAGAAGGGATGTCAGTTTCACAGAATGGAATTTAATTTAATTCCCACAAGTCATCGTCGCACGAATTGAAATTTCAATATTTCATACCAAATTAGTTAATTTTGTTTTACAGCTTCGTTTTAATGTCTCTATAACAGCAGCAATTTTATACATTCAGAATGTCCAGCTTTTACTAATTATTAATAATAACTTTAGTACGTATATTTGTACCCTCCTTTTGTTATATTGTTATTAATAAACACAACAAAGTCTATTACAAATAATAATGGTAACTTTAATTATTGAAATAATCGTCGTTGGTGGCGCAATAGGTGTCATGCTTGTGTCTGAATACAAGAATGCTAATTCAGTCTATAATTAAGACGAAAGAATCTTCAGAAAAACAACTTCAGGGCCTGAATATATCTTTTAAAAATCGTCTAGGAGAAAGAGAAAGAAGTGACATAACTACTTAAAGAAGCCTTTTACAATATATGTATTATATTTTGTAGCTTATTGATTCCTGTGCGTAATATTTCCACTAACAGTCGTTTCGGAGAAAACAGTAATAGTTACATATTTACCTGTGCTCCATTATGATTGAGTTAGCTTATTACTAAAATTGTTGTCTACCACTGTGGGAGTGACGGTTAGCATGCCTAACTGTGGATTTAGCGGGCCTGGGATCAAATCCTGGTTGGTTTTTTTTCCGAAGTTTTTTTCTCAGCCTATTAAGAGTGACTGCTGGATAAATTTCGGCGCTGGACCTGGACTCATTTAGCTGACATTATCACATTAATTTCATTCAGACACTAGGTAACAGTAGGAGTTGATAAATCGTCGCAAATTAAACTAATTAAAACTTTGAAATTGTTATTTATAGTTTGTTAACATAGATCATAAATGAAGCCGTATGTTTTGAGAATGGCATATAAGTTAATAATTTGAACTACAAATAGGATATAATCACAGTAGTAACGTCTGTCCAAGGCTTTATAACATGATAATACGATGAAAGAGTAATGGAACGGAGAAAAATTCTCCGGCGCCGGGATTTGAACCCGGGTTTTCAGCTCTACGTGCTGATGCTTTATGCACTAAGCCACACCGGATACCCACCCCGGGGTCGGACAGAATCGTCTCAGATTAAGTTCCAACTCTTGACCTCTAGTGGCCGCCCTCTGCACTACGTCATAGATGTCTATGAACGCAGGACTGAAGTCCACACATGTGCTGAGGTGCACTCGTTATGAGTGACTAGTTGGCCGGGATCCGACGGATTAAGCGCCGTCTTAAATCACGAAGTGATTTACGCATATCATGATTCTGTCCGACGCCGGGGTGGGTATCCGGTGTGGCTTAGTGGATAAAGCATCAGCACGTAGAGCTGAAAACCCGGGTTCAAATCCCGGCGCCGGACAGAGTTTTTCTCCGTTCCATTACTCTTTCATCGTATGATGACGCAGAATATCTGCATGGAAATGTCGTATGTACTTCGGTACATTAAAATAATATAGCTATACCGGAACATGATAATAGCTAAATTCCCAAATATACAATTTGCTAATGTTCCTTATTTAAAAAAATCAATTAAAAATTTCAGTTAACAGAGAAAATTTAAAGTTCAATTATTGTGATATTTACATTTTTTCTTATTCTTTTTTTTCTACTCTGTTATTTAATAAAATGTCTTAACATTATGTAGAATGTCCCCTGAGCACGAGTATGTAACTTACTCTTTCTGGGGTGCTAGAGTATTTTTATATAAAACAATATGTATCTTTGTTCTGGCAATAAAGTATTATTATTATTATTATTATTATTATTATCTTCATCTGGTAGTCATTGTATTTCATGAAATAGCTTTTGTGATTATTATTTGTAGATGATATTAAAAACATATTTTTTAACGGGAAATAATAGTAATTTTTAATTATAATAGTAAGCACTAAGCAATGAGAGAATGTGCAAAGCGATTCAAACCTAAGTTGTCGGTATTCTTACCGAATCACGAGTTTGTTTTTTGAGGGCGGCGAGTTGTGTTTTACGGCCTCTTGTTTTCTTTAAACTCAGCAAAGGACACAATGTGTGAGTTTTTCCTTATCAGTTCATGCATTAAGCCTAACAGAATTTAACTTGCACTTTCAGTTGTCAGTTTCATTTAGTCAATTACTCGTATCTTAATTGTACTGAGAAATACGTATTTTTAACCATGGCTAGATACACATTTACTAAAACTATATATAGAGAAACAGTTTTGTTAATTACTATACAACATATACGAGGTACAGTGTTATTTATATATCAGGTTTTGTCCTCTTCGTTAGATTAAAACATTTAAGGAATACGAAAATTTTAACCTAGTAGGGGAAAGTAGGACAAAACAGGGTACCTAAGCTTTAAATAATTATACTGAAGGCTTTGTAATTTTAATTTGTACTCGCTAGCTGGCTAGCTAGCTAGGTAAATAAATTAAATTAAATAAAAATTAAATTAAGCGAGTTCAGGAAAATAATATTTTGTAATAGAATATGAGAACATTTAGCCAATGTACAGATAAGTTTTGAATTGTCTTAGAGAAAGTACTTTTTGTAAAATGCAGGATTTTTAAAACAACAGAAAATACTCTGTTTTGTAGGACCGATAGGATTAAAACAGAGTAGGCCTACAATCTGAATAGTTGACAATTCCTTGGTACTAAATATTAATTATATATAATTTACTATTGTTTCAGATTTACAGTGACTTTAACTATTGATTTCTGTAAGAGAGTAAATAGTAACAGTGAGTTTTGGAATGAACTTACCACATACAATTTCATGCCCGTCTTCAGTTTGAAAAATAAACAAAATTATTAATTGAAGTACAAAAATTACAACAAAAATATAAACATAAATATGAGGAGTATAAATATACTAGCTACATTCATCCATTCCACGACAGTTATGATGGATCCCCTCTCTGCAGAAGTAAGACGTGCTTCCTTCTTCAACCTAGATGTGTTTTTGAGGACCGTTGATATGCCAGTCTCATCGACATTCCAAATTCTATTGCGGGAGAACTGATGTTTGAAAATGTTGAAATTATTGTGTCATTTGCGGAGGAACATTTCTTTGTGCAATGACAGGGTCCTTAACTTGAAGTTATTCACCCCGATTCTTGCTGGACTCTAAGAGCATGACTCATAGCTGTCGTTAGTGTCGAGAAGCGTAGCTCACTTGTTCTTCAGAGATTATCCGGAGTGCACCACAGACAATGAGTTTGCATTCTTAATGAATGAATGAAAATGTTTTTAATGATGATGATGGGGAATTTTTGGGATGTCATGTGGAACCGGAGTGCCCGAGGAAATTCAGAGGCACATTTATCTGTATTTTTCTATAGGAACTAGGACGCTGATTCTTTGAACGTACATTGTTGTGTCAGTTCAAATGGATTCAGAGACTTTACTTCTCGTAGTAGTCATAATTATCATTTTTTCTATATTAGACTATGTGATTTATTATGGTCTCAATTAATCCTTTGTTATTAAATTCAGTTTTGTATTTCTCTCTCCGTTCGGCATATAAAAGTCGTTCTGGGATTCTACCGTTCTCATCCTCTCGATATATTTCCAATTCAGCATGACATTATGAATAAAATCTAATATCTGTTACGTAATTAAATCTCGTAGAATATCTGATTTTCATTTATAATCCAGCGTTTCTTGTAGCTTCAAATTCCATTACCCCTTGATACTAACAATATGTTAACTGAGATAATTTTGAGGATGGATGATTTGAAGCCATGTATTTCAGCTTGGTGGACAGAGACACACGTGGTGTCAGTTGTTGCATGTTGTACAACAGTAGTAGGCCTGTTGTTTTGAACAAAACTTAGTATCTAACTGTAACCGTACTCCTAGTTACGAACTACATCACCGCAGCAAGCCCTCTCGAAATAGTGGCATTATTCAGGACTCTAGGACGTGGACTACATGTCCTGACCACATGACTAAGTACACCCAACTATTTTCCTCTGAGTTCAAAGAAGCCGTTCTCAACCTATGAAATGTGTACCACTGTTATCTGATAGACTCGAACTAACAAATAACCAGTCACCGGCTGTGGAGTAGCGGTTAGCACGTCTGACCGTGAAACGAGCGGGGAAAGTTATCTGGTTGAGGTTTTTTCCTAGATTTTCCTTCAGCTAATCGAAACAGAACTGGTGGATAACTTTCGACGATGGACCTCGGACTCATTTCCACTTCTCTCTTTCATCATAATCTCCGTTTCTTTCCTAGGTTTCGGGCTTGCTCCGATGTAGAGTCAGCTGCGGATTGCCGCCGGACTTGGACCGCGTGAATATGTGGTCATTGTTGTTGGTGGTAGCGCTACGCACCGTGGGCTCTTCATCGGAATCATGGTAACTCGTGGGACCGGGGTTGAGGCACCACGGTGAGGCCTACACGGAATGGTATCGGGATCATGTGGGCTGTAGGGAAGTTCGGAGACGACACCAGCGGGATCTGCGCGTGGGGAGCCTTAGGGCATGCACACATCCCGGGTAGCACAATGGGCCCATCTGAGCGGCCTGCGTGCGAGGACAGTCCCAGTCCGTGCTCTCCCTTAAAGGGGGAATAATAAATAGATGGCAGAAGTTTATACTCCTCGACAGGTCCATAAACCGCAGACTCAGACTAGAGGCTCTTAACTCCTGTATATTCCCGGTGCTAACATACGGTTGCCAAACCTGGGCCCTCACAGAGAGGCAAAAGACGAACATCGAAATATGCCAAAGCAAAATGGAGAGGAAGATAGTTGGCGTTTCACTGAAAGACAAGGTCTCCAACACGGAACTAGAGAAAATTACAGCTTCTGAGAACATCACACAAAAAGCCCTCATAACGAAGTGGAAGTGGGGGTGGTCATGTAGCAAGGCAGCAACAAGGCAGTTGGGCGCGAGAAACCACCATGTGGGACCCGTACATAGGAAGGAGAACACAAGGCAGGCCAAGAAGAAGATGGGCAGATACATTCAAGCAGCAGCTGGGAGGGAACTGGTCAGCCATCGCCCGCAACAGGAACGAGTGGAGACAGATAGTGAACAAACTCATATGGATCTAAAATTTGACAAACTCTAGTGTATCTCACATAGTGAATGTGAATGTAAATATTGTTCACGTGAAATAGCTCATCGTGTGAACCACACCAACCGAGCTTCTCCTTCTGTAGGAGGCCCTAGCCCTTCATGGGACACAGTGGCTTCATTCATTCATTCATGTAAATCTGCCGTTTGCTCCTCTACAGCCCTAAATATTACATTATCTACCTAATTTTGTTCATTTTCATGATCTATGAATCAGTACGTTTCGAAAATATCAATGCAAATTATAATCAATGTATATTATTTTCATTCTAATAAGGGCATGGACTTATTTGAAGTCGTTATGTCGAAATATCACAGAAAAATGATTTTTCTCTAATATGACTCTGAAGATATTATTCTATGACTTATTCGTCACATCAAAATTAACATAAAATGAAACAGCATAGAGCATCGTTCCTAAAAAGAATGATCAGAGGAACTAATGTATTGGTTAAATTATTCGCATAATATCATATCGCTGTTAGTAGAAAATGTTTTTGACGTCTTTAAAATGTCGTTTCAGCAAACTCTGGGATTTATGATGGAAGATGGAAGCGTGTTAGTGGCTATTTTTTCTGTCGTTGTGTGCTCTAAATCTAAGAGAAAGTGGCTAAATTAGTGATAATATTTTGTCTTTGTGAAATTAAAAATTAATTCGAATGCGATTGTGGGTAAATTGAAAAGTGTTTTGTATTAATGTTTCTGTTAGAGCTATGTAATAAAACGCTAAAATTATATGGAACATATAATTAAAAAGTATAATATCCGTTATTTGGTCACATCCCATGTTTTGCTATTGTAATGAGCGTATAGATGACAGCACATAATATGAAATGTAGTAGTTGATTTAATACCATTTTGACCATTCAAGTGCTAATAGATTTATTAACAAAATTAGCTAAAGGCAGAAATTTTACGCTAGTCTTCTGTGAGAACATAATTGTGTAGCAGAGGCTTTGAGACATGTAAACACATTAAAACAAATGTGAAACCAAACCGAAATAATTTACTGCTAGAGGTCATATTACAATCAGCAACTGAGTTAATTTTTGCTAATTACATAACAGTAAATATTTTAAAATATTATTCAGGTTAGTGCTTCTGTAGCTCGGAAAATTCATTATTTATTATTCTTTTTATACTAACAAAGTGCGCACATACTAAATTCAAAATGCGTTTTAAGATTACGTCATTTTTCGTAGTGAGTTTCTTATTGACATGAAAATAGCTAGGTAAATAGCCTGAAGCCGAAATATGTATTGTTCTTTACATTCTGTAACATAGTGGAATTTCTAGCAATAAATTATTCACTTAGCTAATGACTTTCAGCTTCTGAAACCGGGAATATTCTGCGAAATGTTTTAATGAGAAAAAAAAAAGATGCTTCCAGATAGTTTTGTTCTATATACTATGATTCCTTGCCAGTTAATTTCAATATTGCTTCATTTTCACAATATCATTACCTCATCGTCTCAGGCATTGAGTCTAGAGTCAGTAGTTCGTGTTCTGTCCGAGCATTTTGGTTTTCCTGTCCTTTATTCTTTCAGTATTATTTATCATATCGCATCTATAAGGAGCACACTCTGAGACATATTCTTCCCTAGAACTTCGGTTTGCCCCTCCTTTAAGATTAGTAATAAAATTGATGAATTTTAATCATATTGTTTCACCGTCTCTATGGTGGATGTATCTATTATGTAAACATTCCCAAAGTATTTCAGTTTCCCCTATCATTCTCAATTTATCATTACTGTATCAATTTCTCATTTATCTTGTAACTCAAAACCTTTTTTGGGAGGTAAATTTTATACTTAACTTTTTTGTTTGAAATATTTCAAAGAATAACCCTCCGAAATTAATGACATTATACGGTTCAGTGTGTATACAGTTAACATTGAGGGGATATGCTAGTCTCGCTCCAAAAATGTTAAAGGAACGTTGTTTTATTTTTGGGTATTCTAACAATAGAAACGTTGACAGCAACTTAGACCTCTTTTCTTCTGAGAAGGCTGGAACAAATAACAAGATACCAGAGCCTCCCTTCAATCTCGTCGCCTTTTCTGTTGTTACCGGACATCCCCCACAGCAACACGGTTTTCTGTCGAGATTTCATGTATGGTTGCAACTGAATAGTTCTGTTTGTTTATTTACGTATGTATAAATATTTATTAGACTATTGTCTTATTCCTCCAGCTCCTATCTTACTGTAGAGTCCCAAATCTGCATTCGAGTCGTGGATCTTACGGGGTTACAGCCCCGTATCAGAAGACTTTAAGATAACCCAAAATCCGTCTTTCCAAGTCTTGTGATCAAGGAGGTTGTTATAGGAGTGGTACTGTTGTCGAGGTTTGAATCAGAATAGCGTAAATATTATACAGTTTTCCCGTCTTGATTACACACTTTGTATCACTTATGAATTTAATTATGATAAAGATTTTATAGTGTTAATAAGAGTAACTAACCACTTAGTTATTGCTACTAGCACTACACCTTTCCACATGTATTTCAGAACTAGTACTTTGGTCCAAGATTGTATAATAAAATAATTGAAAAATACACAAATTTGGATAATTTTAGTATCAGAAATTTAAAAAATAGCGTTAGGAATTTAATTTTTAATGGATATATATTGACTTAATATGTATATGTATTTGTATGATTTAAATTGTTAAAATTGAAATTGTATTTTTAAAGTTAATTTATTCCTATAATTTTTTTTCTTGACCCACTTTGTTTCAAATAATTATCTTTGTTTGTGTTAGATAACTCCCTGAGCACGAGTTTTTACTCCTTCAGGGAGGACTGTATTTTTGTACACGTTATTTTGCTAACAATAAACAACAACAATAAAGCGCGATTTGTATTTAAGATTGTTTTTTGTTTAGTAAACTGTCCGAAGACAAGTCTGAACCTCACAAGTGATGCCAACATAGCACCACTTATGAGGAAACTAGACCAGAGGGTAATGGGGTAGGGTGGCCAGTTCCATTCCTCCTCCATTGCATATATCGTCGATTAGCTACATATTCCATCAATCAGACTTCAGATGCATAAGAACATTGCTCTTTCTCTGACACATATCGTCAAGTGAGATGTACTGCCTAATAATAGATGTATTTTTAATTCAATTTTTATTGAAGCTGAGTTTTTGAATGTACTTCACTCCCACCCCCTCTACCAGTAAACGTCCAACCGTACTCCAGAACCAAGGCCGCGTATACAGTCAAAGTCGCCTTACGGTCATAGTAAACAGTACTGAGTTAGTGAGTATAGTACGTTCCAGAAAATATGATCGCGTTTTCCAGCGACGAAAGAGCTTTCAATATTTAATTATATTTTCGCACAGGTAATGTCGTCCGTTTGTCTATGTAGCATCCCGTTTCCCCCATCCGCTTCGCCCCTCTGTAAAGGTTAGTGACTGGGCTGTCTTCACTCTTTACTGAAAACATCAATTTGTGTTAGGAATTGGACGTCTGCGTAATTTTATAAAACTGTTTAAAATAACTTAAATAAAAGAGCGTCATTAAGTAATTAACTGTCACGTAATTTCCTCTCTTACTACGACCCTGCGACATAACCACTCGGATGGACAGTAGATAGCATCTCTGAGTAATTTTATCTTTTCGGATCTGTTAGAAGTGAAGATTGAATTTATAGTACGTAAGGTACTCTTTTATAGAGTAGGTACAGAATTATTTCAACATGAGACATGAGTTACTAGTACGAAGAACGAAACTGGTAATTGGAATTAGGTACAGTACGTACAATAGTCTATAGTACGATAATATGCACAAAATAACTGAAGCCTGTATCGAAATGAACGGCCACTATTTTCAAAAATGTGTTTAAATATTCATATTATGATTTTATTTTTCAATTTAACTTCATTCTCTATATTGTACTCTAATGTGCTGTAGACAGTATAATATACACTGCATAATGAATACGTCCGCATGGATAGCTCAGTTCGTGAGAAAAAAAAATTGTTAATACAGTACTGTATTTAGATTAAACAAAAAACCTAATGAAAATTATCAAACTCAAAATCGCGATATTTTCTAGTTTACGTACATGGATGAACTACTTTTCTTCCCTCCTATACCTAGCAAAGTGATTTGTTTGTATTTTACGCCAGTATCATCGAACTTCAGTCGTGGAAAGGGATAGCAAACGGTGTTTCCGGTTCTCAACCGTTAATCTAAAGGTATAGCCGGGTTAATATTAGAAATGTTAGTAAAAATAAAATGATGTCCCTGTACATATCAGACAGAACATCAATCATAGGTATATTTCATATTAATCAACTTAATTTCAAAAAGCTTCATTTGTATTCAATTTAGTTTCAGAAAGCGTCATTTGCATTTCATAAATAATACATTGAATTTCAGAAAACATAATTTGTATTTCAGAATAAAAACAAATTATGCTTCAGAAATCGTCATTTGTATTTAAGGAAAAGTAAATTGCATTTCAAAAGTATGAACTCACAATTTGCTATTTTCAAGGTCTGTTCAATGTCAAAAATTTCACTGTAGTGTTTTCCTTATCCAATGCCAATAACAAAACTGTTTGGAAAATACACAGAACAATTTACTATTATCTTTTTATTTTATTCATATTATAATTAATACATTTTGCTCTTGTACAATTGAACAAGACATACAAAAATTACACTGATATTTCAGACATTTTCATTGAATAAATAAGATTGAAACATAAATATTTTATTATTATTATTATTATTATTATTATTATTATTATTACTACTACTATTACTACTACTACTACTACTACTACTACTACTACTACTACTACTACTACTATCATCAACAATCTTAATTCTGTATTATATTTTTTTAAAAACAAAAAACACAAATAAAATGATAATAGTATATTTTTCTCCAATGTTGTGAATCTTACTTCCAAAATCATCCGTAATAACAGGAGCGGATAATGACAATTTACCACAGTGGCTTGAGTTGCTTGTTTACGATGTTAGAGAATACACAATGTCATCAGCATGATGAGTGGCTTACAAATGCTCGCCCGAGGGAATTAACACCATATTCTAGAATGAACGACAGTCTCATGTCACTTGTCCCTTGAACTTATGTATAGTTAGCTTTCGTTTATTTGCACAGTAAGTAATTGAAGGGTTCAGAACCATAGTGGGCCAAGCACCATTTACTAAAACCGTAGAAAACGAGGGTTAAAATGAAGTTATCACCATATTTCAATGGAAACATATAGCAAGTAATATCAAATATACACATTCAAACTAAATGATACGTTAATCTTCATTAAACTATGATATTCACTTAACTTTAACCCTTGCTTTCTCCGTTTTTAATAAATGGCGCTTGGCCCACTATGGGTCTGAACCCAAGCAATTCCACTATAACACGCAACGTATTCCGAATAATAGGTACAGTTTTATTAAAGTATGAAAGCGAATTATTATACTCGTTCACCCCCCGCTACAAATAATGGTACTCGTTTAGTGAAAGTCTTTTAGATAATCTTATTGCAATTTGAAAAGTTCAGTATCATTAAGATATTATGGGAAGGAGTTTTTAGAAGTGTGAAAAATATTCTATGAAAAACTACGAAATATTATATTCTATATTTCAAAATTATAACGTATAAATCCAAATTATAAATAGAAGTTATTTAGAATACGTAATTAAATTAGTATTAATATATTATACTTTGCATAATTACTGTATATTTTAAATAAGTATCTTGTGAATTTGTGATACCGGTAGCCCACTTCATTTTATATATATTTTAATATTCATATACGACTTCGCCGTCTTCATTTGATAATAAATGACTATAAGTAGTCGTACATGTAGATTTCTATTTTTGGAGAAAAATTATTTCCAACACTGGAAATCGAACCCAGGACCTCTCAGCTTCTGCGCAATCATGTTTGGATGTAGGTTATTGCATTATACATATGCATACACACGCCATCATAACATCACAAATATTCCTATAAAAGTTATTATAACCTTTATAAAGTTTTTACATGAATTTTAAACCCATATCAAATTTTAACATATACAGGATGATTCACGAAGATTTACCGTCACTTACGGAGCTTATTTTCGAAGACGTTCTGAGCAAAAAATTGTAATATAAACATTTGTCTTAATCTCAATATTTTCAGAGTTACACTAATTTGAAGTGTTAGTAAAATACCTTTCTTATTTAGTTTTAAGGATAAAAAATATTACAAATAGAGAATGAACTATTCAGAAGTGTCGTTTCTTTATTGGCTAGTTTTCTGAAGCTAAAAAGTGTTGTTAATTGCATTGTACAGATCTTTTTTCAATTTTTAACTAAAAATTATATCATTCTTATGCACTTATCACAAAAATTGTAACAATTATACGACTTTTGGAACTTGATTCTTTACAGTTTAATTATGCATCCTAATGTACAGTCTTAAAGAATTTACAAGAGTGGCGTGATTTATAATAATTACTGAGAAAATGCGTAACGAAATATAATTTTTAGTTACAAATCGAAGAAAAAAATTCTACACGAAGCAACTATTGGATTCACAACACACTTTTAGCTTCAGAATATTACCTAATTAAATAAATGATACTCCTGAATAGTTCATTCTTTATCTGTAATATTCTTTTAACCTTAATGATATTTTACAATAAATTTCAAATTAGTGTAACTCTGAAAGTACTGAGAATAGAACAAATGTCTATATGACATTTTTTTGTTCAGAATGTCTTCGGAAATAAGCTCCGTAGGTCACGGTAAATCCTCGTGAGTCACCCTGTATGTATAATCATGACGATAGGACTATATTTTTATCAATTTTAAATTTTAACAGTATTAATAAACACAAGTAACAAAATATGTAACTTAAGTTTTATGTACAAATGTACCATATCACGTATGAATTTGGAAAATTAGTATTTAAATGCAAATTATTAAATTGAAATTAACATATTTCCTGAAATTACATTAAGTACTCACTACATAAAACTCATGACTTCACTTATTATTATACAATATATAAATTAACATTTTATTACAAGAGTGAATATATTCCACATTGTAACTTATGCTAGATATGGTAAAACAACCATGTATCTGATGATGCCGTACAGGCGAAAACGTTCATACTTTCCTTTCTATTAACATGTTTTAGTAAGTATTAATTTGTAATAAGAATGATAAGTCATATGATTTAAAATTTTAATAAATACATTTTATAGTCGCTAGAATTAGTGAGAGCGAGATGATATTTGGCGAGATGAGACCGAGGATTCGCTATAGATTACATGATATTCGCTTTACCATTGAGGAAAACCTCGAGAAAAAGGCCAACCGATAACCAGCCCAAGAGAGAATCGAACCCACGCCTGAGCGCAACTTCGGATCAGCAGGCAAACGCGCTACCGCCTGAGCTACGCCGGTGGCTGTGAATGTTCTACTACAGGGCGAATCCAAACTCTAAACGGGAACGCTTAATATTCATCCGTCACTACATCGACGCTGCGCGGTGTTCGGTGGGGAAAAAAGGGATTGAAGAGAAGTCATATGGCTCCCCGTCAGAGCGTAGAAATCGCTCTTGGTGCCCAGCCCTGTTCTACGAGTTACATATGTAGTGATGATATTATAAGCAGTATTGAAAATAAATCGCTACATTACATTAATAAATATTCCTGCCGTGAGTACCGTCTCATTGTGGTATAATAGAAAATGAGACGGCGGATATATTGGCAAAGGAAGGAATAAATATTCTGTAGTCAAGTCCCAGCACAATTTCCATAGAGCAGAACGGCCATGAAAATTCACTGCAGAATGAGAGAAATTTTCCGTTACAATCTGGAGGAAAAAAAGTAAGATAAAGATTGGAAAGATGTATTAAATTCGCCCTGCCGGAATATTCCCGAAGGAAGCTGTTGTGAAATTTCACATGACAACATGCCACGTTTGAATACTGGTCATATTATCTAGACCACAATGCATTCTCTGCAATAGTTTGGACATCAAGGATTCCAGACATTTATTTATTTGTTTATTTATGTCTTTATGTATTTATTTGTTTGTTTGTTTGTGTCTATAACAGGGCAAAGTCCCAATTACAATAGACAGTACAGATATTTGTTTAAAACATAGAATTACAGATAACATGAAAAAGGAGATAAAACAGATACAAATGCAAGATACAAGTGTAAATATAAATTACAAATGAAAAATGAAATAAAAAAGAAAAGACAAATAGGTACTACCTAAATAAAAGACACAGTTAGAGATATAAATGAAAAATACAAAATAAAAATAAATGAAAAATATATAAGTATAGATATCATAGCCAAAAATGTAAAATGTAGCTATAATTGGCAAATTACAGAGTAATAAATAGATATAAATATTATTTAAAATCAATTATCTTCGTATATTAATAAGAAAATGTTTATATTTCATGTAAGAAATGCTTAAATCTAGATTCCATGTTTTACATATTTCATTCAAATTTGAACATATTTTTAACACTGGTGAATTTTTATGTGCTCAAGTGTTTGGTTTTTTATAATACAACAATTGACGATTTCTTAAATGTGATGTTCTAGCGTTAAGCTGGATTTGTAATAATATTTCGCTATTATCCAGAAGACCGTTCAATATTTTATATACTAATAAAAGTTGCTTAGCAAGTAATCTACGATTTCCAAGAGACATTAAATTAAATTCAGCAAGTAGTAGATAGTGATTTATTCAAATCTGTCCATTATAAAGCTTTTCTTGGCTACAATATTTTGCCTGGGCGCATGTAATATTTAACTTATCATAACTAACAGTGACTGAGTCTTAACATTACAACGCTGCTTAAGCGCGAAAGACTTGTTGTTCTGAGCGGCTAAAAACCCGCGACCTCCATGAACTAAGTCGCATTAAAAGGGGTATAGTAATTTCGTGATCAGATATAGGGACACTAAAATAGGATTATTAATTTTTTATCCCATCTTCTTTTATTGATATTCTTAATTGCTTTCGTTGCTTTATTTGTGCTACAGTGTTCGTCAGGTTGACTCCTGTCAAATGCCTATGCGATTAACAAATTAAATAAATTACATAATGGGATCAAGTCATATTCCGCTATCCTCTGGGCTACAAAATTAGAGTTAAGAAGAAAATTAGATAGATTTGTCCTAAAATTCTTCTTCAGGTGACATTTTGAGTGCCACATCCGGCACTCGGTATGTATTTTGTTCCCCCTTGTCTCTATGGCAACTGTGCAGACGTACCGGGTAACGTGTATTGTAGTAAATTCTCTGAGAATCCAAATCCGTTGCCGCTACTTTACGACTGCCTGCATACGAACAGCCTCCCCGTCCGTCCGTAGTCCGTCCATCCCTCCTTCCGTCCCATGTGTCTGCTCGCGCTTTCCATTCTATGGAAATGGAGCCGGGTCTCTTTTTAATGAGTGAACATTTGTCCTCCACCTCCCCGCTAACGGATGCCCATTACGTTGCATTGCATTACATTACAGATGAACGCATCTACATGGATTAAACCCGAAAGCAAGGAAATGGAAACGCTATATATTGAAAAACCTATAGTTGAATGCGAAAAGTTTTTAAAGAGTTTTTATTTTTTCTCTTCCAAGTTTGTGTGGTTTGGGTTATAGAGATATATGAATAGAAAAGTACAATATCCCATTGTGTTAACTTTTGTAAGGGGTTAAATACATACTCATTACACATTCACTCTTTCTTTTTTTAAGTTTCAAACATTAATTTTGTTTGGCCGATAAAATAGAAGATAATACGATGTTGAATTGTGTAAAGTTTTGCAGGTTTATACATAATGCAGCTAGTGGACAAAAGAGAATGATATTACCGTAGGTAGGCGCTGTCATAGCCTGATAGGTCAGAGCTTTGTTCCCTCTTTTGTTTTCGGTTTAACGAATCCCATTTATTCTCGTCTATACAACCTGATTCTGTAGGTTCTTTACGTACTGGAGATAACTACTGAATGAGACACTCAAAATCAGTGAGTCGATTCATCTAACTGAATAAGTTAATCGGGTCATCATTGATGCTTTCAATGGTCCCACACATTAATTGCCTGTCGACATTTAATTGATTGTTATTGAACTCCTCTGGGTATCGAATCTATGGGTTCAAATTACTTGTGATCACTATGTAGAGGCATTGAAAAAGAAAATGTGAATGGATATTCTTAAAGGAAACCTAAAGCTGAGATGTGACTACGATGTATTTTTGTTAAATTAAAAATATACCTGGCATTTTTACAGAATCTGAAAGAGTGTTAATAATTAGTCTGTTACTTTCGTGAATTTCTGTGTCACGTTAAAATAGTTTGAAACAGAGTGATCTACGAAGTTCTCACTCGGTTTATGGAGAAGATTTCTGAGGTTATTTGGAACAAACATATAGATAAATTAATGGGGTCACATTCATAATTACGGAATTACGGTAATTTGAAAACGACAGAAAAACTTTTTGATTTCAGAATTTCACTAACAAAAATACAAAGAATAGATTGTTAATGTAGACTGAACATTTATTTAAACAGATTGAAGTAATTAACAATCAATACAGAATATAATTACAGCTATAGAAATAGAAATAATATAACACAATCAATATAAAAAAGGAGATAGGCTACAGTAATATTAACAAAATTTGAGGACCGAATGAGCAGCGCTCGTGTTCGGTCGTAGTTCAGATATATTATTAATAGGCATATAAGAGAATATACAAAATAAAATAAAATAGGAACTAAAATTAAAATTATAGCTACAGTGAAATTCTATAATATAATAGGCCTAAATTAATATAAGAGGAATATAGAAATTGAAATGAAATAAAATAGGAAATAAAAATTAAAATAACAGCGGCAATGAATTTATATAATATAATATTAACGTAGAGAATAATAATATTGTACGTGAATAAAGTAGGACAATTTATATAAAAATATAAATTCCAAAATTATAGGATACAAATATAATATAGGCTGATTAATTCATACACGTATGCTATAAATTTATTTAATCAAATTGAAGACATTAACACGTTTCTAATTTTCTTGTTATGTTTTTGTGGGTTACATGTTAGAAGTTCTGGATGTAATTTAGCTAAATAATTATAGAAACGAGGGCCAAAATTAATGCTATGCTTTAGACCAGCAGATGTGAAACATTTAGGTTATACTAATGTTGAATTATTATTTCGTCTTGTGTCATGATTATGTATCAGTCACTTTCATTTAGAGTTGATTCAAATCACATTTTCGGAAATGTTTCCCTGAATCTCAAGGCAACGGTTCGTACGGGTGTGAACCGCACGTGTAGCATTTTGCAGCTTCACACTTTTGTTCCTTATTGTCGCCGTGATATCCAGAATGCATTGAAGCAACTCTTCGCGTGTTTGTAACTTAACCTGAGACACGATATCTTTCATCCACCCCCAGATGTAGTAATTTAAGGATGTCAAATCTGGGGATCTGGGAGGCCAGGTGATACCGTAACTCCGTAATTATGAATGTGATCCCATTAATTTATTTACATTTTTTTGTTCCAAATAACCTCAGGAATCACCCGCATAAACCGGGGGAAAACTTCGTAAATCACTCTGTAGTAATCGATCTAGTCGCAGCTATCAGTTGTTGACTTTTCTCCGTTTATGTGAAGCGCTTGTGCCACTAATGCACTCTGGTCCGAGACATTGCTTATTCTACATACGCTTGGCGCATGAGTGCCAAAGTCTCAGTAAATGTTTTACCGAGTTTAACACAAAATTTAATGTTACTTCTCTGCTCTTTCAAGCTCATTTTACCACATATACCTACACGTCTTCACTAAACGGAGGGGAAAGCTGCACTGTATTACACGTCTTCACTAACGAAGCTGAGACCTGCACTGTATTTCGATTGGTTTCCGGCTGTGTTATTCTTCCCCATTTTCATGCGCAGCCGCACTGAGTCTATACGCCTGAGAGTAGGTCACATACCACACGGACAAGGCAGAGAAGTTGCCTATAGAGCATGGCGTTGCCATGCGAAGTTCCGGCACTTTCTGACTAGTATAAAAGCTTTGATTGTTAACTGGAGAAACACGAGTAACTATCAGTTATATTAATTTATTTCTTTGTAAGATTGATCTATATATTTTATACGAGTTTAATTCTTTGTATAATTATCCCATTATTCGTATTGTTTTAACAAAAGTCAGTAAAAACTTTGTCATTAATCGTGCGTGAATTTGTGTGGAATAACATGAACCATTTTTACTTATTACAGAAATAATTCAGGTATAGACTAATTCTTAATAATCTATTTGTTCAAAATATATTTCTTATTCTCAGACTTCGATAGTTTTAACAAAAATTCGATATAATTATAATCCGTTGTGTGTAAATTTGACAGAGAAATATGAGTACATAATAGTCTCTCTTTATAGAAATGATTGACTATGTTAGTTACATTAATTATTGTCTCGTGATGTTACTTTTTATTCTCGAACTCATATTGTTTTACAAGAACTAAGACCAGATTTATTTCATTTATTTCTTTCTGTATAATTTTTTTATACAGGCTCATGCCCTCTTAATTACCAACATTAGGAACTGTTTATTAATTCAGGACTGTTGAGGTTTTGAAATAAAGTAAAAGCCTTGAGGCGCATGAAGAGAGAAATAAATGCTCGTACTAATGTTTCAATACGCAATGGATCGCTCATCCTTATTTTTCTACGATAAAAGTAATTTCTTATGTAAAAAAAGTGACTTTTAATGTTGTCAATTAAATTCTGAAATATTTGTGCATATTATATTATATAGTATGTTGGTTTTATTTTATATTATTGAATAAAAACCATTCTGCATTATTATTCGTGATTTTCAATGATAATAATTTATTAATAATCTTTGTGACTTAATCCTCCGTCGTATATATTAGCTTCAATTCTGGCTAGACACATCAGTTAAAGAATTGATTAATGATATACATTTCTTCTTCTTTGAGATTTTTCTGTACACCTAGAACGGCTTCAGTCTTAAATATGAAGTCATATTTTCGGGCTTCCTTGAATTGGCATGAGACGGATGCAGTGGGATCAGCAGAACACAATATTTCTACCTAAAGCAACTCAGAATACCCATCGACAGATAAACGTTATCTATGCCATAGGCGGGATTCGAACGCACCGTCATGGCTTTCATGCAGCGCCAAATCTAAGAATTAATCGTATACCAAGTTGTTGATCAGAATTGCGTAAATATTCTCCCTAGACTGCTGGAGGGATAAACCTGTGGAAGGTATTGGCATACTAAAAGCATGTACTCTTGAGATTTATGCAGACAGTTTGCTTATCGAAGCAGGCTGAAACCTGACCTGACAGGCTTTTGGGCGATCAATCTTTCCCACTTCTGGCTACATGGTGCGAAAATACATTTAAAATATGGTAAACATGTATTTCCAACTCACAATTTATCACCGCATTATAATCTGCTGATAGTTCATGTTGTTCGCAGATCACTATTTTAAATTCATCAGAAAAAAAATGTATTGGAAATGCTTGTATAAAAATATTTGTTACAATTTCCGCTGTACAGACATTGCTGATATAACAATGTATTATCTGTGAATTTTTATGCTTTGTGACTAGTGTTATGCCTATGTTGATGCCGTAAATCTGTATTTTAACAGTTTTATATTTTTGTCACTGTTTCTTTCTCTCTCGTCATTTATAACTCTAACTCATGAAGATTCTACCATTGAGACCATTTTGTTAAATGTTTTAATTTTATTACTGTCGAATAAACACTACCTGTTTCATTAACTTCAATGCTTACATTTTATTAGATTTCAACAATGTTTATATGTTTTGCTGTTATTTAAAATTTTATTACTCATTTATCTGAGTATACTGAATATGAAAATAAAGTAGAAGGGTTAATCGCATTGTTAACTCAGTCGGCAGAGCGCTGACTTACAACCATGGATCTGAGTTCGAATCTCGGCAGGAAAAGCCAAGTTTTGAGGTGGCTTTTCTCAGGGTTCTCTGGTTTTTCCATCGTAATTTCTCACAATAAATTCCCCTTTCATAATCATCTCTATCTCGAAAATAGACACTACTTTTGTTTGCTTAGTGCAGAATCGATTGTTCGCTGTAGTGCGTGTTGTACACAGTTCGTCAAGAGAGTGGTAAATGGCAGTGTTTGTGAATTCTAGACGACTTATATAGGGCTCCTACAAAAGAACTTTCCGGTTTCTAATACATGTAATTTACTTTATTTTAATCTGAGGTGCATGAAAATAGTACCAATGGAAAGAAAAATTCAAAAAGTTTATTTCCTTACCTTAAAGATGTTGAATGTGTCCCCTCTTGATAACACGGCACACATCAAACCTATAGTCAAGTTCCACGTAGGTACGCGGATTTTCCAACCCCCAGATTCTGAGGTTATGTTTGTTCACCTTACCAGAAAGATGAAAAGTGGCTTCGTCACAAAACAACACGGAACGAATAAATTCATACCTAATCGTTTTCAATTAAAGTCTGCATACTTATGTAGAACTTTCTTCCTAGCACTTTGTCCTCTGGTTTTTAGGGCTTACAGCAACTGTAATCGGTAGGGATGAAATCGCAACAGCTGGCGAAGAATCTTGCCTTAAAACAGTGTAGCCACCATTTACGGATTGTAGGCCCACTGGATGGATCTGCACCAAACTTTGTTTAGTAATGCCGTTGCACATTAATAACAGACTGGTTCACATGAAAATCAAGTTTTTCTGTCCTTTATAGCAGCCATATCACCTCAACAATGAACAAATTTGTTTACATGCATTATTATGAGGCAGTGTTACCGGCTAGGAAAGCTTAATATTCAATATTATTATTCAATGATATATTTAATTTATTAGATAATCAATGAATGGCATAGCCTTGGCCTCCTACATTATGTGACTCATGAGCAGGGAAAGTTAGTTCATGCCCTAAAGACGTGAAGAATATGTATGCATTTATGCCGTATCACTGTGAAATTATTTTAACAGAATAATAAGGTATAGCTAACTTACGTTAAGTCTATGGATTTTGAAGTGCTTGCCTCATTGCTGAATGCTCCATTTATGCGTTACAGTTCACAACTAAGCAGTGGCGTATGTTTTCTGTTGTCATTCTTCGCATGTTGTCTCTCAGCATAGCTTTGTAGCGCGAAAAACTTCGTTCTACGTCACAAGAAGTAAGAGGGGCTTGCACAAAAGCTGTGAGCTGTTCTGTAGAAAATGTTGTTGATTTTTGGGGTGTTTTTTCCTTCGAGAATATCTTGAATTTCTTTAAGTTGATAATAGCCAGGGTTTTTGGAAATAATATTTGCTGCTTTCTCGTTCACTTTATCTGCTACATTTCCTGGAACTGATGTTAAACTGGATATTGTTCTATCGAAATCTACTAAAGACTGCACTAAAGGAATACCAATTGCTAACTTGATGGGCTCCTATGAGGGTGTCATCGTTATGATCGAAATTCATAAATATAAATTAATCGTGTTTACGAGGTTGCACGCTTTTAAAAATGAGGGAAAGACAAATAAACATACATAATATGCAGTTTCCCTACATAAATGTTAAAATATGATGTTTTTATAAATAGAGGCAAAATATGCCCTTTTATGCATAATAGAAGTAATATCATTGTATTCAGAAATTTGTGATTCATGTAGATAATCTTTCAGCATATTCACACAGCGGTAGAGAACAAATATGCAAATGCATGAACTTCCTTTCCCTACTAATGAGTATTAAAAATTTGACAGTAGCTGTAGAAATTATGAATGGTTAATGAAACATCAAAACTAAACTAATATTTGAGGTTATGACATTTTATTTTGAACTAGATACTTTTATTTAGTTGCCATAGACCTACTTGGTGGTTCACTTGCTTGAAAAAATCCATCAGAAAGCCACTTTTTCTACAATAATGCTATGAAATTAATCGAACATCTGTCCCTCCGGTGAAAAAGCGTTTGTAAACTGAGTCACCCAAAAACAGCGAGATTTCTTGACTATGGGGTCATTGCAGCAATACCACGGATTTGGATACGATAAACAAACACAAACGTATGTAGTAACAAGTTTCAATGAATTTTAAAATACATCGCTGCGTAAATATTTTATGGATTACCTTCAATGCTCTTCTGTTTATTGTTACACAGTTGAATGTTTTCCGACGGATAAATACACAATATCTATTCCCGGAGCTCGATTCACACAACGTTTTATTAATTTTGTGGTTTCCACAGAACGTATATTTTTGAAATACCTCCAGGTCTCTACGAGTTACAACTCATCAGTATAATTGGCATTTTATACATATCGACATGTTGCTTCACACGTAACCTCAAAGTATGTGGAGAACAAAAACTTCTTTTTAATCGACGTTTCAATTAAATCCAATATTTGAATACAGCTACTGTATGTAAATTGACTTTTAGTTTTCAATAATTAAACAGTAACAATAGTGAATACAATTACGCAACATTGTATACAAATTCATGAAAATTAAAATGGTCTCCCAATATTGTTAAATGGAAAATGTAGATCGGTACCGTTCTGAAACACACCATGCTAAGAAAGATAAATGTAATTCATGTAACTCATACTTGGACTGACGCTTATTATAATGATATATTATGTATATATTATATAATAATTGTGTGACTGCAACCTGTGTATATTTTGTGTGGCTTTACTTTGTTTATAGTGTTTCTCTCTCTCTCTCTTTATTTTTTGTGTAGCTTTATTTTGTAAATAGTGTATTTTTTTCTCTGTTTATTTCTATTATTGTATTTGTATTCCTGGTGTTGTGGAAGAGAAGGCCTGATGGCCTTAACTACACCAGAATAAATAAATAAATAATAAACGAAAATTGCAGTTTAAAATTAATAAAAAAATGGTTCGATTTAAAGTCACTTGTAATTAATAAAGATAAAACAATAGCTATTCCATTTTCTTTAAATAATAACGGTAATAAATCAATTTCATCTATACTACAAATTAAAATGCATAACTCTGATTGTTCCAAATTTAAAAGGCATGATGGGACCGATAAGCTAATTTACTATTAGGACAATTGAAATTTATTTCATGTGCCGTCTATGCTTATCCTTATTTAACAAGTATATTGGTTATATAATATTTTGTTACATAATATATCAATTGAACGTTTTCGGCTCTATGGAGCCATCATCAGAAACAAGTAAGCCCATATGTATGATATAAGTACACAGTATATTGCCGTACAAGTAAACTCAATTAATATTATTTAACATGCTTCTGTATAAAATCGATGATTGTATGACAATAATTACATTATAAATACAAAGCGGCTATGTAGGCCGTATTAGAGTGTTAAAATTGTTAATGATAAAATTACATAAAATACTTTAAAATTATTATAATCAGAAGTAATAGTTGTCCAGTTTGGTGCCTGTGTGGATTTCCATAATTTGGTAGTAGCTGGGTTGCTTTCTGTCTTCAGTGAGTTCAAGAACACATCCGCTACCCTCACCATATTGTTGCCCCAGCTACTACCAAATTATGGAAATCCTCACAGGCACCAAACTGGACAACTGTTACTCCTGATTATAATAATTTTTAAAGTATTTTGTAATATTGTTTGTAATTGTAATTGTAAATTTAATACTAATTGTAATTTTATTGTTGATATTGTAGTTGGAATCTCCTGGTAGAGGGGCAGAGAAGGCCTGACGGCCTTATCTCTACCAGGTTAAATAAATAAATACTACTACTAAATAAATGTAATTTTATCATTAACAATTTTAACACTCTAATACGGCCTACATAGCCGCTTTGTATTTATAATGTAATTATTGCCATACAATCATCGAGTTTATGCAGAAGCATGTTAATTAATATTAATTGAGTTGACTTGTACGGCAATATACTGTGTACTTATATCATACATATGGACTTACTTGTTTCTGATGATGGCTCCATAGAGCCGAAAACGTTCAATTGATATATTATGTAACAAAATATTGTATAACCAATATACTTGTTAAATAAGGATAATCATAGACGGCACATGAAATAAATTTCAATTGTCACTAATCTGATTGTTCCGATATAAATTGCAATTGTTCAGTTATTAATGAAGTTAATGAGGTTAAATACTTAGGTATAATTATTGATAATCATTTAAAATGGAATAATCATATTCATTATATTTGTAATAAATTATATTACTTTGTTATTCTAAGAAATATTTTGTCAATTAACTGTTTACGTGTAATTTATTTAGCATTATTTCAATCTATATTTATGTATGGTATTATAGGTTGAGGTGGAACTTATAAATCCAACCTTTATCCGTTAATTTTACTACAGAAAAAAGTATTAAAAATTTGTTTAAAAAAGCAGAAAGATTACACAACGAATTGTTGTTTAAACATTGCAAAGTTTTCAACATTAAACAAATGTATTATTTTATTTTATTAAAATAATTTCATAGAAATTTTAATAACTTTGAATGGTATATACATTAATATAGAAACATAAATATGAATTCTCTGCGTTTGTGTGAAGCAAAATGTAAAACCAATTCAGCTTTTTATCATAGCATGAGTCAAGGTCCCAGATTATTAAACAAATTTTATTCCAGTAATATTTCAACCACGAATCCTCTCCAAATTAATAAAAAATTAAAAAAATTATTGGATTTATAGTTTAGGTTTAAACATATTAAACACTATTTCATCTGTATTCACTCTCAATTTTTAATTTTATTTTTGTCTGTATTGGAATTCCCTCCTGAGCACGAGTCTTACTCATTCAGGAATGGATTAGTTTATCTTTCATTGTATTTATTAATTTGTATTCATTTCAAACTTACTAGCAATAACAAATAAATAAATGATTAAAGAGCGCGAATTTTGAAGGAATGTAATTAAATTTAAAATATAATACAATATAATATAGACCTCTGATTGAGATTCTGATTGATATGTACATGTAGGTTATTATCAAGCAGTACATCTCAATGGATGATATGTGTCAGAGGAAGAACAATAATTGTTTATATGCATCTGAAGTCTGCGGTCCCCCGGTTGAAATCACTGCTCTAGAACGTTTGAGATACTGTAGTACATTGTAAAGCCAGAATGTAAATCACACGGTTAGGGTGAAGCTAAATAAAAATTAATATCCATACGCTGCTTAATTTGAGAATAATAAGCTTCTGAACTACAAGCTAGCCTACATAACTTCGCTACATAATAAAAAAAATTGTTAGACTAGCGCTCACGCTGCTAATTCGTCAGACTCTTAAACAGTACTAGGGAAACTCGAGAGCGCAGGACCTACTAGCCAATGTTTTAGTTGAACCATATGGGTGAACACCTATGAATGAAATAATATTAGACGCAATAACGAAATTTGGACACCCTTTCGCATAATGATGAAATTAAATATAATATTACTACTATCTTAGTCTGTCCCGCGCCGTGAAGTCGCGGTCTAAGGCATTCTGCGTAGGACTCGCGTTACGGAATGCGCGCTGTTTCGAGTCCTCATGGAGGAAGAAATTTTATCTTGAAATTTCGGCCCGTGTATGGGACTAGTGCCCTCCCAGCATCGTGATGCATTTGGAGAACTACGATAGGTAGCGAAAATCCGGTTTCGCATACCAGCTATAACGGCTGGGGGATCATCGTGTTAACCACACGATAACTCCATACTGGTTGGATGATCGTCCACCTCTGCTTAGGCATGTGGACGTGAGGCCAGTAGCCGGCTGGTCGGTCTTAGCCCTTCAGGGCTGTAGCGCCATGGATTTACTTTTTACTATCTTAGCCTACAAATTTTCAGTTATCTACTTGGAAGAAAAGGAGAATTAGGAAGACATTTAAAACTTCTAGTCGACGATTTCATTGCTTGTGCCGAAATGAACCATTTGTTGTACTCGTATAATCGTGAAAGATTATGATGTTGATAATGATAATTATTATGATTATAATGATGCTGACCTATAGAACTTACAGCCTTAGACAAAATTCTTCTTCTCATAGCCCATAATATACGGTAGAACTACAGTGTAGTATATACAGTCACGAAGCTCAATACATAGTAAATATGCATCCATAGATAGTTGCTAACCACTAGGATCGCTAATATCGCCTCATTACAGACAATGCGATATAGTACCGGCGCAGTCTATTGTTCCTAGCACCCTCACAACTCAAGCTTCGTGACTGTATATACTAGACTGTGTTAGAACTCTCATGATGTATTGTACGGGTCGCCATGTAAGACTGAAAAACTGTCATTCGTCCATGAAACCAGAGTGAATATAATACCATATGTACAGTATATATTATATATAGTCTATATATAAATAATGTAATTTCAATGCAAATAATAATATTTAGTTGAAAATTGACCTCTGTATGGCCGAATATGAATAATTTATCTGTAAGTTGCGAAGCAGTCAATTTTGCATTTGTATTTACTTAACAACGCTTTGAACTGTAGACGTCAATCAACTTCGAAATTGAACCTGGACGAGAAATGGCCGACAGTTTTTTCCTGGAGTCCTCTGCCAGGGACAGGATTCTTTTACTTACCGTAAATCCACTATACTGATCTCCCTGCTTTATTTCCTTCCGGAGGAGGAGGAAGCCATAGTAAAGATTTCATTATATTTTTAAATTCATTGTTCTCGGCCGGATTTGAACTCGCGATCCTCGGATTGAACGGATAACACGAAAACCACAAGACAACCAAGGATAACGAGAGGTAATTTCAAATGAACTCCCTATAGTTAGTATTAATAATTAAAATTGAAAGTTCTGGATACGTTTAATAGCAATGCGAAGTGTGACTGTAATCGTATTTTGAAATCACGAAAAATGAACATTTGAAAAGTGATTAAGAAACTCATTTGACTAGACTTGTTTTCAGAGACCTTAAGTTCCACTATGTTTGTCGTTTTATGTATTTTTATAGAGATTCTTGGTTATAAACTTTGCGAGTAGAAAATGAGATGCGTGTGTTTTTATTAGTGTTGTGGGATTTAATCGATTAATCGATAGATTTCTATTATAAGATTAATCGATCAAAAATATTTCATCGAATAATCGAGTCGATTAAAATTATTCGGTTGTAGTTGATACTAAATATTTTGTTAATACAAACTCGTACTAAAAATTTCGACAATATTTCTGTCTCGGAAATTGCTTACTTAAAAGCACAATAGCACTGTTATTTTGTAATTAAACCAGGTAGCGTAGGGAAAATCTTTGCACAAACACTTCAGAAAGAGATGGAGATATAAGGACAGTAACCAAGTATACCTCTATTGAAAGTTCAAACACAATGCGAAACCCTTATTAAGTTTTATGGTTTTCCAAGAAAATTTCCACATTGTTGTCAGCTCATCTTCCTAGCATATGAAATACATACTTTTCTGGGATTCATCCCCCTCATCCCTTATAAAATAGCCATGTCTACACTGTGTGCAAGTGAGAGCGAAATTACCTTCTTCTCTTTCTAAAATCTGGTAATTCGATTACAATAGGGGCCAGTCCTTTGTTCCGACCGCTGTAATTTTGCAGTTGCAGTTTCTGTACGGTGTTTGTATATAAAGGTTGTGTGTTTAGTTTGATAAAGAAAAAAAATCAGTTTTCTGTGGTTTGTAAAAAGTGTAAACTCCATTACAGTAGGGTAAATTAGGGTCTGTTGGACAGTCGGGTATGTTGGACACTTTCTACTTTAACGTGTTACCACAGTGGGGCTACTTCCGTCATTGACTTCTAGCAGAATGTGGTGCCCACAAGTGGCGAGGTAACACGTTAAAGTAGAAAGTGTCCAACATACCCAACTGTCCAACAGACCCTAATTTACCCTATGTCATATGAGAATTTGAGAGGTAAACTCGGTGAAACGTTTGGATTTAAATTGAACGATCGTGGAGAAGTGCTTGACAGAAAAAAAGTTTTTTTTTCGTGTTTAGTGATGCAGGAAACTTTGTTACTAAACGTAGATCAGCACTTAATTCGGAGCATGTGAATGCACTCACATGTTTAAAATCATGGATGAAATAGTATTAACTAGGTGAGTCTTCATAGTTTTTGTTATTTATGTTTGTCTCAAAAATTCCCGGAGAAATTAACACAATAAATCATAAGCCTCATAGTAAATATGTTAGTAAGTAATTAAAATAGTTGTTTTGTAATATAACGATACAATATATACAGATATACAACATTTAATAATTATGCTTATCACCGAATACAAGTTAAATTTAACAGTGATTAATTGTGTATTACAGTATATTAAAACATTTTTTCAACTCGACCAGAACTCGATTAATCTATCGAGTAATCGATTAAAATCAAATAGTTAATCGAGTGAATATTTTGATCGATCAACAGTACTAGTTTTTAGACATCACATCTTAAAATGTTAATGTAATTACACTTAGTGAAACCGATTTATAAGGTTTTAATTGCCTATCTATTTACGTTCTCAAGCAGTAGATCCGTATTTACAATTAAGCAAGTTCTAGATCTCATTGTTTCATTTTAGTCTTTTATATTGTAACATGAGAACAGAAGGAAAGAATAAGGCGTTTAAAATGACTGTGATCTCTGATTTAATGAAGGGACTGGGGATTCTTTCAAACAAGCTTCATTAAGCTTCAATAGGACAACCCTGCAAGCCAAACAAGGAGCTCAGCAGGCAGACGTATAATTAACAAATGTCTGCAGCAGTGGATTACTGCAAGGTGAAGACCAGATTTGATCCAGCTGAGCTTCCTAACTGAGGGATAAGCTATAGCGATAAACTTGAAAAGATTTAGGATGCAAAGGATATCAGCTTATGTTTTCGTAGTGCGAATCCATTTATTCGTCAATTACGCATTTTCCTGAAAACGTAATAATTCTGTCTATATTTCGTATCTAAATTCACTAACTTCTGATTCTCAAACGGAGTGATATTATGTAGTGCATGTTGGAGGGCTGTTGATGACTGTTGTGTTACTTTTGTATTTATTGTGTATTTTTTTTTTCTTTTCTGTTTGTTTTTATTGCGTGTGTGTATTTTTTATGTCTTATACAGTATTTATATTTATTATTTGGGCTGTTTATCGCAATTTTGATAAGGAATTGAATTTGATTGTTTATGTATAGGCCTATTTCACTGCTTTCTTTTCTTATCTTGCATTTATTTTATTTTTATTATTATAATTTTTCTTGTGTGAAACCTCGTGTGAAATTGGATTAGTTGTAATTGTGTTAAATATAATTATGATAATGATAATTGGTTATAACAATAATAATTATTATTATTGTTTTATTATTAGTAGTATTGTTTATTTTTTCTTTGAAGGTTCTAACTGTGCATGGTTATAGCATGAATGGCCGTACAGGCTTGTGCGAAGAATCTTGTGTGCATGTGTGTATTTATTATATATAAATAAATGCACTTCATTCATTCATACTTAATATCTATACCAACTTTATTGATATCCTTCATTTTAATCATTATTATACTTACTTACGTACAAATGGCTTTTAGACAATCCGGATTTTCATTGTCGCCCTCACATCCATAGTCCCTGTCTCTCTGACGTCCATCAACGTAACGTTTTCCTGCATTACTTACACAATATACAGAGTGTATAGAATTGTTATTGCAAACTCCACGTTCTTGTACAGAGGGCAGAGTAAATGAAGTTTTGAATAGCAACCCATTTCCGGATTCTCACCGTGCCACAAGGAAAATCAAATGAAGTATTTATAAAAAATAAAAATAAATACCGGTATTCAGGAAATAAATTCCTAAACTGTTTATACATGCATCGGATTCTGATTTGTCATATATAAATTTTCTTACTGCAAACATAATATTGAGTAATTTTAAGATTACTTTCCTGAATATTTATGGAAAATACTCCTTAAGAAACTTAATCTGATTTGTTTGATTACATTTTATTTATTGTTTGTGAAACATTTAATCATGCTTAGAACTTCAAAAGTTTCCAAATGGGTGCAGAGATTATATAAAACCTTTGAAGGATATAAAATGTCAAACTAATGCATATCGTGCAGCACCGTTCGCTGAAGAAAGAGTGCAGCATAATAATTTTTTTTCTATTTCGAAGTTTCATTGTGATAAATAAAGTGTTAGGTTAGAAGGATAAATTTTGTTACCACTGATTAGAACTTAATCTTAATCTTTGGACAATATCAACAAACTTTTAACGTGTAGGCAGTACACTGCGGAAGACATTCCTGATAAACGCTGTTTTCGCGACACACTCGCTATAAGTTAAGTGAATATCTCAAAGTTCGTGAATAACAGATAACGAGCACAGAAGTTCTATCGATATGCGTCATCTAGTTACAGGTGACTGATAGGTTATTAGGTGTTTTTATATTTGTCGGTTCTCTTGGCTAAAAGTTCTTGTTTTGTGACTTCGCTCATGATATGTTCTCAATCTTACACAGTCACTTTTTCAGAAAACATGGAACTTGCAAAATCTAAACAGTTGTAATTAAAATAAAACAATAAATTATACAGATATTTTTTTCAGTGAACTATGCTGTATTAAATGCTTATAAGTTCTCTTTTTCTTCATCACGTTCCACCCTCCTTTTCTACCGACTTAAAATACAATGCGGTGTAGGGGATTAATTAAGTATCTTTTAACCAATATTCGCTCGTGCGAAGGATCTTGTGTACACGAGTTTGTATAATTTATCATGCATCAATAAATGCACTTATCTATCTATCTATCTATCTATCTATCTATCTATCTATCTATCTATCTATCTATCTATCTATCTGTCTGTCTGTCTGTCTGTCTGTCTGTCTGTCTGTCTGTCTGTCTGTCTGTCTGTCTGTCTATCTATCTATCTATCTATCTATCTATCTATCTATCTATCTATCTATCTATCTATCTATCTATCTATCTATCTATCTATCTATCTATCTATCTATCTATCTATCTATCTATCTATCTATCTATCTATCTATCTATCTATCTATCTATCTATCTATCTATCTATCTATCTATCTATCTATCTATCTATCTATCTATCTATCTATCTATCTATCTATCTATCTATCTATCTATCTATCTATCTATCTATCTATCTATCTATCTATCTATCTATCTATCTATCTATCTATCTATCTATCTATCTATCTATCTATCTATCTATCTATCTATCTATCTATCTATCTATCTATCTATCTATCTATCTATCTATCTATCTATCTATCTATCTATCTATCTATCTATCTATCTATCTATCTATCTATCTATCTATCTATCTATCTATCTATCTATCTATCTATCTATCTATCTATCTATCTATCTATCTATCTATCTATCTATCTATCTATCTATCTATCTATCTATCTATCTATCTATCTATCTATCTATCTATCTATCTATCTATCTATCTATCTATCTATCTATCTATCTATCTATCTATCTATCTATCTATCTATCTATCTATCTATCTATCTATCTATCTATCTATCTATCTATCTATCTATCTATCTATCTATCTATCTATCTATCTATCTATCTATCTATCTATCTATCTATCTATCTATCTATCTATCTATCTATCTATCTATCTATCTATCTATCTATCTATCTATCTATCTATCTATCTATCTATCTATCTATCTATCTATCTATCTATCTATCTATCTATCTATCTATCTATCTATCTATCTATCTATCTATCTATCTATCTATCTATCTATCTATCTATCTATCTATCTATCTATCTATCTATCTATCTATCTATCTATCTATCTATCTATCTATCTATCTATCTCTGTCTGTCTGTCTGTCTGTCTGTCTATCTACTTATTATGTATTTGTTTATTCTTCTATTTATTTATTATTGTACTTTATATAGAGATATATTTTCTAGAAAATAAAATTAATTTGTATTGACGTTGTTTCAGCGTCACTTTTTGTAATGAATTAACAACTCTTAAATGCCATTTCTCGATGTTTTCCTATCCATAATATTTCTCGACTTTCATGCTCTACCTCTTGCCGATGACATGAAACTTGCTCCGTGTGCTATAGTAAGTAGGTGAATATTGACTTTCTCCTATATCGACGGAGGGGTGTACTGTATAAGGATTGACTGGGAAGATCTGACTTTGCAATTCCTACAATTAATCTAATATAATAAAATAAGCTTTTGTCATTTTTCGTAAACTGCAGTATCGCTTGATAAACTTGAACTATACGAAATAACCGAGAAGTTGGCATACCCCAATTATTTTCATCACTATGATGATTATAATGAATGCTCGAAGTAGACACTTACCTGATGGTTTAAGAGTCCAGAACATCAGTATGGAGACTGTCATTGTCGTAGTACAGCTGCGCCGTGTTCTGTCAAAATAATCCGAGGTCATGTGCGTGAGGAATCTTCTACAACTGCTTGTAATCTTCCTTTGTTCGATACTTGTTATTACTTCGCACTGTATGGTTACCAAGATTATCAACACGCCAACACAAATCTTCACGAAATGAATAAGATACGCCCACTTCTCGGCCATCCTGTACAGAAATGTTTGACATTCAACAAGTTTGAGTCCTCACCTGTGGAGTAACGGCTAGCGCGTCTGACCGCGAAGCCAGGTGGTCCGGGTTCGATTCCCGGTTAGGGCAAGTTACCTGATTGAGGTTTTTTCCGGGGTTTTCCCTCAAAACAATATGAGCAAATTCTGGGTAACTTTCGTTGTTGGACCCCGGACTCATTTCACCGGCATTATCACCTTCATCTCAGTCAGACGCTAAATAACCTAGATGTTGATAAAGCGTCGTAAAATAACCTACTAAAAAAACAAGTTAGAATTTTTCTCCATCTATTTCATTTCTGTAAGACTCTTTATTACGGTTACCTATAATAATTACTCGTATGTTGAACTGTGATCTCTCTATATTTCTATATTTAATACACAGATGCCTAGCAATGAAAACAGCGTAATTGCATGTATAGACAGAGATGAAGGTACTTATCGGACGAGACATAAAGCAGCTCTAAGCACAGCACAAGTATGCTTTTGTGCCTTTTGTGCACACGTTATGGAATGAGTTGAGTGCCGATTCTGCTGCCAGGGTATGCTGGCTCCACCATCCGCCACATGACACATTCCTCTGCAGTTATAAAATTCGTATACCATACATTTGGTGATGGTTTGTCTAACCCATAGGCCTACATAAAGTCGTCAGGCAAGAAAGAATATAATGGACTTCATGCTTCTTATGCAGATTTATGAATCGTCTGGAATTCAACGACACTGTCGTCTGCCAGTCGTAGGACGAACGTAAGTAACATTCACCATGTCGGACGATCGTTCCGGCGTCACGCATATATAAATGGTGTCCTGTTTTTCGAAACGAAGATGATAATTAAAGAGAAATTGCGAAGTGTATTGATGGGATGACGAAAAAAAGCAAGAAAACACCGAGAAAATCCCTCATAACCTTGGCTTTGTCCACCACAAATAAAATTCCACCTTGGCCGAGATTTGAACTCGGGTTCTTGGTCGTCGTTTTCTGAGACTGACTATATTACTTAGTTGTGATAGGAAAATTTGATTTGGGCCGCTCTTCCAGTCCGGGATTCAGTTATCATACAATCATGTTCTGCGATTTAAAGATTATTGCTGCTACCGATTCCTTTTGCATATTGCAAGTAGCTCTGGGCGCCAGATTAATCGCAGTTCTAAAACCTCTGAGTAATATTAAACGGTATTATCGCCCGTAGCCTCCTGACCCATTTAATTAGAACCGTTATTTGTGATAGCAATTAGCAATTAATTATGCAGTAACTAGCGCTTTATAAGGTGTAGTATAAACAGCCTCCTCCCCATAACGATGATGAATGGGGGAAACATTCTTGTTTCGCTATCCCAGCTCCATTTTCTTGCCGCTTTGTCTTAAAAGATGAGAACAACCCTCCTTCAAGGTAAAACGCTATTGTTCGGTACTTTGGTTGGTTCGATCTTTTGGCCATGATAAACTTTGCTTACACAGTCTTAGTAGTTGGTCTTGACTCGTCTTTGCAGATTGATGACAAAATTTTTCGTCTGATACTTTTGAACAAAAATCATTGCAGAATCTGATACAGTTAAGTACTTCGGTGGTTTTTTGTCTTGAACTTTAAGTTTTCCTAGGAAATGAAGGTCCTTCATGAGTTAGTAGTTCGGGTTTTGAATCATATTGAAACTATGAAATAGCGAAGAAGAATATATGTTCTCAAATTCGATATAGTCATGTATGTAGAGGTTGTAACATAGACTTCGAAAAATTTTTAAGTTACTTCAAGGATTGAAATATGGGTAATATTGAAAAAAAACAGAGAAATATAAAGAACAATAAAAATCGGAAAACATTTAAAATTCAAAGTTCATCTTGTACGGGAAGAAAAAATAATTAGATATTTATATAAAAGAATTGCACATGAACTGCAAATGATTGAAACTAAAGAAAATATTGAGGAAGAATAACAAAGGTTAAACAGCAATATTAAAATTAGCTAATGAAGTACTGTACCTACTTAGTCACCTACTGTCACGCACGGTATGTTTGACCACATTTGATAATATGGCTACTTTATTTAAAACAGTCTCAAATATAATTTTATTACGATCATAAAAACAAAAAAAGTGGATTTCTTAATTTTTCACCATTATTTCACCATAGTGTCCCCTTAAGACGGCACATAATAACTTACTAGAAAAGTAAAAATTCATAACGATGGCTTCTAAGCCTGTCTATTTCGTAACCTCAGCCTATAACGCATCTGATTGAAACACAAAATTTCAAAATCGAATATCGGTTAGGAGTTCGTTTGTCATAATATGTCCCTCTGAAATCTTTATATTAGCTTTTGAACTTAAAATTATAATATCATATGGAGAAAACTGTGAAATTAAGCGTGTCTTACTGGCAGGAAACTGGCTGGGAATAAAGTATAAGTTACAATCTACTATTATCACTATTTGTGACTCCAGCGTTGTAACTTGTGATTCCAGAGCTGTGGCTGTAAGTCTCAGTGACTGGTATGAAACGTCTTGAAACGACGTCATAAAACTGCGAAGAAAATCGAGCCACTTCATTTGAAAAGCAGCTCCTCACAAGTCGTCTGGTAGAGCTAATGATTCCGCTTCTAAATTGAATGAATAAAGTATGTTTTATTCTTCTCGGCATACGTAATGGAATGTGAAAATGATGGAATGTGAAAATGTAACTTACATCTAGATTACGGTTTCATAAGACAAACATTGAGGCACATGTATTCAGAGTCAAGATGCTTTCCACTTTCCACTAAAGACTCCATTATACTATGTTTAAGGGTTGTGTCTGTCGAGGCATATGGATTGCATCACTTTCTCCTCCTGTTATTAATTTGTTTCCCTCTCTCCGTGATGAATACAATTTTGTAAGAGTCTCCCCTGAATTCTTGTTAGAACTTTTTTCTCTCGAGATTATGCATATTTTCAGAGGCATATAACGTTGAACTCTTTGATTTTGGGATCAGCGTAACATCGGTGACACTTAAATTAATATTCTGTTATTAAAGATTGATTGGATAAATGCCAAACCCTCTATTTAACATACATTTTCAATATTGCAAATGTTTTTCATAGGCAATGAAATTATGATAGGAGATCAGGGAGAAACAATTGTAGAATGGAAATGACAAAGAAAAGCGACAAACTCGAAGCAATCCTGTACCCTTATTTGGTGAAATTTGTTCCATCTTTCTAGGTTTATACAGAGTGAACTTTAATTTAATTAATTTCAAAGGGTTATTCTTTGAGATATTCCAAGTAAAACTTAAGATATTTCAAACAAAAAAGTTTAATACAATTTTGTTCGTTTTTGCTTCCTTTTCGAAATGAAATTGTTTATATTAAACGTTTCATAGCGTGTTTTGGAAAAGCCATAGATTTAATTTCCAATATCCCCAGTCAACTTAAGAGGGCACTGTATTATGACAATCAATTATTGAAAGAATTTTAGTTTTCTCTTTTAAATGTGCAGAAATTAGATCCTAATAAATGTAACTTTTTGTTCTGCAAAGGACTTTTACAATGGCATACTGAATCTATCTTTATCAAAGAGGTTGGTGACGAAACAGCATCATTTTCAGGAACCAAACAAAGATCTGTGCTTAAAGAAAAGCCAAATGATAAGCCTAATGATTTGTTGCCATCTTGCTCAGAAAATTTCGAGGACGACAAGCATGATGAAAGACAGATTCAGTGTGCCAGTTGTGATCAGTGGTTTCATGAAACATGTTAAGGCCTTTCAAAATACCGAAAGAACTTTAATTGTTTGGGTTGTGGGTATGAATCTTACTGAAGAATTTAAAATTCGACTGAATATGCCTAACTATTTTTAATTTAAGGGCTATCACGAAAATACCCTTGTACTATCACGAAATTATACCAACTCTTCTAGAGTGCTAAATTTTTTGTATATATTTGTATTGCTTGTTTGTAACTATTGTATAAATTTATTTGAGGTAAAAATGCTCATATGTAACTCCTGAACCCTAATAATATACGCACATTTATTTTTAATTTGAACCTTATTCTTTCACCAAAACCTTAGTATCACGAAATTAGCAGAGTCTGCTACATCATTACATTGTCACTAGCATAACCAACCTCAAGAAAAACAGCCATAATCGTTATTACACCACAAGCAAGAGTAACAATGTCGCTATTCTCATCACTATGTGCTCTCTCTGTTACTGTCATCACCAATGTCAACAACATCACTTTCACCGGTACTGTTCCCACCACTTGAGCCATCAACACTATCGTTAAAACATTACATTCATATCGCGATATAAATTTCAGTGCTAAATAACTTCAGGTTTTCTATGGGAAAGACAACTTTTATTATATGCCTTTATCATGTCGTAACACAATTGTTATGTCATCGTTAATGTAGTTTAGATACAACAGGGAGGAATGTATCCGTTCCGGGTGTTAGCGTACATAACAAGATGTCTTTGTTGCAGGTTTAAGAACGAAATTGAAAATTCCCTGCGGGGAGACATCGTGCGACAGTGTCAACAAATGTAAGTGAATTGCTTTCTATATTGTTTTGATTGTTATGGTGATAAGTAAAACGCAATCAGTAGAATATCTTTATCAAAAAAGATGAGACAAGCATGCGATGACTTAATAACACATTATTTTATGTTTCTATGTTTATTCACTGCTCTTACAGATGTTTGTGTAATATATATATATATATATATATATATATATATATATATATATATATATATATATATACACTACTTTATTATTCATTCATATATTCTTAGACGTTAGGCTATACATGACCAAAGGCTGGTTCACAATAAACCGGGAACGAGAACCAGAATGAAACGAGAAGCAGAGTACGTGAATATGAAAATTTTTGGTTCACAATAAACCGAGAACGTAGACGACTATGCATATCGATATGTATGTCAATAACGATATGTAAAGTCGATATTTCGCATTCTGATGTTAGTGTATAATTGACCAATGGCGTTCTCTCATGAGTACAAGGCAGCAAACATAAACACAGGTTAACCAACTTCGAAATTTCAACTGAAACATTTCATTAGGTACGGTACTATAAATATGCCCATGCATCTTTATTATCACAACCTATTTTAAGTCTACCATAACGTAAAATTATTAGAGAAGAAACATTTGTAATAGAACAAAAATGAACACAACAGTAGTTATTGAATTGAAGCATGAATATGTAGTGTGTAAACCAGAGTACGCAATTTAGATAACACCATGGATGACAGAACCACACATATAGAGAAAAAAATTAAGGGCACTAGAGAAAGCGCAAGAGGAGGCAGAGGAGAGAAAGAAGACAAAAAATAATAATCAAAAACAAAGAGATACATCCAGACAACCATGAAGAAATGACCAATAAAGTAAATGAAATACTGGCAAAAGTAGAATTCAATAAACCATATAACAAAGTTATATACATCTGCAAAGACTACTCCGACAGAGGACTAGCCAGGGTTGAACTCGCCAGCATGGAAGACAAAATGACTATAATGAAGAACAAACACAAATTAGCGGGGGAGGAATGCTTCATCGAAGATGACATGACACTCCAGGAAAGGAGTATACAAACCCAACTACGTAATCTAGCTACCGAAGAGAGAAACAAAGGCAACAACGTCAAGGTGGGATATCAGAAAATACTGATAAATGATAGATGGATACGTTGGAACGAGCTGCCCCAGGCAAAAAACCCGCCGCAACCACGGAACCTGCCCCAACCAAAAAACGCGCAGCGGCCACAACAACAAATCAGCATCCCAGGAACAAGCACTATGCTACAAACAACAACTTAGAACCACCAAGAGCGCCAACGGAATCTCACAACACACCAGTACAGACACCACACCAACGTACCACCAGACAAGAATTCAGAATAGCCACACTAAACGTGAACACACTCAAGACAGAGGAAAGAGAAGAGGAGCTAAACTATGCTCTAAAAAACATTAACTGCGACATCTTGGGCCTCTGCAAGATGAGAAGAATGGGGGAAACTATAATCGAAAAGAATAACGGCGACCTCTTCTGCTACATCGGGCAGACCAAAGGACAGAAAGGAGTGGGATTCCTGATAAAGAAACACATCAAACCCATGGTGAAGGAAATTATAGGGGTTTCAGAGAGAATAATAGTTCTAAAGATAAAGACAGCGACATGCGATGTAACTATGATATAAATATATGCACCCACAGAGAACCATAGTGACGAAGACAGCGAAGACTTCTACAGACTGCTAGAAGACACAATTGAGAGACACAGATCACACAGGAACTTCATATTAGGCGAATTGAACAGCAAAGTAGGGAACAAATTCCACACACAAGAGGACCCAGTTGGGCCGTACGGCTACGGGACAAGGAACGCAAGAGGAGAACGACTGGTACAATTCGCCACAGAACAGAGAATGGTGATACTAAACACGTTCTTCAGAAAGCGTAGCGAAGCAAGGTGGACCTGGAGACACCCCAACGGTACGACAAAAAACGAACTGGACTACATACTAACCGACAGCCTAGCAGGTACGAGGGACATACAAGTCGTACCAAACCTGTAATTCTCGACGGATCACAGAATGGTACGCGCCACAGTAAATATAAAGAGAAACAGAAGACTTTTGGGAATACAATAGCGAAAGATAGGCACACTTTCGGCCTTGCACTACAGGAACGACTACAAGAAGTGGACCTATTCTCCCAGCGCGACCCACAGTATCTATACAACTCCATCGAAGCGGCCCTTACCCAAGCATCATTCACAACCAGGAGAACAAATGGAACTAGGGAAAACAATTCCAAGCTCAGCCCGTTAACAATTGCATTAATTGCACAAAGGAAGAGATTATATCCAAGCAGGGATGAAAACGAGGACAATAAAAACCAGTAGGCCTACGCAGAGATTGATAGGCAAACAAAAAGGGCGATCAGAAGGGACGTACGTGAACACAACACAGAGGCAGTAAGAGAAATACTGGAATCATCCAAATCAACAAGAAAAGCAAGAAAACAGAGAGGAAGTGGGAAGCAATGGCTCTTGGGAGCACGGGGACCCAGAGGCAACCGTCTAACAGAAAGAGGAGACATAGTGACGGCAGCCACAAACTACTACAGATCACTATATACCAGCTCCAAACAGGAAGCGAATCCAAGCGCCAGTATTCAGATGAACAACGTAGACGACAACGAGGTTCCACCAGTACTTCAAAGCGAGGTCAGGACAGCGATAGGGGAACTCAAATCCGGAAAAGCGCCCGGAGAAGACAACATCCACAACGAACACCTGAAACTCGGTCAAGACTCCTTGCTAACACCGCTCACCGCAGTCTTCAACGAAATACTCAAATCGGAGGCGGTACCCTACCGATGGAAGACAAGCAAAATTATTCTACTCCACAAAAAAGGTGCCAAGGACGAACTGAACAACTACCGTCCAATTAGCCTGATGTCAAATATCTACAAGCTGTTCTCTAAGATAATCACAAGGAGACTCACGAAAGTACTGGATGACAACCAAGCTCCAGACCAGGCAGGATTTCGCTCAGGTTAGAGCACGATGGATCATCTACAGATAATCAACCAGGTCATAGAAAAAACGGACGAATTCAATATTCCCCTCTATCTCGCATTTATAGATTTCAAGAAAGCATTTGACTCGGTAGAACACTCCTGTGTATTACAGGCGCTGAGCAACCAGGGAGTCGAGCACAAATATATCAATATCCTAACTAAGCTATACGGAGACTCGCACGCCACCGTGATGACAGAACGAGAAGGACAAACATTCAGAATAGAAAGAGGAGTCCGACAAGGGGATCCGATCTCACCAAAGCTATTTACTAGCCTCCTGGAAGACATATTCCGTAAGCTAAAGTGGAAGAAAAGATATGGAATCAATATAAACGGATATCGGCTGACGAACCTAAGATTCGCGGATGACATCGTACTTTTCGCTAAAAACGCCACCGACCTACAAGAGATGATACAGGAACTAAGCGATTGCAGCGCACACGCAGGCCTAAGCATGAATATGATGAAAAACCCAAGTCATGGCGAACAGCCAACCACAACCAATCCAAGTCAACGCAACCAGATTACAGTACGTGGAGGAATACGTCTATCTGGGCCAATTGGTCGGAATAATGTTATGTTTTATTTAACGACGCTCGCAACTGCAGTGATTATATCAGCGTCGCCGGATGTGCCAGAATTTTGTCCCGCAGGAGTTCTTTTACATGCCAGTAAATCTACTGTCATGAGCCTGTCACATTTAAGCACACTTAAATGCCATCGACCTGGCCCGGGATCGAACCCGCAACCTTGGGCATAGAAGGCCAGCGCTATACCAACTTGCCAACCAGGTCGACGCCAATTGGTCGGATTCAAAAGCTGCATGACGAGAGAAATAAAAAGAAGTATTGCATCAGCATGGAGAGCTTTTTGGTCACTGCAATTCATACTCCTTGACAAGAAACTGAACCGCAAACTAAAGCTGGAGGTGCTGCAATCCTGTATCCTCCCAACCTTACTTTACGGCTGTCAGACCTGGAAACTGACCGTGAACCAGAAGACGCAGATTCAGATCTGCCAGCGCAAAATGGAGAGGAAAATCCTAGGACTCTCCCTCAGAGACAAGATTTCCAACACCAGACTCAAAGCAGATGACAAACACCAGAGACATGGCACACCAAGGGGAACGCCTGAAATGGAAATCGGGAGGCCACGTGTCGAGACTTCAAGGCTGCAGATGGGCGCATATTTCCACCACGTGGGATCCACGCATCGGGAGGCGAAACCGAGGAAGACCTGGGACCAGATGGACGGACTTCTTCAAGAGCCTAGCTGGACCCCTGTGGTCCAGAACAGCCAAGAACCGAGAAGAATGGAGATCGCTACAGTTTGCAAGTATCGAGTGAGAGTGCAAGTGTACACACACGAACGACGAACAAAACTTATATAGAACAGAACCTACCGTCATGCGGAGGCCATAGCCCTTCACGGGAAATCCAAAGGCTATTTCATTCATTCATTCATTCATTCATTGAATACAATAATAAAATATGATTCGCTTCCGATCGGTGTTTAAAGATGCAGCTATTGAAAGACACGTCATTATCTTTATACGAGGCGCGCTGCTTAACGTAAACGTGGGGATTTTCCTCAACACTCAATATTAGAATCTCATCAAATAAAACTTGCTCCATGATTCACAGCACAGAACAAAATAATGCATAGGTTATGTCACGGTCTTCTTGCTACAAAATATACGACGACAAAATAGCTGTTAGATGGCAATAGAATGAATCTAGTTGGCTGTGATCGGAAACGTGAACACCAAAGTTGAAACTTGGCCAATTCTCCGTTCCCGATCCCGGGCTCCGGCAAGCTTTTCGTTAATTGTGAATGCTCACATTTAAATGTACACATTTTAACAATTTTACCGTTTTCGTTTTCGTTCCGATTCTCGTTTCCGGTTTATTGTGAACCAACCTCAACTCTTATCACGTATTGAGAAGAAAATAAAATAAAAGACAGTAAGTGACTGTATGTCAGTTATCCACATGTTATTCGCGAAACAATTTCTCAATAGATATTTCAGAAGCTAAATTATGACTAAACAAGTTAAGAGCCATTTCACACATAAATACGGATTTAATGTTATTACATTATACTGAATTGTATTCCAATGGATACCATCCTATTGTGGAGTCCTGGGAAACGAGAATGCGGATGCTTTAGCAAAGAAGGGCAGCACTGCTACTTACAGACCTGTTACTAAATCTACGTATTACTCTGTGGAAAGATTTATTAAATCTACTTACTTAGACTTCAACAAACAAAATTTGATAACACAATCTAAAGGGAAAAAAGGAACTCTCTGTATCATAATCCACAGTTAATTCCCGATTTACCACGAAAATCGTCTGTAGCTGCATTTAGATTGGCAACAGGCCATGATTATTTAGCCAAACACCTGAATAGAATTGGAATATATCAGTCCCCTAACTGCCCATTGTGCAACTCAAACCAAGAAATGGATTCGGAACACCTCAAAATCTGTGCTTCAGTGGCTGACCATGATAATATCTTTGAAAAATATTGGAGTGCAAGAGGTCAAATGACTTTATTGTCAAACGCCTGGCATTAGAAAACAACAACAACATTAAAATGAACATTGGGTAAAGGTTGGTAATACTGTGATATGAGTAATATTGTGATAGTTCTTTTTGAGAATTTATTAAAATTTTACTGAACGAGAAAAGGACCGGTTTTGTGCAGAAACTTGTCCAAGAACATTCCCTCAATACGTTGACGCAAAAACCGATCTTCCTCTCGCTCAGTAAAATTGTAATACCTTCTCAAAAAGAACTAGGCTATCACAATATTACCAACCTTTGCTGTATATAGAATAACAAATTACATTATGCCTAAATGAACTTGATGTTATAATCTTACTGCTTATATTATTAAAATTAATTTTGAGGGTTTATTAAATGTTTGGTCTTCAAGGAATTGTAATATTATTTTTTATAACCTTGATGTTCGTAATCTGCGTTGTTTCTTATTATTAACATTTCATAAAATTATTTCTTTATCGTAATCACTATCATCATCAATAATATCGTATTGAATCATTTATTTTCACTATGTAGATAACAGGAAATCTAATTCTGCTTCAGTAATTGCGATTCTTCCTTGGTCTGCTGACATTTCGTCTTATTTTAAATTTATACAAGAGCGATTTTGGACACATTTTATTGTATATTACCTTAACACTTTTGTCTATTGCAATTTATTATATCAAGTGATTATAAGTTCATGATCCTTGTTTAATTTTGCCGTTCAGTATTTTATCAACTTTTGACTTTTCTTCAGTAGCTCAAAGAAATTTAAATTCAGCTGTATTAATGCTACTAATTATTTTTCCCCATGTTCACGACAGCCAAAATATAAATAAGTACTGACACGAAAACCTGTTTAAGTTAAAGTTAGATGCTTTCCTTTAACTATACTGTTTTTAGATGTTTCATCGACTTGGGTGTATTTTGAACTTTTCTTTCTAACATTAATTATTAATTACAGACCTCTCTTATTATTTTCACATCCAATTACCCGCTCTGTAATTATATTATTTTTCCCTTAAATTTTCCTTTTTGACGTGACTACATGTTTATTGTAGGTACAAATGAAAAAAGAAACGTCACATTTTATTGTAATAGGATGAATGAATAATGAGGAAGTGGAAAAAGAAACAATTAAACGGTACACGATCGTGCGTCCTTAGTAGGGAATATCAGGCCATTAACAAGGATTATGTGAGCTCCTAGCCGGTTGCCCACTTGTCTCACTCGGATTTTAGCTGTTGCATTGAATGAACTTATAGAAATTTGAAGCGAAAAAAGCAGAAAATGGACGTAACCTAATGGCACCATGAGTGAAGAGAGAATTGTCATTCTACTCTTTGCTTGGGGGTATCTGATAGCAGTACAATTTGTTTTTTTTTTGTTATTTTACGACGCTTTATCAACATCTTAGGTTATTTAGCGTCTAAATGAGATGAAGGTGATAATGACGGTGAAATGAGTCCTGGGTCCAACACCGAAAGTTACTCAGCATTTGCTCATATTGGGTTGAGGGAAAACCACGGAAATAACCTCAACCAGGTAACTTGTCCCGACCGGGAATCGAACCCGGGCCACCTGGTTTCGCGGCTAGACGCGCTAACCGTTACTCCACAGGTGTGGACGGGTACAATTTGTAATCGCATATTTGTGTAGATAGTGTAGATACAGTACAAGGTGTGCGGGACGATTACCTATTGTAGATCAAGTAGGCTATTTAAATAATATATAATTACCGGCTCTTTTGCCATCTTGCAATGTTGTTTCGATTTTCAAAAATAAATCTAGAAACAGACAACTTTAATAATTACTTAAAGCTTAAAAATAAATAAATAACGAATTACGTAAATATTTAAAATGAATAACTGGAACGTATATCCCCTGAGCGATTAGTGATCTGGATTTCAAGAGCGGAAGCATTAAATAGTGGCGATGATGCTGTTTTGTTTTTGTGTTGTCCATGGTGCTAATCCCCGCGCATCCGGCCGCCATGTGTGCGGGGTCTCTGGAGGCTTTGCTAATGAACGTCTCCCGACACAAATTAGCCGTGGCGGAGCCATGTTGAATAATTCGCACCGGTCCCATTGACCAGCCCTCTCTTTTGGAGCGTCTCGTGTACACAGTGACAAATTGCTTGCTAGTTAAGGCTAATGTCTTAATCACTGTTCCTCAAAGCTTGGCCGTTCTGTCTCTAACAGAGAATTAAATACACAACTTCCTTCATTCAAAGGCCACCTTTGTTTCAACAGCTTACGTTTTCCGTCGTCCTCTGATGAGACTCGGGCGCTAGCGTTACTAACTACAACTTCAGAAGGGTCTGGTTCATTTCTCTTCAGGGAAGTAAAAGTTTATCTCCTTCCTATTAGGATTAGGTGTGTATCCTTGATAATGTGTTTGTTCCATGCCAGCGGTTTCCAAGCTGTGGTCCACGACTAATTTGAAAGGGGTCCGCGTAACAAAGGTGTGTTTTGAAAAGGCATTTTAAGGGACACTAGGACAGACTTTTTGGCCAAAGTGGCAAAAATGTCTATTTTTTCCTTTTTTACATATATATTTTACCCTATAGATTTCTTTAACATTATTTAGCCCCATCCCACGATTCTTAAAATGTAGCGGGTATTTTTAAAATGCTATGCATAGCTCTTTTAAACCTGCCAGAGTTGCCGGCCCGTGTTCGATTCCCTGCGGGGCCAGCTATTTTCGTTTAAAATTTGTACTTCGGGATTAGGAGAGGTGGCGGTGCACAACTTCTAATCACTAGATTGTGCACCAATATGCCTGGGTTAAATTCCAAATCTCTGCAGTGTATATGAAGAGAAGGAACATATCACTGTTGATAGTGATTCGTCCATCGGACGGGGACGTTAAGTCTGGCGACCCTTTTGGTGCTAGGAATAGACTACGTGCCGGCACCGGGTTTCCCCCTTTTCTCTTCCTCATCTTCATCATCATCATCATCATCATCATCATCACTTATTCCCTACACTACATTTAGAAGTGGGTAGGCATTGGATGCACACACAGACACACACACACACATATACACGCTCTTTTAAACCTGCTATGCACACTAATAATTGAGGGGCTGGGTGCAAGAAGGGCATTTTAGAGGATGTACCCTTTCTGAGTAAAACGTTTTATTGTGTTCTCTGATCTGTTATGCATATCATCACCAAGTTGTAGTTCAATACTGTGATCATAGAGGTCAGGAGTACCCAAAATGTAAAGTCGTGCATAGATCACATTATTACGGTTTGAATTTTCAACATCAATTTTCTCAAAACTTTCATTTGAGAGAAGTGCCTTTGTTGCACCCAACTCCTCCATTGTTTTCTCAAAACTGCGTTTTCGTTCAATAAAAATGTCCATTTGCTCTAATTTACATGTAAATTTGAAAGGATACTCGGCATTAATATAGAAAGAAGTGCATGGAATCAGCTTTTCATTGAAAACTTATGAAATGATTTTTTAACTTAAAAAGAAATGTGCAAAAATTATAATTTATATGAAAATTTTTTATCTCATTAACCATTGCTCGAATTAAAAATCCATGCGTAGTTTCCTTAATCATGAGATATAAATTTTTCACACAACATTTTAAAGCTTAGTAATATTTCTGAAGTCCACAGGAATGTTTTGATTGTACGCAGGATTTAATAGGTTTTAATAGGTTTTCTTGAACGAACCAGTAAACGAAGGGACGAAGAGGATGAACAGTATCTGAAAAGGGTCGCATGTGTATATTCCGTCACAATTGACGAATATGAACTCCTAGAGAAATGTTCGCTTCCCTCATTTCAGTTTTCTCCATATCACAAAAATGAATGCAGAAAAATGAGAAAATGATAGAAGAAGAAACTAAATATTAATAGACACAGAGAAGAAACGCAATACGATTAAGTCATAAAACAGATGCTTCCTTAAATTGCACGGTGAGTTTTGTAACACCCCATATATACACGATGTAATAACACGTGACCACAAAATTTTAATGAAACGCCAATTTACACTTCGAGGTCATTTTACTCGTAATTGATTTTTTGTATAAATTTGCATTTATATTCGCAATCAACAATTAGAGTCCATTTTGTAAAGTTATGAGCTAAAATGAAAGTCAGTAACACGATTTAAAAAAATTATGTGAATGCATGACGCGCCTATCGACTTTGACTAATATCGTGGGAGGATAGAATTAACTGAATTTAGCTGTTTCGTCCTGCGTGAATAGTGTAAGTACTGTAACTTTATTTGTACTTGACACAACAAATTAATAAATATTTATTATAAAACATATTTCCAAAGAGATAAATTTAAAAGGTAAACAGGAGTTTGTTTCAAATTAGATAGGTTGGAGTGTTAAAATAAAATTGCTTTCATAACATTGATTTGTTTCTTTAAACGCTTTTGATACGTATTACCTGTGCCAATTTGTTCTAAAAATATGCACGTGAAATAAAACCACGTCACTCGGAAAATCAGAATGAGCTATTTGAAATCTTCATGCTGAAATTCAAGGAACGGTGATTTAATGAATTTGTTCTTGCGTTTCAGTACAAAATATTGGTGATAAATGAAACAGTATAACGCATACATGTCCGAGGATAGAGAAGCGTGACATTTTTAGGACGACTGTCTTCGTCATTGTTTATTATACGAGGGTTATTCAAAAAGTAATGTAACAAGAGCTCTCATGGGTGACATATCCCCTACTTATTCGAATTTTCCGGCACAGCTTTACCACGCAGCCATTAGATGGTGCATATGTTACGTCAGACCCTTGCATTATCAGTTGTAAGATGATTGCGCTTCCGGTGAAAGGTACTAGAGCATCCTCCCTACAGCTCCGACATGGACCTAGTGATTTCCTTCTCTTCTGATCGTTTAAGAAACACCTGGGTGGTAAGCGATTCAACACCAATGCGGCCGCTCAGCAGGCTTCATGGCATGGCTTCAGGCACTTGAAACAGATTTCTTCTATGCCGACATCAATGCCTTGGTCTACCGTTGGAACAAGTGTTTGGACAAGCATCGTGACTATGTTCAAAAGCAATGCTTAGCGGTGTATCAGTATATCTGCCTGTGAAATAAAGTTTGTCCATGTGAAGAACTCCGTATTGCAGTATCTAGAATAGAGGTTACAAGGGGAGGGATTCCCAGTAGTGCAAATGCTGTAAATTTTCGAAAGAAAGGTGTCTGGGAAAATTCCAAGTGTGTGCAAATATTACTTAAATTGTCGCTTATTTTAATTGATTTATAGCGTACGTATAACGAGAAAGTACTTACCATTTACTGACGCCCGAGTAAGAGATACGATATAATTTTTAAATAAACGTTTTCCTTCAGACATTTTGAAAGATTTTGGATTTAGAACCCCATTACAGAGATTTTCTAGATCTGTGATATATCCTCCAACTTGCAGCAGAACTTATCTGGTCAGTAAATGCAGAAGAAACATGTTAAAGGAGCTACGGAAGCTTTGAATTTTGTACTTTATCCAAAGTGCAGTAAAAATGTGTTTATTTTTATATTTATTTATCCTGGCTACATATAGGTGAATGACGAACAGTCAAGTAATCGCCACTAGGGAAAAAATCTCGAAATTACAGATAACAATAAATATATATGTTTGAATTGTAGTTTACATTGAAACTTCTTTGAAGAATAATTAGTCAACAAGTTAAAATATTGCAACAACATGTGAATAAAAACATTTATTTTTTAGTACAAAATTTATTTTGAAATAAATTTATAACTGGTTGTATGAAGCTTATATTACAACTTTCCAGACTATCTGTTAGAATAAATCTCTTGCGATCACATATTTGACAATCGAATATTAAATGGTTTACTGTCTGTTGTAGGGTCAGTTCACAATTCCATTTATTGTCATTCCAAATCTACAGCAGCTTTGGAGCTTACCGTGTCAGATCGCAAACTATGTTGATGCAGAATTCGGGTCGAAGAACTTGAAATTTTAACTTATTTAGTTGGCAGAACATTTACCTTGGGACATGTGAATGGTGGGCATAAAATTTGGCTTATGTTCTTCTCTTTAATATTTATATTCCATAGCCTGTTCCGTTCTTAAGATCGTCATTTTTCCATTATAAAGAGTCTTCTTTAGATCTTTCATCCTTATGGTTCGTAATTTGGGAGCCTTTTAAAATAAGTTTCAATCGTTACCAAAACATTTTTACCAGTTTAGTTAATAGTTTTCTGGTTGTTAGAAAATTGTTAACTACAGTACTTTATAGTTTACTGTACTACTCTTCTGCTTTCAAAGAGTGAATACGCTAGGCTAATTTAAAATAAAATACAGTACATTTTAATCTTTAGGCACAAAAAGTCATCAAATTTGTGTATGCTCTGCCCACACACAATGTTTGGAAATTTATCTTCTTCTATCTGGCACTAAAGGGAATTACTAAACTCGTCGTGATCTATTCTGCCTTTCTCTCTACTTAATTTGGAAGAGTGGTAGTCCTTAAGCAATTTCTTTCTTCCTGGAATAAGAGCATGTAGCCAAATTTATCAACTGTCACCGATGAGGGAATATCTCGCTCTAGAGACGCGGAGGCATCTTAGACTATTTCAGAATAAATTAAGAGTGGCACAAAGTTGAGATGAAGGAGGAGGATACACTGCTTCGAAAACACCTCACGTGAAGACAGGGTGGAAAGGAACACAGTGCCTTACTAACTATAGTTTTGATTTGCGAGGATCATATAATCTGTTAAAGCGATCGTTGACCACCTCCTTTGCAATATATGTTTATTAATTATGTAGGCTACAATATCCTTTTTAATTTTCATTCCATACAAGATGACTCCGCATATCGACAGACATAAGACAAAATCCTTCCGCGCTCCGACGCTAACTGGTTTCTATGTCCCCATCTCCTGTATTTGGATTTTGTTGTGCGGTGACGCATCTGCATGCCTTCTTATCACGCCTCATTTTCAACAACGGTCCGTCCTCGCCCAGCCTACAAATTACATTCTTTCTTCACAGACTTAGTAACTAGTTTTTCAACTGCTTCATATATCGAATTTCCTTTTCGTGTTTAGGGAAAAACAGTATGTTTCCTATTGTCTTCCAAAAATTTATAATGGGTTGTGTTTTCAGATTGAGAACTAATTAACTTAGCGTTTTAGGAACCATAAAGAGGTTCTTTGTCCTTCAGTCATTAGGATGGGATTCAGACAAGTGCATTTATATACATGTAGGTCACCTTGTGTGAAATGTAGTTTTTTTATACAATTGAAATAACCAAAAAGCATGATGAAGTTATTTGAAATCTTCAAAAATTAATAAATACACCTAGCTGATTCTATATTATTTAAATATTTTTAAAATTTGCTTCAGTGCTCATTCGCCAATTATCCCCAAATATACTACACCATATTGACGCATACTAAACACGTATTAGACAAAATGTTTCTGTTTATTCCTCAGAAAACTCTGTAATCTTCCTTCTGCAGAGATATCGTCCGTAAAACAGAAAACGTTAAATAAAAATGGCCTTTATATTTTTGTCTTTATTCCTCGCATTCAGAGGCTGGTGTTCTTTTACAGGGTGGCACACGAATGGCTGACATGTTTAAATGTTTAACTAAAATTTTATTAAAAAGAAAAAACAAAAACAAAATTGTATTGCACTGTAACACAAGTTATAGTGTTCTTGAAAATAAAATGCTGTGCATTACGTAAACCATAGTGTCAATAAAATTGACTGTTGCGTAGTTAGAGGAGGTATTTCAAGATATTCAAATAGCGAATATAACAGGACCTATTAATCCACATCTGAATAAAGCCAGGTAGAAACTTTATTATATATAATTTTATTATTATTATTATTGTTATTATTATTATTATTATTATTATTATTATTATTATTATTATTATTATTATTATTATTATTACTAGTAACTGAGGAATAGTAGGCTATATTGTAATGCAAACCACATTTTTTCGAGTACACCCTTGAGGATATATTGCCCGCATAACAGACCTGTCGGAGAAGTTGCTGCAGCGTTACGGCGAACAATCGTTGAGATATTATAAATGACGCTGCGGTACTGTTACACAATTCCGTAGTCTGGCTTACTTTTACTTTTTATTTGTCACAAATAAATAATAAAATATTATAATTCATACAGTATTGCAAATAATGGTCTACAATTACAAATAAGTAATGAAAATATCACTGCAAATTTTGAATTCTAAAATGACATTACCCATTATTAATAATTCTATTAAATCATCATCATCATCATCATCATCATCATCATCATCATCAACTCTAAAATGACATTACTCATTATTAATAATTCTATTAATTCATCATCATCATCATCATCATCATCATCATCATTCATCGGCTTCAAGAATTGAACCCTTAGAATCTGTTCCGGTCACATAGAATATTATTTCCCAGCTTCTTGCAGGGTGTCCAAAATATCTCTTTCCCGTAAGTCTATATGTCATTTCTTATTGTATTGGTCTACAATTTTTTCATTTATGAAACATGCTATTTTCATTTAATTTTAATTTCTTCTATTATGTCTTTTATCTTAAAGATCTGTAATTTATTGCGAATGGTGAGGTTAATAATTTCATCTCTGCAAATATACTCAGCTACATATCTTAACAATTTCATCTCAACAATTTCAACTTTACGTAAAGATTAATTTGTGGTTCTACAGAATATATCTGTTATAGTAACAATGATTATTAGAGAAGAAAAATTCGCTACGGCGCCTGGGATCTAACCCGGGTTCTTGGTTCTACGTACCAAGCGCTCTAACCACTGAGCTACGCCGAAGTTCAATCCACAGCACCGGATCGAATTCCTTCCTTCTCTAGTGTTTTCCCTTTGTGGCCTGACTCCATGTTCGACATATATGTTGACATATATTAAGTCAGCTGCCATTATACAAGGAGTGCACTCAATTGAGTGACTTGGTAGCCGGGATTCCACAGTAATATGCACTCTTGGACGAAGAATCTACATAAAGATTAATTTTTGGTCCTACAGAATATATCTGTTATGGTAAAAATGATTATTAGAGGAGAGAAATTTGCTTCTACGTTCATGATTCGGAAAAGTATTGAAGAAATTAGGAGTTCACAAGCAAGGAAAAAAGTAGGTAAAAACCTATAAATCCGGTCTTTAGCAATAATTAAAGAAGCTATATTTGTACCAACAAATTATCGATCACTATCGATTAGTACGGTCAGATATATTTGAACGCCGGTGTACATTATTTATTTAAATTGTTTCAATGTAAATAAAATTGAAGGACCAGAAGTCACATTTAATTAAATGGAGACTAAACATGGTAAATTCCACTGTGAGCGATAGTATCAGAAAATATATTTGTGCACACTGTGTTGAAACTAAACTCTATAGTTGAGGAGTCTGCCTGGCACCAGGTGGAGTGCGAATCTGCTGTTTCTGCTGATGTAGCAGTTGTAAATCAGGAGTGCAGCAATAAAACAATGTCTGCAGTCAGTCAGAACCGCAGACGGCCTGAAATATGTCCCACACAACGTTATTTCGCTTCCATCAGAGGTATAAAAGAGAGATCACGAAATAAAATGTAGGTACAGATACTAACTCAAAGTCCCTACGACAATGTAGTAATCAGGTCAACTCTAGCAAGTAACATTGATTTAAATATAAGTTGTAGTGCCATCTTCTATATTTTGTGTAAATCATACAAACGTCTGTTTAGTTAAGAGACTAAAGTCATGTTTGTAGAATTAATGTTCATAACTTGCAAATTGTTTTTTAAACTGATGCTAATTTTAAAAATTAAACAACATGGCTGGGTTGTTCAACAGTTTCATTGAAATAATACAGATTTATTGGTGTTCGAATATTCATAGCTGACAAATTTCCATTGTTGATGTAGACTACAGCCTCATTTCAGCACTTTGCATAAAACATAAAAATAAGTGAAACACTGAACAATCCACAGAAAAAAAAATTATTGTGCTAGCTACATGGACAAATGATTAAAATCGCAGAAAATTTGTCATGATCTACGTTCACGCAATATTTTTGCGTTATTTTTCAGTTTTCATAACCTGCTTAATTACAAGCGTGCTTTTTAAAAATAATAATTGGTGTTATTGGGATCCCCCACGTTAAGATTCACTGATTTTATGTTTGGAGAGGTACTTTCATTCATAGTGTTCTGCTTAAAGGGAGGTCTTTCACTGCAAACCCAGGATTCTCCAATCTTTCCTATTTTTTGCCTTCCTCTTTGTCTCCTCATATGATCCATATATCTTAATGTCGCCTATGATCTGACATCTTTTTCTGTCCCGAACTTTTCTCCTGTTCATCACTGTTCATCATTCCTTTCAGTGCATCCTTCAGAAGTCAGTTTCTTCTCAACCAGTGACCCAGCCAATTCCTTTTCCTCTTTCTGATCAGTTTCAGCGTCGTCATTTCTTCATCCACTGCTTCGTTTCTTATTCTGTCTGTTCATTTCACACGTTGCATCCTTCTCCATATCCACATTTCAAATACGTCTAGCCGTTTCTCTTCACTTCGTCGTAATGTCCATATTTCTGCCCCATACAATGCTACACTCCACACAAAGCACTTCACTAGTCTCTTCTTCAGTTCTTTCTCCAGAGGTCCACAGAAGATGTCCTGGAGAGGTACTTAACAGTATTTTAAAATTAATAATCACTACAGTTCGACTAATTATGTACTTTATATAAATACAGAGTGAACCGTAAGTAAAATAATTAATTTCAGGGTGTTATCCTATGAGATTTTTCAACAGCTTTGCTTGTTTTTACTTCCTTTCGAGATAATAGTAATATGCGTTACAAGAGCGGTATGTTGACATTTTCATGTTCGAGGAAAAGATTGAAAAAGCGAAACGTAGTTGAGCTTTTTTAATTTCCGAGAACGTGAAAACAAACATACCGCTCGTGTATCGTACATTATTTTGTTCAAAGATCGTTTATTACATACCTGAAAGAGGAATTTCTAATTAGTTGCAATGAAAACTCCATCTTGGTTTCTGTTGAATGATTGCAACTTTGTAAAACAAATATATCTATCTTCAACATTGTTCCTATAAAATATTTTCTGTGTTTACTATACTGCAGTAGGCCGTGATATACGTCTGTCTTTTTTTCCCCCCAGTCTATGATGAGTCTGGAATCTTGTTGATTTTTTCACGGCTTCCTTAATGTTACTTGCATTACAAATGCAGTAACTTTTGTGGTGTTGTAGAGTTTACTTAATTTTTGCAAATATTTAAAAACAATAATTAACAGTGCAATTTAGGTGAAATTGCAGTGGTAAGTTTCCAATTTATAAGTATTACTATATTAAACGTCCTTAAAAATAATATGTTAAAAGCCTAAAGCAGTAAAATGAATATGACGCTTAAGCGGTAAGAATAGGGAAATTGTTATGTGTGTTACGTTGGGAATACTGAATGTGGTATTTCACACTTACCGCATATTGGTTGTGTGCGGAAAGCAAGCAAATACGCACGATCTCGCACAAAAATTGTTTTATATCAAACATTTCATAGCGTGTTTTGTGAAAGCTATTGATATGATTTCCAGTATGCTCAGCGAGTTTTAGAGAGCATGTATTGTGATAATAAATGCTTGAAAGAATGTTTATTTTTTATTTTTAGTGGGTTATTTAACGACGCTGTAACAACTACTAGGTTATTTAGCGTCGATGAGATTTGTGATAGCGAGATGGTATATTTGGCGAGATGAGGCCGAGGATTCGCCATAGATTACCTGGCATTCACCGAAAGAATGTTAATCTGTCCTTTAAATATGCAGAAATTAATATAATCTAACATCAATGTTAATGCAACATGTTTGTAAACAATCCTATCGTAAACTCAAAAGACCGACTGAGCATATTGGGAATTAACTCAATAGCTTCCCCGAAATACGGGATGAAATGTTTCACATAAAATAATTTTTTTCTTGAAAATGAAGCAAAAACGTGCAAAATGGTGTTAAACTTTTTTGTTTGAAATATCTCAAGAAATAACCCATTGAATTTATAATGATATTACTTAGTTTCATCCTGTATTTATGAAGGGTTGATAAAAGGGATTTTATTACTTAACCATTGTTAAATCTGAATGTAAATTATATTGTTGAATTAATTTTGATGTTGAACTGTTATAAATGTTTTTCTCCCTTTGTTACGTTGGGTGTTTATTTCATTGCTGATCCAATCTGGTGGAATTGCAATTGCCTTGTCCGTCTTGTAAAATAATTTACAATTCATTTTTGATAATCAGATATGCTGATCTTATTGCTACATATATATCAATATATTGATGGTCTTAATATCAATCTTTATGGCTTAACACATAAAACAAAACAAGTTACATATCACAGTTTTGTAAGTTTACATTTATACACGAACGTTTTCGCCCTCACAAGGGCATCTATAGGAAAAACCATATTAAAATATCATGTATCTAAAATCAAATATATGACAATGTGTTAGACTGTCTTTCATGAACCATGATGTATGAACAATAATGAAAAATCTTCATATTACAGTGTGCACACATAAACCTGTTAAAAATGGATTAAAGCAAAATGTGTTTTAAAACCTATCATAATGATTCATTATTGACATACCTGATACCAACAAATGTAAATGCTTAATATATTTTACGTACAAAGATATACATTGCAGCTACATAATACTAAAATGTTACATATTTCTTAATATTTGATGTGAATAACATTGTCGTAGAAAATTAATAAATGTCCCATTTAATGGGTATATGATGAAAACAATAAAATGAAGTGGGTAGTCAATATTCAATATTCAGAATTTATTAACGTTCTATTTTGTATGTAATAAGATGTTGGTTGCAAACTAATGATAGCTTGTTATATAATGTTTTGTGTGCACGACGCAGAAGTATCACCAAATGTTGAGTCAACCATATTCACTGTGGTCAAATTCTGTTCGATGTCACGATGGGTATGATAAGTTGACAACGGTCATATAATTACCATCGTGTGTTGAAAATCGTGATCTGAAAATGAATTTTTGATATTATGCTAAAGAAAATATGAATTTGACTTTAGGGTTGTATTTTATCAATACTTACATATTGTTGGTCGGAGCTGAATGTAGGTTTCTGTTCGTGTGTTTCTATGCAACTAACCTGATGTTACGTATTACTTGCTGTACCTACATCCGCGTAGTGATATTGAATGTTATGGTAGACGGATGGGGAACTATATTTTTATGCTCGACCATGCCGAAATGTAGTAATTGTACACCTGGTAGCAGCCCTTTAATGGATCTCTTTAAAGTACACCTATTCATTAAAGTTCAGGTTTTCCACCAATCAGAAAGCAATATGAGAGCGCAAGTATCGATTATTCTCGGATATGCAATCTCGTTTTTCAATGTCTAAATCAATTTCCAGGTTATATCAAGATTAATGTTCATTTTACTCTCTAGATTATATCAAGGTTAATGACATTTGTTCCTCAGAAAAAATCAATACTTTCGCGTCTGCGCACATCTCACAATTTACGAGATATTGCACAAGGTCACTTCCGCTCCTCAGTCAGATAAGAATAATATAAATACTTATGAATAATTTCAAGTTAGAAATATGGTCGAGCATAAAAAGTCGTATGAAACTTGTCTATAATGGTAATTAAGACGCTCGTATGAAAATTATGAAACTCGCTTGCGCTCGTTTTATAAACATAATCGCGTCTTAATTACTAGCATTATAGACTCGTTGCATAATCAGACTGTATAATGGGTTAAGATTAAGAATCAGATTTTCGTTTATTATAGTAAGATAATGCATGGCACGTTTCAGGACCCATGATACCGGAATGGGCAAAATCCCAACACAATGAAATGTAGAAAAGTAAGAGAAATATTCAAACATGATACGCCATGTAATTATTTGAACAACGATCTCAAGTAATTTACCGAGTAAGGTAACGTGCTCGACAACAGCGTGTTATTAGCAGCGACATCAGTGTCTCTGTTAGTAAGTTAATTAAACCATTGGCTGGTCTGTTATTGAGTATTAAAGTAACACATTCCACGTCGCAGCTGAACTGCGTAATGACCTATTGCTGCACCATTTGGCAGTCGATGCAAATCATGTAATAATGAGCCTCTCACTCATTAGCCGCGCCTGGTTATGGCGTCGTAAAGAAACACTTGTTCTGCCATAATGCCGCGCCTCGCGATGGGCTTTCAATCTGAATGGCGGCAACGCTTCGGATTATATTCGTCATACATTACTTTTATATGGGCGCCGACTCGTAAACACGCTGAAAACGTTACCACTTATCAGTTCACTTTCATCTTAAATTTGCTTTACAACCACGACTACGCGAATATATAGTTTCACACGAGGGTATAGGCAGAGAATGAGAGTATAAGATCAATGTAATAGGTAACTTCGAGGGAATGTCAGAAAACAAAATTCCGTAAGTAACAAAATGTTCAGATTCAACATATCTAAATTATTAGAAAAATAAGTAATAGTGTCTTTTGTAGTATTTAAATTATATATAGGGTGTTACAAACTTTCAGGGATGATGGGGAAGGGCACATGTATCAATTTGAGATAAGGCACCCTGGTCCGGAAATGACTGAGTCGAAAGTTATAAGCAAAAATAGTTGTGTGGAAATGGAATTGTAATTTCGCATCCTCCTTCCCTTAACCTTTGGAACAGCCGTGGAAAGATGGTAGGGGCCGAATGTCTCCTACGTGCGTACTAGACCCGATACAATCTGTGAGCTTGTCTATTGTTCCCATTGGCTCATCCGTATTCGGAAATCAGGTCTGCATATTCCGCTCTCGTGTACTCCATTTCACTAGGACTGATCGACTGGAAAAACTCTTAGGTACGATATAATTAATATAATTAATGAAAATTCATTTTTCTTATGTTTCAAGGTATTTAAATCAGAACAATAGCTCTAATTAATACAAGAAATCTGACCTTCTGCCTTGCATTCGGAATGCTGGAGGGGCTGAACCTATCACATTTATCTTCCTTTCTTGACGTAAAGAAATATTATCTATAGTCAAAGTGAATTAAAACCAGACTTCAAATCAAAAGAACTTACTGTTGGAGAAATTTCAGAAAGAGTTGCATTCATAAGTAAGAAAGTCTGGATAAAGACATCTATTCCAACAGTCAGTTGTACAAGAACGGTAAAACTGGTTCGTGCTTACCATGATTAATACGGAAAAATACTGTATAGGCTACTGCAGCCCCAATTTAAAGTCTTCCAAATAAAGTATAAATATGTGATCTTACAGCAATTCACTAGCTGTACAATGAAAAACAAAATAATAGAACAAATATAGAAAAAGGCAAAAAAATTGTGATATTATGGAACTTCAAAGACCTTGGGGCAGCTCAAAAATTAAATGATTGATTAAATGGCAAACTTACTAGTGTTAAATTATATAACCACGTGTGGCTTACAGCTTTTTCGGTGCATCCTTCACATCATCACCAGAACCTACTAGAACGGCGTCATCTCGACTTCGCTGCCTGTTGTAGGAGTGCGTTTGCGTGTTGAAAAGTGGAGTCGAATAGTGTGTGTTCTGAAATTGATCTGGGTGTTCAGGATTTGATTAGAGTGTGTTTTGGTGTGTCTGTATATTTCATATTGTTCTACTGTGTTGGGTTTTTGGTTTTTGGGTTGTATGTGTAGGATTTCCATGTCTGTATTTATGTTATTGTAACATTTATAACATTTATATTATTGTAACATTTATAACAGAAATACAGACATGGAAATTCTACACATACAACCCAAAAACCAAGAACTCAACACACTAGAACAATATGAAATATACAGACACACCAAAACACACCCTAATCAAATCCTCAACACACAGATCAATTTCAGAACACACACACTATTCGACTCCACTTTTTAACACTTTTCAACACGCAAACGCACCCCTACAACAGGCAGCGAAGTCGAGATGACGCCGGGATCTAGTAGACTCTGATGATGGTGTGAAGGATGCACCGAAAAAGCTGTAAGCCACACACGTGGTTATATAATTTAACACTAGTAAGTTTGCCATTTTATCAATCATTTATATTTAAGTGTTAAAAGTAGTGTACGCAGATTCAAGATGGATCAAAAATTAAATATAGAAACTCCATATTTTTCACATTCCTAAGTTAAGTTAAAAGACAGATTTTTGCAACTATTACATTTAGAAAAAAGATAAAAAACAATTTCTTGTATAGATTCACTCCACCCTAATGTACAGTAGACTTCGCTAATCTGAACTACTTGAGCTCCAGATCTGTTCGAATTGTTCGAAGATACTCCAAAACGAAGGAAAAAAAAAAACAAAAACAAAATGGTATTCCATATTTGTAACACTTCCTCTACAAGTAGAAAGAATGTGGATATGAAATTTGTCAAAATGAGACCGGCTTTGAATCTCGCAGCTTTAATTGTATTTGGAAGCCATTATCTTAGGTTCGATTCTTGTTTGTTTCAATGAAGTTCATTGTGCATATAATGTGGTTGTGGAAATTTCCGCATGACTTTGGCCAAGATGAGACTTGTAATCGTCGACTGTGGTATCACACCGGCTAAAGCGCTCACCAACCCTGCGCCGAAGCCGTGATTAGTAGGTCCGATTTCTGTATAGAGCATGGATGTTTGTTTGAATGAAGTTCGATGTTGTACTATGTACATTGTGGTTATAGAAAGGTTTGCATAAATTCTGCCAACATGTGACTTTAAATCCCAAATGATAATTGTTACACAACGTTCCAATTATTATCGTCACATGCAATATAACTCTAGAGTATATAGAAAGTGTTGCGGAGAAGTGGAACTTCCCTTTGAATTTAGGACACTGGGAAATACAACTTTGAATACGGGTTTATGTAGAGAGAACAGAGGAATTAAATTTTGTAACTTTTCGAGCTGAGTCAGGGGGTTGGGTAAGTGGAAGAAGGGAAATGGAGTAAGTCGAAAAGTAATGGAAGATTTGAGTTCGTGAATTGTATGTTTATTGTTGATAACTTTTCGAACAGCTAGCTAACTTTCCGCCAAACAAATAAATTGTCTTGGAAGGAGACTTAATGACTTATGATTGACCTAATGACTAATCAGCTTACTGAATCGCTGAGTACTTGTTTTCTGAAAATTATCGTGAATCGTAACTCTCGAGTTGTTTCGAGGTCAAAACAATTCTGCGATTCCTCCAGGAATTAACGGAACGCCTGTGACAATTAAAATTGTTTATTTGAAATGCGTTTAAAGTACAGAGACTCTGATGTGTTAATAATATGAAGAACAAAGAAATAATGTTGGAATTAAAATGATACGGGAAACCTAAGCAACCAGAGTTGGCTGTCGGGTAGGCTACAGGACGTAGGAGCAGATACGGAATTAAAAAATGGGCAGAGTCTTGGTAGCAGGCCTCCTATATATATATATATATATATATATATATATATATATATATATATATATATATATATATATATATGCAACAAGCTTCGCAAGACTGTCCACAAGTAGCGTACATTTAGGTGCTCTTGTTTACTGCACATGCACAATGGGTTGTATGTGCAACTTTGTAAAATTAGGTGGCCCAAATTTTGTTTCAGGATCTGTATTTCTCAATAGATCGAAAGTTCAGAAGTTGCCGATAATTCTACTTCGCTAAAGAGATGAAGGGTTTATCCACAGTCTAGTATATACAGTCACGAAACTCAATACGTAGTAAATATGCATCCATAGATAGTTGCTAACCACTAGGATCACTACTATCGCCTCATTACAGAAAATGCGAAATACTACCTGCACAGTCTATTGTTCCTTGTACCCTCACAAATTCGAGCTTCGTGGCTGTATATAATAGACTGTGTCGTGTATACATCTTCTGTTGTTTTAAGCTAGCCATATGACCTGCGAGTTCTCCCCATTGTAAATATCAGAATGTTGATTAAGAATCAGATTGGACGTGTTCAGTAAAAAGTGGCAGTAGTTCGTAAAAATAATAATAACCATTGTAATCATACAAGTATTATAAAGATAAAGATATCCCCTTTAATTGTTATGAAGGCGTATGGAAAACACGAGCTTTATGTTTTCATAACTTCTGCACTAAAATGAGGTGTTGTGGACGGTATTCAAGCTCGAAACACCTTTTTATCACCAGGATAGATCCGGCACCCAATTTGACAGAAGACTGCGTAGTTTCTGGACCGTGTGGAAATTATGGCAACGAAAAAAATCCCCCTTTCACTCGATATTGAACCCGGGATCTTCCAGTCCATAGCCACTTGCTCTACAATCTGAGCTATTGTAATCGTAATGGACATTAAATTTGATTTTATACTTTGTTCCATAATGTCTGACCGTAGATGTAAACATTGCCGGCAGAGGAGGAGAGAAGTATAATTGCTACTCAACCAGTGGCAGAGGTCTCATTCCACGCTTGACTTAGAGCTGAGCGGTTTGAACACATTACACATTATTAAATTTGTTGTAAGACATTTTTAATGTCACATCTTAAATGTTACTGTTTAACATTCTTTGTCTTTGGCAACCTCACCAAGTTGAGGAAGATTAAAAATTATATTATTATTATTATTATTATTATTATTATTATTATTATTATTATTATTATTATTATTAAACAGTTAAATTACAAGTTGTTCTGTATGGTTGTAAAACTTGGATTCTCACTTTGAGAGAGGAACAGAGTGTAAGGTGATCGAGGAAAATATTTGGGGCTAAGAGGGATGAAGTTACTGGAGAATAGACGCAAAACTGCACGCATTGTCTCTGACATAATTAGGAATATTAAATCTAGACGTTTGAGATTAGGCTGACCAGATTTTTATGGTCCAGCAGGGGACATCGGCAATTTCAAGAAAAACCACAAACGCTTACCTAGTCATTCTCCGTTAAAATGTTGCAGAAAATACATGTAGGTCTAACAACAGTTACAATGATAGACCTTTGTACACTAAATTTAGAGTATCTTAACTGTTTTAATTAAATGCATAAACATACGTAACTCTTAAACATAATTACAGCCACTAAGAATTCAACTTCAGTACTGACGCATGCATGGAAGTCTTTCACATAGTATTATAGGTTACACATTGAATTCTAACACACACATTTTACAAGTACTTGTCTAAAGAATGTATATTTTTAAGGATCTGTTCATTCCCATACAGCTTCACACTAAGTTCGTCACATAAAAAATGAAAGTTTGTTTTCACTTGTAAAAAAGCTTTAACTGTTTCTACTTCCATTCTTGACTCTTCATCTGTTCAGATTGAGTTCATTGTGGAGAAAAGTCTTCCAACTGATAAATTACTGATTTGAAGACACATGATTAATGATACTATTTTGAGAAGATTTTGAAGTGGAATGGATTTTTTTTTATGTTGAAAAACATCATACCACTTTTCACCCGTTGATTTGTCACAAAATTTCTCATTTTTTGAACTACTTAAAAATGAACGCTGCGGTAGTTCTAACGCTTTCGCGCAACGCGAATGCTAAAATGACAAAAGACAAAGATGCTACGTTCTTCTCAAAGACTGCAGAATATCTCATACTGTGCTCGCTGATTCTTCTGTCTGATACTGAGAAATGTTCAGAAATGTGTATGAATCGCAGCAGTTCCAGTGAAATGTTAATGAAGCAAAATCAAAGCTTCTGGGAACAAAAACGGGGATATTTTCTCAAACCGGGGACAGTAACTCAAAACCGGGGACTGTCCCCAGAAATCGGGGATGTCTGGTCAGCCTATTTGAGATGGTCAGGTATGTAGCACGTATGGGTGAATCCATAAATGCATATAAAGTGTTAGTTGGAGACCTGAGGGAAAAATACCTTTGGAGAGTCCGAGACGTAGATGGGAGAATATTAAAATGGATTTGAGGGAGGTGGGATATGATGATAGGGACTGGATTAATCTTGCTCAGGTTAGGGACCGATGACGGACTTATGTGAGGGCGGCAATGAACCTCCGGGTTCTCTAAAAGCCATTTATAAGTAAGTTATTATTATTATTATCATTATAACAATAATAATAATCCTTACAGGCTGGATTTAACGACTGGGAATGTCGCTATTCTAACTCCGAGAGGATGATTCTGATAGCAGAAAGGCTGAAGCACAACCGTAGTCATTAGCATTTGGCAAGTGACAGAGTCATGGTGAAACAGGAGGTCATATTATGTTACCAGCCTTTGCGTACAGCTCATGAATTGAAGTGCTTTGCCTGTGACGAGTACAGAGGCAATACAAGCATCGATATAGCACTATGCAGTTATCATTGTTCAGTTCGAAATAGTCTTTATCCGCAGAGAATTGTATCCCATGGTTGTACGTACAGTCCGCCAAACTGATAACAGTCAAAGCGGTTTGTACACCGTATTTTCAGTCAACAATGTTATATTCGGACTTAAAATTTGGATTCAAGTCTAACCCCAACCTTTTCTTCCATACAACAAGTTACAGAATTCCCAATATTTGTATTTAATTTTATTTTTTAGCAACGGCTGCTTTGGGTTTTATTACTGATTCAAGCGTTCCGTTAGCAATATGCTGAACGTTTTGCTATGCTTAGTGCCACAGTATTTTTCGTGGTGCAATATGAAAGGTCTATGTGGATTACATGAGCCTGGTATTGAAAATTACGATTCTTCTTGTTCTTCTAGATCTGAACCTCATAAGTGACACTAACAAGGCACTACATGAGATAACTAGGCTAGAAGATGATGAGTTAGGGTGGCCAGTTCCTTCCCTCTCCATTGAATACATCGTCGATTATCTACATATTACACCAGGCTTGCAGAACTGGGCACCAATTGTAGCGTTGCGTCACTCATCGGAATACGTCACTCATCTCCTCCTACCACCCTCGCGTCATTGATTGGTAGGGGAGGGAATTTGTATTCAGTGTCTGTGATAGCGTACACCGTGACGTCATTCACTGCCGGTGGACTGTGGACGGGGAACCAACGATTGTTCCATGCTTTCCACCTCTCTCTCGCCGGTTCTGTATCCCTGTATTACACTAATCAGACTTCAGATGCATACAAACAGTTGTTGTTCCTCTGAAACATATCATCAAGTGAGATGTACTGCCTGATAGTAGATATACATACCAGCCAGAACTTCATTCAGGGGCATCTTTTAATTTAAGGGTGTGTATTTCGACTGTAGTACTTAGGCACAAATGACCCATTTTGCACCCATAAGCTGGAAATCAACCCAGAAGACCGCATTGTAACACCAGCCGATACTACTGGGTTTAATTTCCTGAAATTCCCACATATTATGTTTCCGGAGATAACGATGCCTGATTTGGCTTAGACCTGGTGAATCCAGCAAAATATGAGGTGATGGCTCAACTTCCATTCCACATTTCCTACCAATTGGGTCATCACTACGGGCCAAAATGTGAAGATGCTAATTTAGATGACAATGTCCAGTCAAAAGCCCGGTAACCCGTTGTAGAATTCTCTTTTCCAAGGCCAGAAGTTGTTTAGTTCAGTTAGGTTTTGGTTCTCTAATAAAAAGTTAAGCCTTTCTCATAACTTTTACAGATATCCAGTCTCCTGGTAGATGGCTCATGAAGTTCATCCGTATTGGTAATGAGAATTTGGTCATGATATCTGTGTAGTATGCATGTAAGTATTCTAATCAGTTATGTGGACACAGTGACAGAGACAATGCTAATATTGAAATATATTTTATGATACATGTAGTTAATTTATACTCTTTTTCCAAAGACATGTTGTAAAATGAAGGCTGTCTTAGCTGTATCATTTTTAATATAAATATTATGTTGTGCTCTGAGGTTTACACAGTCGGACAGGAGGAAGAAAAATGAAATTAGTAGACTTGAATTTTATGATATCATTAAAGAGGCTTATTCGAGTGAATAGAATATGAAACGCAGATTTCACATAGGAGAGATAAGGAGATACTTTATAGAGAAATAATTGGATCCCACAATTGGTTAATACCAGAGGTTGTAAGTTCATTCCATTTGCAAATTCAGCGATGTGTTAAGCAAGCCTTTAGAATAAGGCCTACATCTCGAACAGGCTGATGACATTTCATAGTGTAGCAGAAGACGGATATAAGGAAGAAAAAAGTGAAAGAGGAAAAAGAGATAAGTACAGTAAGTTAAAATTAAGAAGAGCAGGGAGGAGAAATGAAAGAAGAAAATGTAGGATGAGAAGAAGAATAGCCTAGAAGCTGGAAGAAGAAAAGATGAAGTGGGTGGAACATGTAAGGATAAGAACAAGAGGATAAAAAGGAGTAGATAAGAGAAGCATAGGATATGAAAAGTTAACGGGAAGAAAAATTCTACGCTATATTTTTGATTCGGTTTACAAATGGAGAGTGTGGGTCTGCGATAAGAGAAATAATTAATGAAGGGCATCCAATATATTTTCTCGTTATGCGTAGCGACATTCCAAAATTAGTCGCAGCTCATAACAGATTTTTCGCTTGATTCACTCAAAGTCTTTAGCAACTCTCGGTAACAAGATATGACTGAAAGAGGCAGCGCAGTGCTGCTAATTTTATGCGCAACTTCAGCACTCTCATACCCGTAACAAGGGATCGCATAAATTACATTGGTTCTTGCCCTAACTGTAAAATTACTTTAAATTCGGCTATAACTCTTAATACAGTATATATATACAGTACGTATGTGGAATTCTGCTATTTTTTGTTTCATCGCGGATTCCGGAACAATTGTTCTTACTCGGTGCGGGGAAAGGCGTATTATAAGTCAAAAATCTAACATGAAGAATGGAATAGGGACGATGGGAAAGAACTAAACGGAAAAGAAAATTATAGAAATTGTAAGAAGAATAAAGAGATATAGCACAAAACAATGGACGGATGTTAAAGAGCGGCATTAATTTTTTTATCTTTAATATTTTTGTTTGGTAGTTATAATTTAATAAAATTCTATGAAAAATATATGAATTTGATAAAAATAAAGAGTTGAAAAAAAAAAAATAAGAGGGAGAAGACGAAAGTAAATAAGATGAACGAAAATGAAAAAGAAAAAGACATGAAGCAGTGGCGGTTCCTCGGAGGAGGGAAAGGAGGAACGTCCTCCTCACATTTTCTTCTTTTGAAAGTAAATACCAAATAAAATATGTGCGTTGAAATTCGAGGAAGATTCGGTAATTTTTAAGTTCACAGCTATTAGAAAACCTCGGTTGATCGATTTTTAAACGACGCGTGCTCATGTGCTGCTAGAAAACTGCGAGAAGGATGCGAGATGGTTTGTGATGAGGAAAGTCAATCCTTTCCTCCTTTACTGCAGTTAACACACATAGAGTCTCCACGGACTCTGAACACACATAGACACAGCGCACTAGCGGCCAGAGAAAGAAGCAGAGTTTTAAAGCAAGTAAATGAACGAATAGGGAGGAGATCCTCCTCTGATTCTGCTCATGGGCGGGAAATGGTGTAGCAGACAGAAACCGACTGATCGTGCAGCAAGCTCGCTACCGCTGCCATCAAGCGATGTTGCATTCAACCAGACTATAACACATAGGAGCAGGCACAATAAAAACAGTTTTAACGCATAGCTATTAAAGACACCATATAAGCTTTTTTAAAATTATAAATCAAATATTATTCATTGAATACATCACATATTCATTATATGAGGTCTCGCCACCCTCATTGAATATTAACACGACTACTATGAAGTAGTCAATGTGTATTATCACCATTAAATCGAGAAAAATTCATTCCGTCACCGGGAATCGAACCCGGGACCTCTCAGCTCTGCGCGCTGAGGGCTCTTTCCAAAACAGTACTATGAGAGGAGTTCGACCGGCACCGTGGATCGTGTCCCGGCATAGCTCAGTTGGAAAGAGCCCTCAGCGCGCAGAGCTGAGAGGTCCCGGGTTCGATTCCCGGTGTCGGAACGAATTTTTCTCGATTTAATGGTGATAATTATTCATTGAACTTTATATAGGCTACTATTCATGGTTTGAAATTTTCGAGCATATTTGAAAGTTAAAGTATGGTTTATATAAAACGAAAAAGTAGTTCTACGTTAGTATCGCAGATCTTTTTGACCTCTGAAATTCACTTCCATTCATTGTCTACTAGACAGGCCGACAGCCTAGTTGTTAGTTTCTTACAAATATATTTGAAATTTTGTAACATAAAAAAATTAATCGGCCACCGACAGCTCACTTAAACCTTAAGGGTGCTATGCATAGACATTTCGCTAGTCCGCGCTACGAGCGTGCTAAATTAGCCCCGGCTATCGACTGATTACTTGTACAGGATTCATATCGTATCATATCGCTAACACTGGTTTATGGATACAAAAAACGTTAGTTCGCTGACCATCCACTGGAAGCCCGCGCTAAGAATGTCTATGAATATGACCCTTAATGCTCAAACTATATTTTAACAATAATAGTAGCATGACTTTACAAGAACTGACATTCTTCAAAAGCATGTGATACGGAACTTGTAAAATGTACATGTGGCAACACAGACCACGTGGGTCGGTACAGTGTTCGTGCTTTCTTAACAGATTATTTCCCATTCTCACTTCCGTAAAACGATTCCGGTTACGTGTAGGCTAATTTATAGCATATTTCATTCAAGAAGATGTCATTTTGTGTTGTTAACGTCTTTCCTCCACTTAAAATATGCAAGAGCAGCCACTAACATGAAGGACAATGAAAGAGGTAGAACAAAGAAAGAAACAAGAAATGAACGAAAAGAAGAACAAGAGAAAGAAGAAGAAGAAGAAGAAGATGATGATGATGATGATGATGATGACGACGATACAAATGGAGCAGGTAAAATGTGGTTTCTTAAAAGGAAGTCAGATTTGTTTTACTTGTGTACTTACTTACTGGCTTTTAAGGAACCTGGAGGTTCATTGCCGCCCTCACTTAAGCCCGGCATTGGTCTCTATCCTGAGCAAGATGAATCCAGTCTCTATCATCATATCCCACCTCCCTCAAATCCATTTTAATATCTTCCCAACTACGTCTCGGTCTCCCAAAAGGTCTTTTTCCCTCCGGCTTCCCAACTAACACTCTGTATGCATTTCTGGATTCGCCAATACGTGCTACATGACCTGCCCATCTCAAACGTCTAGATTTAATGTTCCTAATTATGTCAGGTGAAGAATACAATGCGTGCAGTTCTGCGTTGTATAACTTCCTCCATTCTCCTGTAACTTCATCCCTCTTAGCCCCAAATATTTTCCTAAGCATCTTATTCTCAAACACTCTTAACCTATGTTCCTCTCTCAAAGTGAGAGTCCAAGTTTCACAACCAAAAAGAACAACCGATAATATAACTGTTTCATAAATGTTGACTTTCAGATTTTTTGACAGCAGACTGGATGATAAAGCTTCTCAACCGAATAATAGCATTTCCCATATTTATTCTGTGCTTAATTTGCTCCCGAGTATCATTTACTTATGTACAGCGTTCTTAAAGACTTGTCGTCATTCATGTCTCAAAAACATGTAAAAAAGTCAATTTTAAAGTATTTACTTGGGTTGGATCTCAGTTTGACTTCTTAATGTGTAATATGATCCCTACCTGAAATCGTGCAAGTCGACCGTGAAGCCTCGTGTAATGTCTGCGGACAATTTTCGCCTCCCCTTGCGCCGAGAAGAGAATATTACAGAGCTCATTCCTGGACGAGATGGCAACAGCTCACATAAATCTGGCGGACGCGACATGCAACATTAGTACAACAAAATGCCATCTCCATTACTGAATAAAAATCCTCTGAGCCTGGACAGAATTTTAAATAGCATTAAAAAAATAATTATACATTAAGCTTGCCAATTAGAGAGCTGACGTTCAGTTTTCGGAATATTCATGCAATAACTTTTTATTACTGCCTCCCATTAGTGAATACTTCAATATCACTGCTTCTGTTTCGCTTACAAATTGATTGATTTCGATGAAATATCGTGTTACGATATTTTAAAAGGGATTTGCATGGCCACCGCTCTGATGCTCGGTATCAGTGCATTAAACCTACGTCTCTCGTGTTCCTCACAACAGCAAGACATTAGCGGAAAGCCAGCCATGAACTGATTACTGCAAAGCGAAATGTTTTATTCTGTATTTCATAATGTTTACAAGGTTGGAATTGCAAAGAGGCAATTTAATTGTTTTACCCGTCATAAATATATTACGAAGGATGCGCCTTTAGCATAACGTCTAATAGTCGCTTGCAGAAATTACAAGAAAATGAAATCTACTTAAATTAAAATGGTGGTGCAGGCTCTAATGGGATACTTGGATATCTTCTGTCGTTACTTCACCATTTGATCGTAGTTAAAAATAAGAATGACAATGATAATAGTAATAATAGAAATCATAATAATATACTTGTAATTTATAATTAATATCAGTGTAGTTAACCAACGCGATGAGCGAAAAATAGTGACTATAATATAATCATAAATAGTAATATGCGTTACAAGAGCGGTATGTTCGAGGAAAAGTTTGAAAAAGCGAAACGTAGTTGAGCTTTTTTAATTTCCGAGAATTGAAAGAAAACATACCGCTCGTGTATCGTACATTATTTTGTGCGAAGATCGTTTATTACATAGGCTACCTGAAAGAGGAATTTCTAAATAGTTGCAATGAAATCTCCATCTTGGTTTCTGTTCAATGACGGCAAATTTGCAAAACAAAAATATCTATCTTCAACATTGTTGCTTTAAAATGTCTTCTGTGTTTACTATACTCCAGCAGGCCGTGATATACGTCTGTCTTTTTTTCCCCTCAGTCTGTGATGAGTCTGGAATCTTGTTGATTTTTTCACGGCTTCCTGAATGTTACTTGCATCACGAATGCAGTAACTTTAGTGGAATTGTAGAGTTTACTTAATTTTTGCAAATATTTAAAAACAATAATTAACAGTGCAATTTAGGTGAAATTGCAGTGGTAAGTTTCCAGTTCATAATTATTACTATATTGAACGTCTCTAAAATAATATGTTAAAAGCCTAAAGCAGTAAAATGAATATGTCACTTAAGCGGTAAGAAGAGGGAAATTGTTATGTGTGTCAGGTTGGGAATACTGAATGTGGAATTTTAGACTTTCCGCGGATTTGTTTTGTGCGGAAACCAAGCAAATACGCACGATCTCGCACAAAAATAATTGTGATTAGAATAATAAAACACACGTACATATATATATTAAGTATTTTACCTTAATCCAATAATTATAAACTTATAAGTTAAATAGATCATACTTATTGCTATACAAGTTGGTAGTTTTATGTAAATGGAGACCAGAGAAAAATCTTTAGAATTTCTGTTGCATGACTTTCGTAGGAACACAAATGTTAACATTATTTATGAAGAATCACAAATTATATTTTCTTTAAGGATATTTAATAAAAAATAGGGCATCACGATCTTGGCGTTTTGAATATAAACTGTGATACGAATAAATCATAGTTTTCTCAGCACTATTCTTGAATTGATCGTTTTAATTTAGGTTTTCATATCCGGTTACTATTACACTATTATTATTATTATTATTATTATTATTATTATTATTATTAATATTATTATTATTATAATACGTAGGGTATACAGGGTGATCCGTTTGGGTATGGATAAAATAAAAACACCGTAATACATTTACTACTGAACTTTGTTTGTTGAAACTGTATGCATACAACACTGAAAGATGGGAGATTCCTCAGAGCTCAACATGACCCCCCAATGGGCACCCTGCACAACTCATAACGGTGATGCAATTCAACCCATGTCCGTTGTAACATAAGAGGGGTGATTTGTTGACAAGCTTCAGTAATTTTTACTCTCAGATCATCAATGTTCCTGGGTTCCTATGAATAGACAATGTCTTTAACAAAACTCCACACGAAGAAGTCAGGAGCGGTTGGATCTGTGGAGTTTGGGGGCCGAGCCAAGATATAGCTGCTTCTCGTACTGGGTTTCATCTGCGACCTCCTGCATGTTTTTTAAACACAGTACCTGTTTCTACAAATGTTCGATACCACAACATTATGGAATCATATTTAGGTACATTACGCACGCCATACTCACGTCGAAATTCCCTTTGAACTCTTTTAACACTCTATAATTTAGCATACCAAAGAACACACTGTGCGCGTTGTTGATTTGTAGTAGCCATTTTAATCATCTACGATTTTTCATTTGTCCTTTCAGATTATGCATTGTTGATTGTCATATATGTGTGTGTGTGTGTGTGTGTGTGTGTATATATATATGCATGCAGCAATAGTTTCATGATATGTTAACTTCTAATTGAATGTTAGTTATAGTTATAATCAGATATCCTACGAATTGGAACACATGTTCTGTAGTAGTGAATTTCTTAAATAAATAAATCAAGCCTATTAGACCTAATATATAATACTGTATATTGAATTTATTAACATAGTGTTATATTTACTCTGTAATTTGCCAATTATAGCTACATTTTACATTTTTGGCTATGATATCTGTACTTAACTATTTTTCATTTATTTTTATTTGGTATTTTTCATTTATATCTATGTATGCTTCTTTTATTTAGGTACTATGTATTTGTTTTTTTTTCAATTGTAATTTTTAATTTGTAATTACACTTGTATCTTGCATTTGTATCTGTTTTAGATCTTTTTCATGTCATATGCAAATCCATGTTTTTTTTTTAAACAAATATCTGTACTGTTTATTGTAATTGGGGCTTTGCCCTGTTATATACATAAATACATATGGAAACTCCCATCTTTTAATCATAATATAACCAGCAAGAAATTTTTCCTACTACCATAACTTAAAAGCTTTATAATAATAAATTAATATTATCCATACCCAAACGGATCAGACTGTATTATATACACGAACATGAGAATTTGCGTTGGATATTTTTTCATTGATCTGAGTCAGCATTTCAGAGTACACATACATGTTATAGTTTCAGTGACACTAATAAAGTATTAAAATCAATCAAGCGTGGAAAAAAATAAATAATTAGCCATATTAGACACAGCAATCTATTTGCATGGTTACATATCGAAACTACATGCCTGTGACAATGAAGTTTACTGATAAAAATACTTCAAGAACTTAAACTCAATTTGGTTTCTTAATTTGAATGGAATTTAAATTGTAATTGAATTTAAAATAACTAGATTTACTCATAATTGTAATAATGTTAAATTTTGATATTTTAATTTTTTTTAAGTTGTATTTTACTCGTACTTTCTTTTTCTTGTTTGGGTTTATGAATGTGTTTGTTTATGTCTTTTTTGGCAGTAAACTTTTATAACCCAGAGTGAAAATGTAATCTGGTTGGTTAAAACTGCTATTCATCTTGTACTTAACAATATTTCGTTTCTTGCTCTCTTTGCCGTCCCGTTCTTTGGTACAGTTCTGTATTATAATGTGGACGGATTATTGATTTAGCCCACATGAATGATTTCCTGGCAAGTCTATCCTGTACGTGTCGGGTTTCCTGCAGCTTTCTCGCATATTGTGGGAACCTTCAGAATTCGGCTAGAATATGATAGAGCGTTTATATAAGAGTATCGGAAATTTGTCCTGACCTCACCCTGTTAGAATGGTTTTATCCTGATCAATATTACTGGCATGTAGTTAATTTCTCAGAATTCTGTGCAGTAGATATTTATATATTTATGCTACAGCAGCGTACCTATAAATATTTTCATATGTAAAAATTCATTCCAGGGCGACCGCAGAAAGAAATGTTATATTATCGACTCATATCCCATTGATTTCACGCGAATTTATAATGGACAGGGACTGTGTTAAGTCAATTTTCTCAGATTCATTTAGTCATCTCTGCCACAACGCCATCAGTTGTTCATCCCGTCCAATTATAAAGCATCCAGTCCTGCCAGATAGTACTGTAACATACAGGATGAACCATTAATAGTGTCATTAATTTCAAGGAGTTATTCTTTGAGATATTTCAAAGAAGAAAGTTTAATGCGATTTTGATTCCTTTTCTAGATAAAAAGTTGTTTTATGTAAAATATTCCATAGCGTATTTTGGGAAAGCCATTGATTTAATTCGCGATATGCTGTCAATTTAAGGAAGCTGTTAATTAGGATAATAAATGACTGAAAGATTTTTACTTTTGTCCTTTAAATGTGCAGAAATTTGATCCTAACAGATATAACTTTTCGTTCTAAAAAGTAATCTTGAAATGTAACATCTATATAGGAATTACGATGATGGAATTGGAATAGATAAATAAATACAATTTGCTGCAAGACTTAAATATATCTAATTAACGAAATGAAATAAACTTTTGAATAACTGTCAATCCTCAAAAAAATATATTTATATGTAGTATATATACATATATATTAAAACAGAATATATTATTAAGAAGCTAAGCAAAGAGCACAGAGCCACAGAGAATTAACTACTGTAAGTTACTGTATTTTTTTTTTATAATTTATTTATATTTTTATATAATTTAACTAATTTAATTAATTAATTAATTTATTGATGTATTTATTTGTTTACTTATTTACTTATTTATGTGTTTATTTATTTATTATTTATTTATCTATTTATCTATCTATTTGTCTATTTGTCTTCTATTTGTCTATCTATTTGTCTATTTATTTGTCTAATTATTTATTTATTTATCTATTTATTATCTATCTATTTATTTATTTACTTATAGTGGCAAACATAAGGTCATAGGACCTTCTCTTACACTCTACCAGGTCACAAAGTACACAAGCAGTGAAATTTAACAAAACGTGAAAGTACAAAGTTCTAATATATTACAGAAAATAATAACATAATAAGATTTGACTTCGTACAAAATGAAAATAATACCATAGGCCAATAAAAAAAGTAAAATACAGATATAAATACTTAAATATTCCATAAGAAATTCAGTTACTACAAATAGTTAACAGGGAAAACGTAAGGAAGAATATAACAAATGGAATGTAATAAAATTAAAAAAACCTAATTTAAATAAAAGCTACAATAAAAGGCTATGGTAATACATTCATCTCGTGATCAAAAGAGTTCAGTGTCGGTGAACAAAAATGGAAGAAAACGAATTTTACAAAACTGTCGCAGAAAAAATTGAAGAGAATCTGAATTTTAATTTATGTTTGAAACTAGATAATATCCGACAGTCTCTGACATGCTGTGGTAGAGAGTTCCAGAGATGGTGAAAGATGAAGTGTAGGCGGTTGTTCTGTGTTTAGGAATGGAGAGTGTGATATGGTTTTGTGAGCGAGTATCTGTTGTGTGATTTGAGGACAAATGTTGAAAACGTAAAGCTAAATAGCTAGGGTTTGAGTTCTGAAGAATACTGAAGAGTAACGTGAGAGAGTGAATAGTTCTTTGCTCTTTGAGACGAACAAGTATACAAGTACATTAGAATATCCCTAAGTTGTTATTGTTATTTATCCATCTGTCTGTAATTCTAACTTTGTATTAACTTTCTATAGTTACGCATTTATTTTGCTTGAGTCTTTTTCATCTTTGTATCAAAACATAACTGAATAACGTTAGTTTTTTTTAATATAATGCGTATCTCCTATCCCATGGATTATAATAAACTCTTCCAAGTAGATTGTATATACTGTAGGATGCAGACTCTTCATGTGTATAGGAATGTACTCGTTCGTTCGTTATCGGATATGACGTAAGTATTTCCATGGTAACGTAAGTCAAATTCCCGTTAAATTCCTTCATATTTTATTAGTGTATGTCGAAAATGACGTTAGATGTAAAGAAAATTGGTCTTATGAGAAAGTATAATCATGATGTAGATTTGACTTTGCGTCTTAACAAGTCAAAATGTTAAAAAAAAAAAAAAAATAGTTTTACTTCACATTTCGAACCACACTAAAATTCTGTGGTGTTCGGGTAAAGGGGTATAAGTCATTTTTTTGCCCCTCTGGAATTTTGTTCCCCAGATGAACACACAAGTTAAATTATACAAGTGAGTGTGCAAAAATCAAAGAATACTAGCAGTTGATGTGTTTTATTTGTGTAGAAAATTATTTGTACTAAGGGTTCCAAGTTTAATTTTCATTTATCTCCGAACTCATTTTTATGACTTATCTCCCTTTACCCAAACACCACAGAATTGATGACTCGGCGATATAGGAGAATATTTTTAAGTCTAATCTGTCATTTGCTCACGTAAGAAACCTGAATACATCTGTAAGACTGAAGAAACTTGTAATAACTAAAAATAAAGTGTCGCTTATACATATTTAGAAACAAAATTAAATGAAGTCCAATTTCTTTATGCTATACTAAGACGAAGACTCCAAAAATAGTAAGAACTGACACACTTAGAGTTTTGTAAAGTTTTACTATTTCCTCTGCAATTCTATAGATGTGAATGCTTGACGTTAACAAAAAAGGATAAAAGGCGAAATGATACCGTTGAAATGGGATTTTTAGAACTCAAGCAGGATATAGGAGAAAAGATACAAAATGAAACTACGGTATGAAATAAGAGTCACTTACATGTAACATCACTATTAACAATAATAAAAACATAAGGAAAACAAGTATTGCATCTTAATGGAATGAAAAAGAAAGTAATGTCGAAGACGATAAGTTACACCACGTATGGAAAAGGAGACAATTTCAAAGTGGAGCAGGAACGGACCAACAGTCTAAACCTTGACGATTATTATTATTATTATTATTATTATTATTATTATTATTATCATCGTTTTTATTACTTCGAAATATTTAACGGTAGAAGGTCGGTAAACAGCTTTATTTTAAGGGCAGTGGGTAGTGATGCCTGTGAGATTAAAGAATTTCAGTACAAACGTTTAGATCAATATTTCTAGGCTTTTCGTGTTCAGAGAGGAATATCATTTTCCATGATTATACTATAAATCATTCTGAATTCAGTGGTATGAAAGACAACTAATTAGTTTCGTATCCAAGTGCAAAAGAAAGGCCCTAACTGATAACCTGTCTTCCCACTTTGCTAAGTGTACCTCATTCCTCAGGTGCACATTACTTGCTACAATCTTCACTCATATGCCTTGTTTTTTTTAAGTTATCAAGTAATGTATATTGCAAATTATAAAGCAAAATTTATTTAAATATTTCAACCTTAGTGAAAAAGAAAACAAAATATTTAACTTTGATTAATAATTTTTTGCCATTTGTTTCAATGCATATATTTTTTTCCTCATGTTATATGTGCAATATTCTTAAACCCGTAGGTATACTTTGTAGAATACAGGCTGCAGAAAACACTGTAAAAATATGATGTAATTTTTTATATCATGTTTATTTAACGACGCTTGTAATTGCCGAAGTTATATCAGCGTCGCCGGTGTGCCGGAATTTGGTCCCGCAGGAGTTCTTTTACATGCCACTAAATCTAGTGACTGCTGTAATTTGATTCAGTAGTTTCTTTCAGAGAAAAATTCACTTAAGTTTAAAAAAAAGTCAATTTACGGAAAGCTGCATTTAAAAATTAGAAGGTTGTATAAATTACATTCTCCGCAAAATTTAAGGGGCTTATCTGCAGAGATACACCCACAATGTATACTGTTTTAAAGAGCAAGTTTTGTACTTATTTTTTAAACACAAAATTAAAATAATCGTATTTTTAACCACTTTTCACTATCTGGTTTCCTTAATTAACTTTCATTTTAATTAAAAAGTCTATAGTCTGTTTATTTTTATCGCGTACTGAGTGAGGCTAATGATTCTGGTGCACTCGTATTTCTTTGTGCCTGCGTTTCACAAATTTTCGCAATATTATATTATATTATTTTTAGGTGACACAGTAACTCAGCCTCGAGCATTTGACAACTGTTTCGAAACTTACAAAAGCTGAATAATTACATACAGTAAATAAAATATACACTATAATTATAATATCTTCTTAAGTAGATAACTAGATAGATGAAGTAAATATACATAGGCCTATATTATAAGAAATAAACTTGAGTAATACAGACAATAACCATAAACTATTAAAATTAAATAGTTAAATCAGTGAAAATCAAAGAGGAAGAAAGTTACTAAGAAAATAAATGAATCCAAATTAAAATGAATAATAATTAAACTAGGAAGCAAGGGAAAATATCGTCCACCGTTGTGGCTGAGGGGTTAGCGAATCTAACTCCGAACCTAGCGGTCCCGGGTTCGATTCCCGGTGAGTACGAGTTGCCTGGGTGAGGTTTTTTCGAGGTTTTTCCCTCACTCCTATGGATTCATATCAGGTAACTTTATCAGGCGATTGGAACCACACTCATCTTCGCCACTTCCTTCCTTCCCCCATCATCCTTTCCTCATTATCCCTTTTCTGGTTTTTCAGATCACTCTATAGGCAGCCTCCCGGGACTACTGGCTCTCTCGACCGGCCTCCGTGGAATGTAGTTAAGCGACGTTGGGTGGCTTCTGCAACGAGCACCCGAGGCAGACCTACTCGGGGGAGGAGTTTCGCCTCGGATCGACAGGGGGCCTTGGGGGAAGTTGCCGAAGCAGGAATGCTATATGGATTTCTGTTGGCTGTAGGGAGTCATGTGGTTGGGTTGGTGCGCGTGGGGGATCTAGTTAGGGAGTCATGTGGTTGGGTTGGTGCGCGTAGGGGATCTATGGCACGCAACTCATTCCATATCGAGGGTTAGCGCAATAGATCTCAACAGGTCGCAGTGCCCCCCTCACTTTAATTCCATTCCATTCCAAGGAAAAATATCACTTCGAAATATATAGTTTATTGCTTTCGCGTGTACTAGGTACGGTACCTGTTGACTAGTTTTTAACACACGAAAGCAATAAACTACATATTCCAACTAATATATAGTGTCAAAAGTTGCGTATTCAAATATATATATATATATATATATCAGTCAAAATAGGTGGATAAAGTAAATAAAATAATTCTGAACCTCAGAGTTAATGTCACGCAAGTCATAAAACAATAATTTTAAAGGAAAGTAGAAAAAATAAAATTATGCTGTTGTTTTTATTATTTTATGCTCACCCATGCCGAAATGTAGTAATTATACACCTGGTAGCAGTCCTTTAATGCATGCCATTAAAGTACACTTATTCATTAAAGTACAGGTTTTCGATTATTCTCGGATATGCAATCGAAAGACAACAATCGAAACGTCACGGAGGCTGGAAATCCAATACTGTCGCAGAAGGTTATGTTCTGTTACTATAATAATTAGCGTTAATTGTAAATAATATTCAAATAAATTTAATTTGTCATCTCGTTTTTCAATGTCGAATTCAATTTCAAGGTTATATTAAGACTAACGTTTATCTTACTCTCTAGATTATATCAAGGTCGTCGATATTCGTTTCCCGGAAAAAATCAATACTTTCGCGTCTGCGCACATCTCACAATTTATGAGGTAGGCTATTGCATTCACTCACATAACAATAACATGAATACTTATGAATAATTTCAAGTTAGAAATATGGTCGAGCATAAAAAGTCGTATGAAACTTGCCTATTGGTAATTAAGACGCTCATATGAAAATATCCTCGCGTCTTAATTACTACCATTATAGGTTCGTTGCATAATGTACTATTTGTATTTCATTTTTGTGCTTCAAGCAATCAGTAAGAGCCAAAATAACGTAACTGGAATTGGATTTTCTCCCGTCAAAATACATCCTAATTAGAGCCAAATAGCAGAGAATGGACTTCCCTCAATACGGTTTTAAATTAAATTGATTTGCATTATTATGAACCTGGTTATTATGTAATAAACAACTATTATGAACTCATTGCATTATGAATCTTATGCATCACATTAAGAGTACCTCTTATCTGTCATAATCTCATTTTTTATAAAAAATAGACGTAAGTGGCGTTAGCTCTCACGTTTACATAGAATTAATAATTAAATTTATTGTTTCTTAATGTTTGTTCACTTGTTGTTTTGTTTGATGGTTAATGATTCTATAATCAATTAACTAGCCATTAGATAAATAAATACATAATTAAATGTAACTTATAAAATACCGATAATGATATATACAGGATAGAAGTGAAATAACTTTGCAGATTGAAAGGACGAAATAATAGAAAACAAATATTACGTTTTGTGATTAAATGCACTGTTAATTAGAAAATTAAGTTTGGAGTTTCAGCAGTCCGACAACATCGTCGCGAACACACGCTTTTCGTGATACAGATGTAAGAGGTCATTGAACTAGGTAACTCGGTGTGTTTCGCTAGATGAGCTGGCGCTGTGTTGCAACCAAGCGTGCAGTTGATTGAATTTAGAAGTTTTAAAAATTAAATTTACGCGAAAACCGTCCACAATACTGAATTACGCCAGAGGGATAAATTATTTTTATTATATAATACGAATATTTATTTTCAGTCAATGACTTTACTACTAATTTATGTAAGGTGCAAGTCCTTACATTACATGATTTAATATTGTATGAACATTTTCGTCGGTTTCATACCAACATCATCAGATACAATATTCTATATAGCAATATCATCATTAACAGGTACATATGTCTCTACAAACCAAAATACATTATACATTAATAAGCATACAATATGATAAAAACATGATAAGAACCAACATCATTAGGATATAAATGTGTCTTTCTTGTGTGACTACACCCTACTGTCAAATGATTGAAACACACGTGTGATTACAATACTTATACAAATAAGTTTGCAGGTCTTTACTGATAAAATAATAAAAAATAAAATGAAATCTGTATACTATATTGTGTGAAGAGCTGCATTACAGTAATTGAACTATGTTAACTGACTTTTCATGCCCATATTCTTGTTTTATCATTTATCATCACCTTCTAAATGTATGTACGTCATAATATATAGACTGAGGTTGTGCCTTGAGTCTAATTATTCAAAGTTGTTATGGATATCATTTGCATCCGACGATATATTTCAATATTAGGTTGTCTTATGAATTGCAAAATATTTTTTATTAGTTTTCCTATCGATATGGACAAAAATCACGATCCTACTCGCAATAGTTACCGAATAGAAGTTGTTAAACATTTGAGGGAAAACATAAATTAAAATCGAGTTTTATCATGACTTTGAAGTTGACGAAAATTTCTACATGAGTTGCAATGTCTTATGTGGGTTTTTGAGGAGGTGAACAGTTGAGTAAATGAGTGGTTAAGTAATTTATTCATTAAATGAGTATGTAAATTAAATAGTAAAAGCTACTCGAAATTCAAATGCTGTATATCCAGGTAAATAAATAGATGACTATATTCTTAATGACAGTGATAAATTTTCTACTTAACACGATATGAGTCCTTGATAGAGAAGTCTAGAGGGGGAGAGGAATTTTAAGAGAAGTGCACGTCTGTAACAAATGATAAAGTGTTAATTGAATATGCGAAGCATATACGAGAACAGGAAGATTATGTCTGTTGTTTGCTTTAATGGTTGGTATCACTTACACCAACGCGAATTTGTAAGTTAAATATTGGAATTACTTGGGTCGCAGATGTCGATATGATCCCCCTAAATAGAAGCAGACAGTAATGAGCTGCCTCTAGAACCAAATGTTTATGTATCCGGTGGGACCAGATCCCGGTCTCTCTTGATGTGATTTGTAGATGGTGCGGATTGCATGTATACGTATGAGGCAAGGAATCCCTTCATTAATGATTCCGGGCTGTAAGTGTAGTGTTAGCAATTTGTGTGCGGGCCTTCATTAAGGGTCTGATGACCAGGCGCTGGAACCGTCAGCTCGGGCTAATGGCTAGTGTAATGCTAGGCCAGCAAGCTCCTGTATACAGAGTGTTACAGCCCAACACATTACGTGATTCAGATCTCACCGCCGCACCGGTAACCTATAGCAACGAGCTTCGAACAACCCGTTTAAAGATGAATGGATAATTCAATTAAGATAATGGTACTGGAAAAGTACAGATCCCTTAGGAATGAAATATTCAACAGTAAGGTAACAATTTTTAAATAACAACATCCCACTATATCAAAGAAAGTTTTAAATAACAGTTTTAGAATAAGTTTATAATTTGTTACTTTAGGTATTGTATCGCAATATATAAAAATAGCGGTGATGTATGTAATAAATATTTATAATAAACTATATGTTTACTGTTTACTTATAATTTATTTAGCATTTTTCCAATCTGTATTTATGTATGGTATTAGGCTATAGTTGAGGTGAAACTTATAAATCCAACCTATATCCGTTAATTTTACTACAGAAAAAGTATTAAAAATTTGTTTAAAAATGCAGAAAGATTACCCAACTGAATTGTTGTTTAAACATTTCAAAGTTTTCAACATTAAACAAATTTATTATTTTATTTTATTAAAATATTTTCACAGAAATCTTAATAACTTTGAAGGGTATATACATACTGTATACAACGTGTCAACATATATGTCGAATATGGAGTAAGACCACAAGGGGGAAAAACACTAGACGGGGGGATTCGATCCGGTACTGTGGGTTGAACTTCGGCGTAGCTCAGTGATTAGAGCACTTGTACGTAGAACCAAAGACCCGGGCTCCATTCCCGGCGCCAGAGCGAATTTTTCTCCTCTAATATCAATTATTATGAACTCGTTGCATTGTGGATCTCATGCATCACATTAAGAGAACCTCTTATCTGTCATAATCTCATTTTTATAACAAATGGACGTAAGTGGCTTTAGCTCTCATGTTTACATAGAATTAATAATTAAATATATTATTTCTTAATGTTCATAATTAAATTAACTTATTAAATACCGGTAATGATATATACAAGATAGAAATGAAATAATTAACCTTGCAGATTGAAAGGCACGATAAGTTTACACGTAAATAAATAGAAAACCTTTATTACTAACTAAACTAGAACTAAAAATATGAATTCTCTGCGTTTGTCTGAACCTAAATGTAAAACCAATTCATGAGTCAAGGTCCCAGATTATTAAACAAATTTTGTTCTAATATTATTTTAACCACGAATCCTCTTCAAATTAATAAAGAAATAAAAACATGTATTGGCTTTATACATCTTGATTACACAACTTTTAACACTGTATCACTTCGGAATATGTATGATAAGACTTTCTTGTGTTAAATTCTAACGTATCTTGTTTACATGTTTCGACCTTTTATGAGTCATCCTCAGAACTGGTCGTTGTTGTTCTTGGCGCCGCTTGTTTTGTTTCCTGTGAGGGTTTGTTCGTGTGGTATAATGTAGAGTCAAAGAGTGTGTGTTCTGAAATAGAGCTGTGTTGAGAATTTCGTTGGGGTGTGTTTTCGTGTGTCTGTATATTTCATATTGTTCTAGTGTGTTTAGTTTTTGGCTTTTTGGTTGGATGTGTAGTATTTCCATGTCTGTGTTGATGTCTCTGGGGTGTGATTAGCATTTGTGATGTGTTCTGCATATGTGGAGGTGTTTTTTAATTTTGTTATGGCCGTGATGTCTTCTTTGTAACGTGTTTGAAATGATCTGCCTGTCTGTCCTATGTAGAAGTTGTTACAGGTGTTGCATTTGAGTTTGTATACGCCTGTGTGGTTGTATTTGTTTGTTTGCGTTGTTTGTGTGTTGAGATGTTTTTGTAGAGTGTTATTTGTTCTTTATGCAATGTTGTAATTTATAGTTTGATATAGATTTATAGTTTGGGTTTAAACATATTAAACACTTTTTAATCTGTATTCACTCTCAATTTTAATTTTATTTTTGTCTGTATTGGAATCCCCTCCTGAGCACGAGTCTTACTCATTCAGGAGTGGGCTAGTTTATCTTACATTGTATTAACTTGTATTCATTTCAAACTTACGAACAATAAAAATAAATAAATAAATAAATAAATACACATGTAGGCCTATATGTGGCGTTATATATTAAAAATCTAGAAAATTAATTGGTGAAATACATTATAAAGCAGTGAATATATCAGTAATTTTAATATAGGTATAGAGATAAGAGTAATAAAAAAACAGAATTTGGAAAAATAGAGCCATAGTAACATATTTTTAAGAACAATATTTATGAATTTACGCGAAAATGAACAACAAGATAATTAAAACATAATTGAACGTTTCAAAATTAATATCAAACTAGGTACGAAATCAGTACAAATTTCTAAAAAAATAAATTGATGAAAACGAGATATAATTTTTAAGTAACTATGTACTACAAAAATGTTTTAATCTCAATTATGTACAGTGCAGTGTAACTTATGATAATAGAACGTTTTGATAATAAATACATTTTAAAATATATGTGGCGTGACATTTTTTCAGTCAGCTATTTCAGAGGAAAGAAACACGAAAGCTTACCGTGAAGAAAGCTATTGCTTCTTACATCTGGAGATACAAAGAAGAAAGAAAAGGATCACTAGATCCGTTGTGAACGTCAGAAGTATATCCTGTTCTTTGAGTTTAATGCTCTATCCACATTAAAGCTTTTGTCGACGGTTAATGTTTGTGAGTATCCAGGAAGAGGCAGTCAAAGTAGTTATCGAACGACAAGAGCAACAAAACAAATCATGGCCAGACGTCGAGCGGAGCTCCTGCAGTTACAAATACATTGTTGTGTAAGTGTACAACCATCTGATCCCGTGGCGATATTAGAGACGTACGTGGACTACAAAAAGAAAAATACAGCTTGTTAATGTAAGAAATCTTTCCGTTTTGTAGAGTGACTTAAGAAAAGTGGAACAGTAAACAACAGCCTAGAGATTATGAAATGTTATTGACTATGGGATAGAAAATTGAAATACAGGAAGGAAATGTAAGGAAAGCAAGGAAGGAAAACGGAAAACAAAAACAATAAAAGGAGAACGAAATGGATTCTACACAACTGTACCAGAGGTTTAAAGAGATGGACTCGTAATTTATGGCTGAGTTTGAAGTTCGGTTCGAATCCCGCTTGAGCTGATTATCTGGTTGGATTCTTTTCCAGAGTTTTTCTCCTAGTGTAAGGCGAATGGAAAGTAATTTCATAGTGAATCTTCGGTTTAATCTCGTAGAAACACCATAATTCTCTTGTCAATTCCTCAATGCTACATTACTTTACATTGTTGCGAAATGAGTAATTAAATAAGAAACGAAAAATATGAAAATGAAAACCGAAAGAGGTGATAGTGAAATAGGAGTGGAGAAGAAAAATGTGAGGAGAAAAACAACATAAACTGTAATTGATAACTTACTTACAAATGGCTTTTAAGGAACCCGAAGGTTCATTGCCGCCCTCACATAAGCCCGCCAGCGGTCCCTATCCTGAGCAAGATTAATCCAGTCTCTATCATCATACCCCACCTCCCTCAAATCCATTTTAATATTATCCTCCCATCTACGTCTCGGCCTCCCTAAAGGTCTTTTTCCCTCCGGTCTCCCAACTAACACTCTATATGCATTTCTGGATTCGCCCATACGTGCTACATGCCCTGCCCATCTCAAACGTCTGGATTTAATGTTCCTAATTATGTCAGGTGAAGAATACAATGCGTGCAGTTTTGTGTTGTGTAACTTTCTCCATTCTCCTGTAACTTCATCCCGCTTAGCCCCAAATATTTTCCTTAGCACCTTATTCTCAAACACCCTGAACCTATGTTCCTCTCTCAGAGTGAGAGTCCAAGTTTCACAACCATACAGAAGAACCGGTAATATAACTGTTTTATAAATTCTAACTTTCAGATTTTTGGACAGCAGACTGGATGATAAGAGCTTCTCAACCGAATAATAACACGCATTTCCCATATTTATTCTGCGTTTAATTTCCTCCCGAGTGTCATTTATATTTGTTACTGTTGCTCCAAGATATTTGAATTTTTCCACCTCTTCGAAGGATAAATCTCCAATTTTTATATTTCCATTTCGTACAATATTCTGGTCACGAGACATAATCATATACTTTGTCTTTTCGGGATTTACTTCCAAACCGATCGCTCTACTTGCTTCAAATAAAATTTCCGTGTTTTCCCTAATCGTTTGTGTATTTTCTCCTAATATATTCACGTCATCCGCAATAACAAAAAGGTAAAAAGGAATCAAAAAGAAAATATCTAGAAAGAAAGTGCAAAAAACTGAAATTGAAAAAGAGTGTGAACAATAAAATAAATATGAAACAGTGAGGATAGAATATATGGAAAACTAATTGGAAGAAATTGGATAGGAAAGTGAAGATACGAAAGAGCAAGACAGAGGTACGGAAGAAGGACTTCAGTACAAAAAAAATAAAGGGAGATAGAGATAAAATAGGAGCTATTATTTAAAAGTTCAAAATATGGGAAATGTACAACGAAAAAGACAGAAAAAATACAGAAAGAGAACTTATCTTATAACATGTTGGGCGTTTTAGTAATGTTTTCAACTGTCACAGTTCTCAGCTTCTCTAATTTAGAAAAATCATTCTTCGGTGAAACAGTAGAGACTGATGTTATAGACTCCATTACTTCTCTGGGAGTAAGGGAAGAGAAAGAGACAAAGTTAGAAAGAAAAATGAGAGGTAAAGAGGCTTGAAAAGGAAGGAATGAAATAAAGGGTAAAGATAGGAAAAGACAGCTTTTTATTATTTATTTTACACATCTGGAAATAATTCAGGTTTTTATATTGCTGTCACATTTCTATTTACAGTTTATTTAGTTAAAGTGTTGTTTATATTATATGAAACAATTTACTGTGCTTCAATATAAGAATATTAACTTTGTTTTCTGATTTGCACAAAAGGTATTACTTTAAATTCCCCAAAAGTAAGATATCTATGATTTCTTTTATGAATTTTAGTTTTTACGAGTAAGAAAATTGTAATCCTCGCAACAGCTCATGAAAGGCCAAGACAGACCAACCCATTCAATTGACCATCGAGCATAAACGTTCCACGTTAGAAATGAAGAAAGTCGTCCTAATGAGTCTAAGGGCTGTACTACACGAACGTTAAAAATGTTGCGTTGACAGGCGTTGGTAACGTGTGAAAAATGTGTAAACTACACGTTGCGTAGTTGCGTTGACAGGAGTTGGTAACGCATGAAAAATGTATAAACTACACGTTGCGTTAGGGACGCTGTGTTTGGTTTTAGAACTGCAATGGATGTTATACAAGTTGCATATGTAGCTCTGCTATGTGTTAAGTCTGTCTCAAAAAAAGAGGAAAAGGAGATGATGAATTCATACCGCAAACATTAAGAGACTTTCGACAGGAAAGTTTTATACTGTACTGCATTTGAAAATCACCGACAGTATCCCGACAAGTTTTTTCTCTATTACAGAATGTCAAAATGTTTTAATGATCTTTTGAATTTAATTTCTCATAAAATTAGGAAAACTGATACTGTAATGAGGAAATCAATTCATCCTGTCGAAAAGCTGGTTGTAACATTAAGGTAAGCAATAAAATTTGCCTTAATTTGTAATGATTATATTTTTATTGTATGCATAATATGTTGAAAATTAAGATCATTACAAGCTGCAGAAAAGATTATATTTTTATTTTATGCATAATATGTTGAAAATTAAGAACATTGCAAGCTGCAGAAATCAGTACTGACTGAAATTAACAATGAACTCAGAATCATTTGAACCATCGGCAATAACACTCAACGGCGACATATCTGACAATTGGGACATTCTTGATGTTGCCCGTTGCTCGACAAGCAGGTTTCTGAACACTTCAGAAACTTTGAATCGGGCTTCAATTGCAAGCTCTGGAGGTAAATTGTCCATGATATTGACAAATGATGATAGGAAAGCTTTGTTTCCATCCTTGTCATTCTCTCTGTCTTGTCTTTGTATGGCCACGCTCTCAGATAATATATTTGTAATATCCCTTGTTGCAGTTACTAGAATATTTTCAGATTTTTCTTTTCTTCCTGTCCCTGTCGAGCGAAGAGATGGTCCCGATTTTGTTTGGGTATCGTCTACATTACCCGAAGTAGCCTGAGAAATAATACCATCCGGTATGTCTTCTTATTTAGGTGGAGGTATAGTCGAAATGGTTTCATTCTCACCAAAAGTATATAGTAAAAACTGCATTCTGCTTCACAATATCCAGTCTGTTGTTGACGTTGCGTTGGTGACGCACATGTAGTATGAATACGTTTGCAAAACATGGCGTTGCCAACGCAGGCCTCTGCGTTGAAACTTCTCAACGTCGAAGCAACGCAACCAAACGCAGCATTTTTAACGCTTGTGTAGTATAGTCATGCAATTATACAAGCGATCGTATTACCAAAAACTAAGTTCCTATAAAAGAACGTTGTCAACGCAACGTTTTTAACGTTCGTGTAGTATAGCCCTTAAACTACATCTCCATTTAAAATAAATACCTATTAATTTTTTATTGAAATTATTTTTAATGTGCATCATTTCCGGTTACAATTAGTCCTATTCGTAGTTACCGAACATTCAGATATCCGTATAATAGCTGGGATAAATCGTTGTCTACGAACAGCATGATAGTCGGATTGACGGACAGACTGTCGTGAGACCCAAAAAATATTTTTTTCATTATCAGGGATGCTGAAAACTAGTATTTTTTTGCGAAAATATTGAAATTGAATTTTTTTCATTACTGCTATATTTTCTTTTTGCACTTCATACCACAAGGAAATAACAATAAAAAATGATAAACAATTATGGAAAGAATGAATGAAACGTTAAAAGTACGGAAAAGAGAGAATACTATTGAACGAAAGAGATAAAAAAGAGGTAATGGAGAGAATGAAGTGGTAAAGGAAACTAAAATAACAAAGTCCAAAAGAAGAAAGCTTCGGATTGAAATCAATGAACGGAAGAGTAACTGGCATAATAAGAGATAGCAAACCTGGAGGCAGCACCTGAATGAGAGAGGAGCTATTAGGATGTGAAGCACGCGTGTTATTTGTTGGGCGGGCGGGCACATTCTCCACTCAGGAAGAATGAAGTGTTGAGAAGTGTATCGAAATCTCTGCGCTCTCTGGAAAGTCGCCAGCCTTAACACGTTGCTGGACTCGTATGCGTATGAACAGGCGTCTTCATTCAGTCTGAACGACACAGATTCTGTTCTTCAGAATGTGCTCATATATCGGAATAATATTTTGAATGGTAAAAATAACAAAATACAGATTAGGCCTATAATTTCGATTTAATTTCATTTTTTGTATTCCATAGACATTACATCAGCATTTTAGGTTAGAGATGTGGAACGAATAAAAAAATTGAATAATTTCAAGGAAAAATTGTTCCGGGGCCGGGTATCGAAAAGGTCCCGGGAACGATACCCGGCCCCGGAACAATTTTTCCTTGAAATTATTCAAACCTGCTTTACAGGGAGCTACTACCTGAAAGCCAGATTTACAAAATAAAAAAATTGTACAAAAATACAGATACTGTCTCATAGGTAATGTTGGTTTAGAGCAACGTTATCGTTGTAGTGTGACAAGTAGTTAGTCTAATCTTCAAGGTAAAGGCCATGAAATTCTTCAGCGATGTTTTTTTTATCTCGCGACGGTACCAGTTTCTGGTTTTTGATGCGAAGAATTTGGTGATACCTATTTCAACGGTTTCAAAGTTTTGTAAATTTCTTCCACGCAGAAAGTAGGTCATGGATCGAAACAGATGGTAGTCTGAAGGCGCAAGATTTGCGCTGTATGGTGGATGTGGTAGCAGTGATTCCTTCCAGTTCCTGAATTTTTCTCAACGGTTGTTCGAGCGATATAGGTTCTCACATTGTCCTGTCCCAAGAGAATTCTATTTCGAATAATTAATGCTTTATTTTCTGTTTGACAAATAAGTTATAAACCAATGTAAGGTGTTATTTCTAATAATTACCATAAAAATTTAGTTTGTTTATCAATGTATTTTGATATACACAGTCAAATGCTTTAACCAAATCACTGAATAATTCTCCGACATATATTTAAAGAATTAGCACTTTATGTACTTAACCTAAATATTTAATTCAAAGTAGTTATAATTTGACCTACTTGTAACTTCTAATACCGATAGTAAAAAACCTTAAGTCATAAAATACATTAAAGGAGATATGTTACAGTTATATGAACACTTTATAAGTTTATTGAAGTTCTTAGTCATGTTTCGGAGAATGCTTCTCCATCTTCAGTGATAAATTACATCGGCGAAGCGGTTCAGATACTCGAACTGTATTCTTGTAGTCTACTTTAAACCAAGGAAGAACACAGTTCGAACATCTGAATCACTTCGTCGATGTAATTTATCACTGAAGATAGAGTAGCATTCTCCGAAACATGTCTGACTGAGAACTTCAATAAACTTATAAAGTGTTCATATAACTGTAACATATCTCCTTTAATGTATTTTATCGATTTCATGAACATTATAATATTGACAAAATATGTGTATTTTATCCTTTTTTCCTTTCATGAAACTTATGGTTGAAGCTTTTGGACGGGACCTAGAAGGGTGCCAGCTATTGAAAGTGGTACTTTTTGTTGTAGATTCTTAGAATATATATGTTACAGTAAATAATGGGCATAGGCAGTAAGAATTTGGGACTTTAAAATGAAGATATTTGTAGGATTGCTATCGTACTTGATTTACATTACTTTTAATTAGCACTTAATTTTAATTTCTAAATATCACAGAAAGCTGGTTTGCAGCGAAAGACCTGCTCTTGGGCACAACACTAAATGAATGAATGACGTATAGTATATATGTGCCATATAAGAACATTTAGCTTAATATCCTTGTAACTGGAACCATAATGTAGAATAAGGCAAAAAAGTATTTCTTTGTGGATTCACTGACACGCAAACAAAAAAATAGGATTATAATTTTTCGATTTTTGTGGTTGAAATGATCGCTTTCTTCGAGTAATTTAGATTCATCTGCCATTCTCACTCCAGTTTTTCTCCATTATCGAATTATCGTCATATCATCTAGTAATACTACAGTCTAGTAGGGGAGAGTCGGGTAGTATCGGACATCTGGTAATATAGGACAGTGAGTTTCTTTCATCTATCACACGATGATAGTACCTGATTGACATGGTTACGTTTCTGTGATGTCGCATAGAGAAACATAACCATGTCATTCAGGTACTACCATGTGGTGGTAGATGAAAGAAACGCACTGTCCGATACTACCCGACTCTCCCCTATATTCAGTCACGAAGCTTGAGTTGTGAGGGTGCTAGGAACAATGGACTGTGCCGGTACTATTTCGCATTGTCTGTAATGAGGCGATATTAGCGATCCTAGTGGTTAGCAACTATCTATGGATGCATATTTACTACGTATTGAGCTTCGTGACTGTATATACTACTAGACTGTGATAATACCTTCTGTAGTTTTAAGATTGTCGTTAAATTACACATAATTTAATTATAAGTTCCCAATTAAAACACATTGTTACCAAAACCCGTAGGGGGATGCACGGCATGTTTGCTGTATCCCTTCTGATATAAAAGTGTATTTTCATGCAAGATTTGTGCCTTACAGCATACAGTTGACCCACGGTAGGGAACATGCTGCGCCAGGTTTCCACTTCTCTGATTTTCCTCCATTCGGTATCGACGTTTTCTACTCTCCTTCGAATTGTTATATATTGAGATGATATTGGCAATATTGACAGGTTTTCATATGGAATAAAAATCTGACAGTTTGTTGAGGACATACGTTAACCTGATAGAATAATGAAGATAGTGCGCTTCCATCATACAGAATCCATGTCTGTATAGCAGGTGTGTCGTAAATATATGTCATAGAAGTAGGACATATTTTAAAGAAATTACCTTTACAGGACGGATTTCTGAATACCGAAGAATAGACCACAAATTTAGTCAACAAATTAGACTGGAACTGAAAATAATTGGTCTTATAATGTAATAAAATACAAAAGCACTTCTTCGCGCACAACGAATGAAAGGAACGTTCCATTAGACGGATGACTAGATCATCGACTTCTTCGACGAGATTAAATACCGGCCATTGAAACTGGAATTTAATGGTATTGTATCAGATATTTTGGGTATTATCCTAAGGCTTTTTGCAATTTCTTCATTAACTATCATTTATCGTCGAGGATGATCCTGTTGTGATGGATATTTTGCATTGAAATTACTGGTTGAGAAACATAGAGAATTTAATTTAGAAACGCATATGGCATTCATTGACTTTAAAAAGGCTTTTGATAAAGGTAATTTAAATAAATTACTTCAGATTTTGGCAGATGATCAAGTACCTCAACAGATTATACAAAATATTTACAACATATATGAAACAACATCATAGCAATTCGAAACAACAATAGATTTTCACAATGGCGATCCGTTTATAGTGGAGTACGACAAGGCGGTGGTCTTTCACCACTTCTGTCCGTTATATATATATATATATATATATATATATATATATAAACAAACAGAATTGTTCAAGATTGGCAATGGATTTATTCCAATTAATCGAAATTTGCAGCTTGATGCTTTACTTTTCGTTGATGATCTAGTTCTCATTTCATCAACTGAAGATGATTTACAATATTCAGTACACAATTTAAATATGGTCAGTGAAAAATATAACGTGGAAATTAATATTGAAAAAAAAAGAAAATAGTGTCATTTTGTGGGAAATTCCCTGTACCGAGTAAAATATGTTTGAATAATAGAAAGAGTAAATACTTTCACTTACCTTGGCTATAAACTATCACATTATGAAGTAGATATTGCTGAAAAAATATGTAAATATAACAAAAGAATGGGAATCATTAATAAAATCATGAAACCTTCACTAGTACAAAGACACAAGAATAGGCTTGTATAAAACCTTAGCACAGCCAGTATTAAGCTATGGTAGTGAAGTGTGGACTGTGAAGAATAAAGATGTCAGTAGAATAACAGCAAGTGAGATGAGGTTCATGAGAGCAACAGCTGGATATACTCACTGGGATCATAAAAAAATGAGAACATAATGCAAGAACTTCAAATAGAACCCATTATGCAGTTCATCAGCAAATATCAACTTCAGTGGAAGGGTCATCTCGAACGAATGGATCGATGCAGAATTCCAAAAGCACTGTTTCATTACCCACCGCATGGCAAAAGATCTCTAGGTCATCCAATGAAGAGATGGACTGAAAATTATAGTTTGAGACCGTAACAGGCCACTTGCCCTAATACTTGTGAGGAAGACGACGACGACTACCATTTATACCAGTGATGTCAAAGCAAGCGCATTTTTCTGACCTTGACGTCGTGCGCGGGCAGCAAGCGCTAAGTATGGAAAGAGGAAGGGTTGTGTATATGAATAAGCAACCTGTTGGATTAAGAAAACAGTGGTGCAGAAACTTCAAACGGAATGTAAAATTTTATGTCGTTATTTTTATATGGCTTCTTTCTGTTTAATATTTTCTGTATTGTCTGTAAAATAAAAGTACTAACACTGATTTCTTAATATTGCACTTGTGTTTTAAATCTTAATAACATAATAGAGAGTTAAGAAGGAATATTCACTTAAATTCCATAGAAGTATAATATTATATTGTACTAAGTGGATGAAACACATCATTCATAAAGAAAGTGATATTCCAAAGAAAGAGATTGAGTATGACATGATAAGTTGGAATTTATATTGATGGTATCTTTAGCCTTACAAAAGTGATCAATAAACTAATCAAAACAATATTACAGTACAAAGCAAAGTTACCTAGGTACTGTATCTGTTTTTTTTAGTAGGTTATTTTACGACGCTTTATCCACAGCTCAGGTTATTTAGCGTCTGAATGAGATGAAGGTGATAATGCCGGTGAAATGAGTCCGGGGTCCAGCACCGAAAGTTACCCAGCATTTGCTCATATTGGGTTGAGGGAAAACCCCGGAAAAACCTCAACCAGGTAACTTGCCCCGACCGGGAATCGAACCCGGGCCACCTGGTTTCGCAGCTAGATGCTCTAACCGTTACTCCACAGGTGTGGACTGTATCTGTTTTAAGTGTAACTAATATTACATAACAAAACTATTATCGCATTATGCTTTTAAGGTGATATTTGTGAGCAACTTCATATCATCAAAATATTAAATTATTTTCTCGAAATCTGCTGAAGCTATAGAGCTGACATTTTTACAACACATGGGCATGTATCTTTTGCTTATGTTGTAACAGTAGTTGCTTTGTTAATTCATTTCCTTACAAAGAATTTCCATGCGAATATTTTCAAAATTTTCAATACACTATCTTCAGTAATACGTATATAGCCTACGGTATATTAGATTTACGAAAACATTCTGTAAGGCTACTAAATAAATAGGCCTATACCTGAAAATTTCACTTTTCTATGCGAAAAGTTGAGAAAATACTTCTTTTGAATAAAAAAATCAAACTTGTGAAAAATGAGCATTAAAATTAAAACTTACATTCTTATAGTGCACTTATACTTCTCAGGCAAATCTAAAAATTAACATGATACAGTTTTAAAAAGTTCTCTTCCCTTTATCTATTGAATCAGTGCTGGCCATCCCTGAATATAGCTCAACCAAGCGGCATATACCACCTCTTTCGTCTGTCTCTTTCCTTTCCGCTGTAAAGCGCTCAGGCTCTCTTGGGCTCTAAAGTGCGCGCTTGCTCCTGTGGGCATCAATTTGACATCCCTCATTTATACTATGAAGAAAAATTGCGAAGTCGTACTGCCACAGCTATGTGCTCACAGATCACAAAATCGACGACAAACGCAAAAGGTATTCATCTCTCTCGTCAGACGAACCAAGGACTAAGATGCATCAACAGGAAGATCAACAAGAAAAATTAAAAGGAACAAGCACAAGAAGAAAAAGAACAAAAGACTGGACGAAACTGCGCAAATGTAAACAAAATTTAAGTTGACAAACATAATGGCACTTCTTCATTCCCAATAATAACAAGCCATAACATGAATTTCCTCCGAGTTTAAGAGACTTTCTTTATAATATTTTCATGTTAATAGCCTTTACAATGTGAAGTCACACGCTGCAGTAAAAGATCCACATTTATGACTGTTTGATGGAGTCTAATTTGACCCAAACTTTGAGTTACGATGCATTTACTGTGGTTGCTGTCGTTGGAGGCAGCTGTACAGAACCTTATGCAAGGAAGTTAATTACAGCATTTTAGGCGATTTTCTTCGTCATGAATCGAGCGAGCTACGACTATGAAAGAGATAGGAATAGGAGTCTTGAGCTTAAATTCATCCCGTTAAATCCGGAATTACGTTCACTACTTTATGAATAGATTTGTTTTTACACGGAAAGGAGAGATTTTCCAAATCACTGAATCGGTTCATAAAATTTGTGAATCTTATACAACGGGAAAGTTTCGGTGTCTCCCTTGTAGCTAATTCATTTCGATACAAATCTTCCACTCTGAGTCTATATATCGTAAAATCGTATATTGCATTTATTCGGTTAAGTATACATTTTGTGAAAAAGAAAAAGAAATACCAGTACTTTGCATCTATAGGAAATGTTTAAATCCAGATACACTTCATAAATACATTTCGCTTTAATTGTTTCCATTTTAATAATAATAATAATAATAATAATAATAATAATAATAATACTTACTTACTGGCTTTTAAGGAACCCGGAGGTTCATTGCCGCCCTCACATAAGCCCGCCATAGGTCCCTATTCTGAGCAAGACCACTCCAGTCTCTATCATCATATCCCACCTCCCTCAAATCCATTTTAATATTATCTTCCCATCTACGTCTCGGCCTCCCCAAAGGTCTTTTCCCCTCTGGCCTCCCAACTAACACTCTATATGCATTTCTGGATTCGCCCATACGTGCTACATGCCCTGCCCATCTCAAACGTCTGGATTTAATGTTCCTAATTATGTCAGGTGAAGGATACAATTCATGCAGCTCTGCGTTGTGTAACTTTCTCCATTCTCCTGTAACTTCATCCCGCTTAGCCCCAAATATTTTCCTAAGAACCTTATTCTCAAAAGCCCTCTATCTCTGTTCCTCTCTCAAAGTGAGAGTCCAAGTTTCACAGCCATACAGAACAACCGGTAATATAACTGTTTTATAAATTCTAACTTTCAGATTTTTTGACAGCAAACTGGATGATAAAAGCTTGTCAACCGAATAATAACAGGAATGTACCATATTTATTCTGTGTTTAATTTCCTCCCGAGTATCATTTATATTTGTTACTGTTCCTCCCAGGTATTTGAATTTTTCCACCTCTTCAAAGGATAAATTTACAATTTTTATATTTCCACTTCGCACAACATTCCCGTCACGAGACATAATCATATACTTTGTTTTTCGGGATTTACTTCCAAATCTATCTCTTTACTTGCTTCAAGTAAAATTCCCGTGTTTTCCGTAATCGTTTCTGGATTTTCTCCTAACATATTCACGTCATCCGCATAGACAAGCAGCTGATGTAACCCGTTCAAATCCAAACCCCTCTGTTAACTTGGACTTTTCTAATGCCATACTCTAGAGCAAAGTTAAAAAGTAAAGGTGATAGCGCAAATAATAATAATAATAATAATAATAATAATAATAATAATAATAATTTTTAAGGAATATTCCATTATATAATAGTTACCTTCAACCAGGAATCCCCATTCATAACCTACGTGCCTAGGAAATCAAAGTATATTTTGTAGTATTTTTTGTGATATTCCGCATTATTTCACAACTTTGAATCCTATTTCATATCTTTGCAGAAGTAAATAAAAAACTATAAAAATTGTATAGTTTTTCCACGAGGATTCCTTGGAATTTCTAAGGCTTACGTACTGAATATTGAGAGATTTAGGTGATTCACGAGTCTTCAACTGTGACGTAATGGGGATGATATACTGTAAATTACGTTCTACATTGTAACAGAACACTTTTGTCGAACACCCTGCATCTGGCGTCTTTTAATTAAATCAACTATTCAGCAGTTGAAATATAGCGTCTGCAAGGAATGATAAAGAAGTATCGATCCAATAATTTGCTAGTTCCAACGGATTCCTCCGAGATAGAGTTTGGTACGAAGCTGCGATGTTGTACGATCAACACTAAAGCTGAATTGCATGAACTAATACCATTAAGCTCACTGATAAAGTTGTTCACAATGCCTCCATGAATATCTATTTTAAAATAAAGATAGTACCGAGATATCGTTGTAAAGCTATTGCACACTTAAACAATTAATTTTGTTTCTTTTTTATTGCCTTTTTGTCTGTGATAGTTTTTTTCGGTTCGCTATACAAAATCATAAATATTTTCAATCAAGACTGCCAACGCAGAGGAAAATTTTTGTAATGCGGCACGTCTGTAATTAGTAATAGTCTTCTGTATTGCAGGTAGACTATTTGTTTTTTTTATGAATCTACGACGTATTCGATTGCAAAGTTTATGTAGCATGAAATTTCAGCATGGTTGAGAAATGACACACTAATTTTGCTTGCGATCTTCTATTAGGAATAAGAATCTTTTATATGCCGTAAATATGACACGGGTCTCCAAACTTTATTTAACTATCGGAGGAAGCCATGCTATGAATTTTATTGCCCTTCAAAGATCATCAATCTGGACTGGCAACCACTAGAACACCAAGAACAACATTTGTTTCGGTCCATAAAGATTTATCGCACTTTAAAAATTAGTTCGGTTAAAATGCTCCACCTTGTATTTCCTAAGGATTTTGCTCTTGCTCAGGATAATACCTGATGTATATCATACGAGTATATCCGTGGTTTGCTCGCTTTTCTCACATTTACTTACTACTAGTACTTACTTACAAGTGGCTTTTACGGAACCCGGAGGTTCATTACCGCCCTCACATAAGCCAGCCATCGGCTCCTTTCCTGAGCAACATTGATCCAGTCCCTACCATCATATCCCACCTCCTTCAAATAAATTTTAATATTATCCTCCCATCTACGACTCTGTCTCTCCAAAGGTCCTTTACTCTCAGGTCTTCCAACTAATACTCTACATGCATTTCTGGATTCGCCCATACATGATACATTCAATTTTTTTGAAAGCAGGCAGACTAGATGGCAAAAGTTTCTCAACCGAATAATAGCAAGCATTTCCCATATTTATTCAACGTTTAATTCTCTCTCGAGTGTCATTTATATTTACATTTTCTCACATTTTATTATTATTATTATTATTATTATTATTATTATTATTACCATCATCATCATTAGGCCTATTATTATTATCATCATAATCATTATTATTATTATCATCATTATCATTATTTTTATCAATATTATATTGTTATAAAATAAAATGTAATAATTAAGCACCATTGATTATCAATTATAAAATAAAATTTTAGAAGATGACCTTAAAATTATACTTATAAATAAAAAAAATTAAAATTAGCATATCCTTAATTAAGATCTTCTGAGTGATATAAATGAAATTGCATAATCTGCAAGGAATCTTGAATCATTTGCGAGATGATTTTTTGAACTTGAAAACATGGTATTAATGATTGTTTAAAAAAATTATATGTAAATTTTGATAAAGAACTCCGAGCACCAAAAATAAACTGATAATAATTATAATTATCATAATTATCATCATTAGACATTATTATTATTATTATCATCATCATTATTATCATCATTAAGCTATCACTGTTTTACATTATTTAAGATGTAATGAAGATTATAGACTAAATAATATAATAGTTAACAAAAGTGTTAGTCGTCCTGAATGCTGTAGACTATACAGGTTATCTTGCTTGTCGTTATATCCGAGGTCAGCGAGTTTAAATCTGGCCAAGAGCTTTGAATTTCTAAGAGCGATGTAATTCTTTAGACCTATTATTATTATTATTATTATTATTATTATTATTGTTATTATTATTATTATTATTATTATTATTATTATTATTATTATATACAATAAAAGTGTTCATATAACTGTATTAAATCACTTTTATTGTATATAACTATCCTACTCATGAACACTGTTGCATCTGACCTAACTTACGTAATTTAATCAATTATTATTATATTATTATTATATTATTATTATTATTATTATTATTATTATTATTATTATTATTATTATTATTATCATTATAAGCTTCACAATTAAGTTTTATGCTTCTGAAGTGTTGGTTTAATACTAGGTATTAAGTACAATCTCATCTCTCCATTTTTTATTTTCCAATACTGCGCACACACATCAGTCATTGACAAAGTGAGAGATCGCAAATGCACGAGACGGTTGTTGAGAAACTGCTTCCCTACCGCACCTTAATGTGTCAAGCGTGTTTTTAGATATTTCCCAGATGAATAGGGAGGAAATCACTTCAACATAAACAGCCGTAGTAAAATCACTGTTGCATTTATCTTGTGAATTAAGGGAATGTTGAAGTAGACTTGAAACTTGAAAGATAATTATATATTTAAATGTTTAATAATGACCATGGATACCGAAGTTGAATATGTTAGATATACGATAGGGAGTATATATGTTCTTCAAGTGTTAATGCGCTGGTCTTCCATTCAAGTAGCCCGGTTTGATCCCCGCCCAGGTCATGATAAAAATTTGTAGTGGACAAAACAGTCTTTGCAGAGGAATTTTTCTCAAGGTACTCCCGTTTCCTTCTATCATTGCACCGACACTCTCCACTTCATATACACTTATTCTCTTTCATCATAATTATCATCATCATCTTCTTCGTTTATTTTCCCCCTCCATTTCGGGTTTGCGACTGTTGCAGAATCGGCTGTGAGTCGCCACTGAACTTGGATCTCGTGGTGTGTGATCATTAGTTGCTAGTGGTAATGCTATATATATATATATATATATATATATATATATATATATATATATATAGGCTGCGTCACCGTTTTTGGCATGTGAAATAAGTAATGGGAATCTTAAGTGCGAGTGTCTTAAATTTGTAGCAGAGTATGGACGATAAAGCTGGCAGTTGTGATTGGCAGATTGTTGATGTGACGTGTATTTAAGAGGAGGTACAGTTCTCAGCTGCAGTGACAACAAAAACTCACTGGCTGGACACTGTACTCAAGGACACACCGCCCGCAGGAACGCTAGCGCAGGGAAATTTAAGTGCGAGTATCTTACTTTTGCCGCAGTCTGGCAGCAAGACTGGCAACTGTGGTTGGCAGATTGCTGACGTGACGTGTATAGGAGATGGTACCATTCTTAGCTATACTATCAACGGATGCTCGCAGACTGTATATTGTACTCAAGGACACGCGCCAGAAACGCTGGCGTCAGCAAGTACTACCGTGGGCTCTCTGCTGGGCTTATGATATCTTGTGGCACCAGGGTTGAGGTACAGCGGTGATGCCTACGTGGAAAAGTAAAAGAATTCTGCAGGCTGTAGGAGAATTCGATGGCGGACCGTAGGGAAGTTGTCCGCTACATTTGTCCGTTATGTATTGATAATAGTTATCCAGGCATTTATAAGTGCATAAATAAATTTAGGATTTGCCAAAGGTTATCGCTATCTTGTATATTTCGTTTTTTATCCACAGGATAAACATTTGTCTAGCGTTGTAGAAACAGAAGAGTGTTAGTTGGGAGGCCGGAGGGAAAAAGACCTTTGGGGAGGCCGAGACGTAGGGTATATGGGAGGATAATATTAAAATGGATTTGAGGGAGGTGAGATGTGATTATAGAGACTGGATTAATCTTTCTCAGGATAGGGACCGATGGCGGACTTATGTGAGAGCGGCAATGAACCTCCGGGTTTCTCAAAAGCCATAAGTAAGTAAGTAAGTAAGTATGTAGAAACCGATCATGAATGAATTAAAAGGATTCAAAGGGCGGTCTGAACATTCTAATAAACGAAAAAGAGGAAGACAGAAAGATAGAAGAGTGCAAGGAAAGAAGAAAGAAAAAGAAATGATACAGATAAAGAAGAAAAGAGAGAGTTAATGAAGAAATTAATTAAATATACGAGGGAGAGTCAAAAAGTTACCTTAGTAATTGTTTTAGTAATTGAATATGTACAATAAGACTACAAACACTTAATCACTTTTCAACATAGTCCCCACTACGTTCAATGCAAGTGTTCCTGTTACACTATGTTAAAAGTGATGAAGTGTTTGTAGTCTTATTATACATATTCAATTACTAAAACAATTATTAAGGTTACTTTTAGATTCTCCCTCGTATATCAAAGAAAGGAAAAGGAAAGATTTAAAAATAAATGAATATATGCATGAACAAACGAAAAGCAGGGACAGAAAATGGGAAAAGAAAGAGAACGAAAACCTAACAAGGGAAAAAGAAGAAATGAATAACGCAGTTTTTCGGTAAATGAGCGTATGTATGTATGTATGTATGTATGTATGTATGTATGTATGTATGTATGTATGTATGTATGTATGTATGTATGTATGTATGTATGTATGTATGTATGTGTGTGTATGTATGTATGTATGTGTGTATGTATGTATTATGTATGTGTGTGTCTGTGTGTATGTATGTATGTATGTATGCATGCATGTATGTATTATGTATGTGTGTGTCTGTGTGTATGTATGTATGTATGTATGCATGCATGTAATGCATGTATGTATGTATGTATTATGTATGTGTGTGTCTGTGTGTATGTATATATGTATGTATGTATGCATGCATGCATGCATGCATGCATGTATGTATGTAAAACAAATGACAAATTATGTGACTTCACGCGGCTTCACACACCTTATTATAAAATACACATTTCAGAAATATTATTTCTATGAAGGGCAATATAATTCCGAAACTTTGTACACTCCTGGTTTGCAAAGTGATTGCGCGTTATTTTTCACAGCAAATGGAGGCGGTCCATGACTGCACACTAATGTGTAATATAAGGGGATGTAATGAGGAGACCCTGAGTTGCAGAAGTGGGTCGTAAAATGCAGGAAAAGTCTTATATAAGAACAAATTGCGTGACAACCTTAAGCTTAGAAGACGATAGGTATAATTGCGCATAGTGTTTACTGCAGCCAGACAAAATTAAGTGGGCGGTGACTTCACAGTAAAAGAAACTCCACGGGGGAGGCATTCATTGATGGTTTTAATTTTGCACAGTAAACAGGTTTACAAACTCGTGGTCCGCAGTCCGTCATTGATAAAATAGATCTTTTTTTGTGTAGTTGAAATTTGCTCAGGTGACATGATTAATTGAAACATTCATGCTTTTGGCTAGGTTTTATTGTGATATTTAGATTTTTGAAGAATTGATTATTAATTGAATAAAACCTAAGAACTGTACAATTTTAGATCTTCGGTACCAAAAACAATGATAGTGGCACTGCATAACTTCGTCATTAAAAATTATTATTATTGTTAGTAAAACGTTTGAGAAAATGTCTCATTTCAAATATCTAGTTAGACTATGTTATACTAGATATGATTATGACAAATATGTGTTAAACCCGGTCCATACGCAACGGCTTACTTGACGTTTTACTTACACATCCAAAACTTTTCAAGTAAGAAGGATCTTGAGACCGTAAACCTGAGCGATTTTTAGAACCGAACGAAGACCGAACTCTGAGTTGGAGGCATTCGAATCTAAAAATCGCTCAGCTTTACTGTCTTGACGGTCCTTCTTACTTGCAACGTTTTGCATGAGCAATTAAAACGTCAAGTAAACTGGACCGGGCATAACAGAAAACTCAATAGTTTGTAGCCATTTGTAGAATGAAAAGTAGAACATTGTGAAGAGAGACTCGTAACGAAATTATATACCGGGGTCAATCAATAAGTTCCCGGATTGTAGTTAATATATATGGGACAAGACATAGGAAACGGAGAAGTTATTTAGAACCAGGGAAACGCCTGAAATCTATATTAAATGCATCATTTTAAAGGCTCAGAAGAAGAAGACTAGCCATAAGGCGTGTATGGAGAGATTCCAGGAATAATCACAATAGGACATACGAGCAGGTCCTTGACATGTTTGCATAAAATCACGCGTAGAACCTCAGTTCTTAAATACAATCTGACGCAGTTGGATAGAGTCACTTAAGAGGCATGGAAGCAGTGATCTTCAGTGACACGCGAATGCATGTTAAACGGTACAATAAATACAAGTGAAGTTCGGAAATATCGTACATAACAGTGATTGCGCCTGTTAATTTATATCGAAGAGAGTCTAGGATAATCACAGAAAGAGATCACAATAAAATATATGCAAATGAAATGAGATTTATACGGAAAATAAAAGGGTGTACCCGAAGAGATCAAATAGATAACAAAGATGCTGTGTGGATAAGCTTCAGGGCTTCTACCGCGTTGTCTTGGTGTTGGTGGCTGACGTTTCGACCGCTGTGTCGTGGCCATCTTCAGGGCAGTTGTTGGGTCACAACACACAACACAGCGGTCGAAACGTCAGCCACCAACACCAAGACAACGCGGTAGAAGCCCTGAAGCTTTTCCACACAGCATGTACACCAGCCGCGGAAGCCTACGTGAACAGATAACAAAGATGCTCGCAAACAACTACATATTTATTCACTGACTGATAAAATTAATGAATATAAAGAAGATATTTATTTATTTATTTATTTATTTATTTATTTACTTATTTAAAACCATCTTGTTTACAAGAGAAGATTATTCTCTCAATAAGTTATATAATATAATTACAACAATAGAAACAATAGAAATAGAAATAATACATCAATATATGTAAAAAAGAAGATGATAGAATAATATTAATAGAAATTGTATTTATTTAAAACAGTCTTGTATACAACAGAAGATTATTCTCACAATAAGTTATAGAATATAATTACAATAATAGAAACAATAGAAATAGAAATTATTATTATTATTCTAATGCTCCAGACTATTGGAACTCAGCCATCAGTATTCTAGCCTCCCAATGTATTTGTCCATTCGTCCCGTCCCAGAATTTGTGAAGTGCAGTACATTTCCTAAGAAGGTCGCAGTTCATGATGGCTATTTATTCTGCACAGCATATAGTTCGGTGAATCCAGAATGTTGAAGCGATGGAGGTGTTCTGCCGAGCAGTCGTGTCCTTTAGTTAGGCGGAATGCTGCTACAGCTTCACTTCGGGAAGTTTCCGGAATGATGTTTTTTTTTTTTCCGTTACCAATTTCGCCCAAATCTGCCCTTGGCTAATTTTTTTCAGTTGGTTTGATCTTTCCTTTCTAAAAGTGGAAATGATTATTGATTTTGCTGAACAAAAAGATAGAGTTCTTTCCTGTGGAGGGTCAACTATTTTTGTGCCTTTTTTTCGCCAGAATATCAGCTGTCTCATTTCCTTTGATACCAACATGAGAAGGAATCCATTGGAGTGTGATTTCTTTGCCTGCTTGTTGTAATCTCTTGATTAATGTTTTGATTTCCGAAACTTTGAATGTCGGTATATATCTTGGACTTGATATGGCTTGGATAGCAGAGGTGGAGTCACAAAATATAGCCACTTTGTGGAATGAATTTAATCTAACATAAAGTTGGGACAGGCAATGCGTATTGCTTCTAGTGCTCCATCAAAATTAGTTTTCAATCTTCGTGCAGAAGCGTAGAAATTGAAGAGTGTGCTGCACACTCCAGCACCTACACAACCTCCTTCTTCCATCAGTGAACCATCAGTGTGTAGATGTGTAGGTATTCATCCTCAGGATACATTGTATATATTGTTTCCAATCCCAGACATTTCAAAACTTCTGTACTAGTATCTCCTTTTTTTAAATTTCTCCAGTAGGTCTAATTTATGCTCTACTTCTATTTGTTCCAGTGGGTTTTCTATAGGTAAAATTTTTTCTAATTTTGTTTCTTGAATGTAATTGTGGGTTCCGGAAAAACAGATCATGTATTGATAATATTTTCGCCATAACGCAGATTATAGAAAAACATGTCGAATTTAATATTCCCACATATATGGCTTTCATGGACTTTGAGAAAGCATTTGATATGATTAGCAGAACAAAATTGTGGATGATATTAAAAAGGAAAGGAATTCCTGAGCATCTAATAAGGGTGATGCAAAGTATGTATAAAAATACAAAAATCAAAATGAAAATAAACAAGATTACCACCAACTTGCGAGAAGTTAACCAAGGGGTCAGACAAGGATGTCCCTTATCACCTGCCCTTTTTAATTTATATTTAGACGAAGCCGTAAGGGAATTGCAAAACAATTTAAAAACACATTATTTTATAGATAATATCATTTTAGATTACTTAATTTTTATCAGACGATCAGTTGGTGTTGGCTGATTCTGAAGACAACCTACAGAGAGCAGTTCATTTGTTGAAAATTGTTGCTAATAACTGTAATCTAAAAATATCACACAGGAAAACTAAAGTATTTGGCTTCTGCGGAAATAATACACTAAGAACTAAAATTGTAGTAGAAGATAAGATGATTGAACAAGTAAATTCTTTTAATTACCTTGGATGTGATCTCTCTTACATATCCTCAACAAACGTAGAAAACAAGTTAAATAAATTCTTAGGACTTATTGGTACAATTAAACGTACACTCATAAATAAAGGCGACAGACAGACTGTGCTTAAATTTTACAAGACACTAGCAATACCAACATTGCTATATGGTTCAGAAACGTGGATTCTGACTAGAGCCCAACAGAGAAGAATTGAGGCCGCTGAGATGAGACTCTTAAGGCCACTAGCAGGATTTAGACTACAGGAGCATAAGAGAAATGAAGATATACGTCAAGAACTGAATATCGAATGCATAACAACTATAGTTGAAAAATATAGAAATAATTGGTACGATCACATACCAAGAATGCCCAACGACAGGATACCTTTTAGAACATGGTGTTACAGACCTACACGAAGAAGACGAGTGGGAAGACCAAAGAGACGTTGGAGAGACCAGTTTGACCGATAAAACTCTGGAGCCGGAACAGGCCATCGGCCTAAACCTTGAAGTTATTGATGATGATGATGATGATGATGATGATGATGATGATGATGATGATGATGATGATGAATGTAATTGTTCCTAATTTGATCAAGGTATTGAATAAATCCTTTCTGAGTTTTCAGGTTCCTCTCTCTTCGCTGGTAGTTGATCCAAAAGTCATCTGAGGGCAGTCTAATTAACTTTTCATATTGTATGAGAGCCCTTTCCTTTATTTCAGTATACAGTGGAGTATTATTAGTAGCAGCTACTAGGGCTGGGTAGGTGTAGTTTTTATGGCTCCTGTAATTAATATCTTAGCCTGGTTTTGGGCTAGATCCAGAAATAGAAATAATACATCAATGTAGAAAGATGATACAATAATATTAATAAAAAATTGTATTTTTTTAAACCATCTTGTGCACAACAGAAGATTATTCTCACAATAAGTATACAGAATATAATTACAACAACAGAAACAATAGACTAAAAGAGGAATACTGTATATAAATAAAATAAGATAGGAACTAAAAGTAAAATTACAGTTACAATGAAATTACATAATATAATATTAACATAGAGAAGAATAATAGGACAATTTATGAAAAAAAATTCTGAAATTATAGAATAGGAATTTAATATAGGCTGATTAATTCATACACATAGGCTATAAATTTATTTAATAAAATTGAAAACATTAACACGTCTCTATTTTTCTTGTTACATGTTAGAGGGTTACATGTTATAAGTTCTGGGTGTAATTTAGCTACAGAATTATACAGTATAACCGAGGGCCAAAATTAATGCTATGCTTTAGACTAGCACATGTGAAACATTTAGGTTCTATTATTGTTGAATTAAATTAAATCACATTTGGAAATAAAGGACGACCTAAAACTTCAAATTAAAATAGTAAATTATCATCTAAAAGAAAGAAGAGACGTAAGACGTCTAGGTACAAGATGAACATAAATAAAATAAAAAAACTAGCCTATGTTGCGAAGGACGAAAGAGGTAGAAGTGTCCCAGCTCGGAAATAAGAAAAATATGCGAGATATTGAATAAACATTTTCGTGAATCACTCTTGTCGTTTAAAAACTTAAAATAATTTTCGAAGATCGAAGCGCGATCTCTGCGGTTTAAGACCGTCTTTTACTTAAGATCTGTTTAATTAAAAACTGTATTTCTGAAAGCGTAGATGAAATTAATCAGTTGGTAACACCACTACTAGAAGCTGTGACGCTCTGACAGGACGTATGATTACGCCTGCAAATAAGAGCCTGTGATAATGTGCGCGATTAATAAAATTCCATCTCGCACCTTCTCGCAGCTGCCTCATTTTCGTTGCTATCGCGCCGTCATAAAGCAGAACATTATAAAATAACTTAAGTGTTTTACTTTTAATGTCGCGATATGAGAGCACTTGCGACAGCCCGCTCTTCTCTGTTTTATGTTGTCTAAATAGTATTTCACCTCCATTTCTCTGCTCACCTTCTTTCCTTACATTCCTCCATAGACGAAACTTTTTCTGGTGGTCTCGCACTTGTAAATTCCCTCGCATTCTACTTTTATGTCTTCACGTTCATTGTTTCTTTTGATCTGCCCTTTTTCTGTGTTATCTTTTTCCATCAATATTCAAAGCCTCCTTGCAGTTTCTGTTTATCTTTCCTTCTCTTTGACATTTGTAAAGAGATTTTATATGTGTTTGATGGAAGTTTGTCTTCCTTTAATCATACAGTAATTTGAATAGAGGGTTTTAAAAGCAACAATGTATTCCGAACACTAGACATACGTCTCGTATACAACACTTACCTGAAGAAACTAGAAAACATGGTTTCTGTAGTACATGAAAGTGAATTTTTTTCTGGTAAAATTATGTCATTCCAACCAAATTATTTCGGAATAAAATATTTCTTTTATCCTTCTTTTTGAAGAAACAGACGAGAACAGAAGCCATGTTAGGCAATATACTCGTATATAGAAGAATGTAATGTAGTGTAGTGTAGCGTAGCGTAAGATAATGTAGTGTAGTGTAGAGTAGCATAAGGTAATGTAGTGTAGCGTAGCGTAAGATAATGTAGTGTAGTGTAGAGTAAGATAATGTAGTGTAGTGTAGCGTAGAGTAAGATAATGTAGTGTAGTGTAGCATAGAGTAAGATAATGTAGTGTAGTGTAGCGTAATGTATAGTGTACCATGACATGACATGACATGTATTATTTTATTTATGTACATAATCTTAATCAATATTTTTTTCAAAGACATGTTTTCAGATAAGTCAATTTGATATAAAAACAATCAAAATTGCGAGATATGTTCCGTCTAATAACCTATCAATAATAAGTGACACTACATATTTAAAGTAGATTATGTTTTAATGAACGAACGTTTTAAACCTCATTAGGTCATGTTCATGTTATTGAATTGAATTGAATTTACGGGAGGGGGGCACTATGGGCCAGCACTGCGACCTGTTACGGTCTATTGCGCTAACCCTCAAGCTAGGCGCATTCCCAGACTACACTAAGGTTCGCTGCGTACCCAGGTGTCGAGCAGGCAACTCCACTCGTCCCTAGGCCAGCCCCCTCCGTGCGTCGCCAGCAGGCGATTGGGGAATGCTATGAACGATGACGAATTGGAGAAATGGTGACGGAATGATGTAGATGCCTAATATGGGGAAAAACGGGAGAACCCCGAGAAAAACCCCCAACTGCGTCCTTGTCCGCCACAAGTGTCACTATGGATTTTTAATGAAAAATCCCAGACCCGACCGGGACTCGAACCTGGGCGCCTGCGTGACAGGTCAGAGGTCTGACCACTCAACCACCGCAGGGGTCATCTTCAGTTTAACATGAGATGTGTATGAATATAGAAAACAGTGAACCGTAGCATATTTCATGGGGACTATACAATATATAATAACAAAGTAAAATGTGACATAAAACATTAAACAATTAGAAATTAGGTTAAAACATACAGATTAAAATGACTAGAATTAAAGTTAGGGTAACCATTTTCACGTTATAAGGCGATTATATAGTGGTATGGACTTGCCATTATTATGTCAGACTATCCTAAGAAGAAGGAAAATTCGTAGATGTTCATTATGCTGGTGTAACCATCAATTTACAATTCGGCTTTCCGCCATTTTGAAAATGATTCTTGTAACTTTTTGGATCATATTGTAATTATGAACGAACCATGGACCCATCATTACGATCTAGATACAAAAGAACAATTAAACGAACGGAAACACTCTGGTTCTCCCGCCTTTGATTTTAGTAATAAATACTGAAAATGTAACTATTATATTCTACGTGTGTGTGTGTGTAAATATACACCGGTATACAGTATCATGAATACGTCTTTACTTGTAGGCTAAATAAATAAGCCATGCTTTTTTTAAATTGGATTCAGTACGTTGAAAAGTAGATTATTTAATCGCCACTATAGGTAATCATCCATTTAAGTGTTATTTTAAAATATGTATCCACATTCTGTGTCATTTAATAGTAAAATATTAAACAAAATGTTTGCAGAATTTAAAAACAAGATTATTCCAGTGTTTCGCGTTTTCATTTGTCATCGTATTTGCGTTATTGTTTTATTTATATTTTATGTCACCAGGGATTTTATTTATTGAAAAGCGCTATATAAATTGTAACACATGCATCGGATTAGAAATGCTAGCATGGTTGTGCGGGTATAGAGTACACAGATGTACTGTTATAAATATCACCTTAACATATCTATATGTTACAAAATGTTGTATAACACATGTAACATCACAATTACTCTTTCACTATGTTTCAAATTATACGCTGTTTGATATAGAAAAATAGGACAGAGCGATTAAAAGGTTGGTGGTGTTGTATTTGATGATTTCACTCTATTATAAGTGAATGCAAATAGAACAGTGCGATTTACATAGAGTTTGTAGTTCACAGTACATGAAAAATAATCATGTACTTTAAAATACCACTAACTCTAGGAACGCTTGTGATGTATGACATGGCTAAGATGCAATTTAATTGTTCTCAGTAGTGTCAGTCAAGAGCGTGAACCTTTGTCTGGATTGGAAAAGTTTGAAACATAAAAAAAATCTTTCTTTAGTAATGAATTGTTGTAAGAAATTTCTTGTCCTTTACCTTCTCATAATTAATCACTTTGTTTTTTTTTTTTGCAATGTTTGCGTAACTGAGGCTGGGTAAAATAAAGTTAGAACTGTTCAAATACAAACTGCTACTGTCTGAATAAATTTAATCAGTAGTGTCCTTACAAATATACTTTTTTTCGTGTAAAACATATTTTATCGACTAGAGAACATATAGTACAATATTGATTTTTTTACTTCGTTATTTAACGACGCTGTATCAACTACTATGATCCGTCCCAGGAATCTGTGGAGTATAAAGACGAAACAAGATCTCTGCGCAAGTGATATGTGGGAGGGCTGGGGCCAATGACTGCTCTGGGGGAAGGTACTGTTTGAACGAAGCGAGCAATCGCTTGCAGGAGAGGATAATTTCTGTCTGAACTCTACTCCACCTTCTACCACGAGCATCTTACCCCTTAGCGGACTCGAGCTGATGCTACCCGCAATACACTCCGACACAGATAGACTCCGCCCTCGTATGCGCGAAGTTACTACACAGATTCTTGGGACGGACTTTAGCGTCGATGGCAGTGGTGACAGCGAGACGGTATTTGACGAGATGAGGCCGAGGATTCTCCATAGATTACCTGAATTTGCCTTACGGTTGGGGAAAACCTCGGAAGAAATCCAACCGGGGAATTAGCCCAAGGGGGGATCGAACCTGCACTCGAGGGCAACCCCAGATCGGCAGGCAAGCGCCTTAGCCGACTGAGCTACGCCGATGGCTAATATTAATTTAAATCCACTATTTTTATGCTTATAATATTCACTCTTTTACTAATAAATATTTCTTACTTAAGCAGACGATCAAGAAGAGACTCCTTCGCGCCAATTTTAAATAAACCAGCATAAAAATCCATATTAATTAGAGGAATGAAATTAATTCTGAGTAATTAATACGAACAGGAGTAAGCCTACTGCTAGTTTAAGTTAACATAGTGTACAGAAGAACAGAAGACAGTAAATAGACCGATACAGACAGTGTATGAACCACATTTTCGATATTAATTTTATTTATTTCTGACAAAATTTCGGTCACTGTATGGAATCTGTCCCACATACTGTAGCATCGTGATGTATTTGGAGAGCTACAGTGAGTAGAAATAACCGGTTTTCATATACCGTGTATAACGACTAGAGGGATTATCGTGCTAACCACAAGTTACTACTGTAGTACTGGTTAAATGATCGTTTACCTCTGCTGTGGCATGTGGACGTGAGGCCAGCAGTCGACTGTTAAACTGGCTCTCAATGGACTGCCGCACAATGGTTTTTTTTTCTGTTAGATCCAAGGTCTTGGATAACAAGAATCCTTAGCACCGCTTCGCTCTGAAGATTAGTAGAACTAGAAGTTCTTGTCATTTATAGAAATGTACAAATCGTAAGATATATGGACCGTTTCTTGCTCATATTTAAATGTAACTCTTGACTGTGTTTCCGACAAAGGGACGATTAACTTTGCCTTAGAAGCGCTCATGTCAGAAATGGTTTTCACATCCTTATGCTATCAGAATCAGAAAAGACCCGTGTCAGAAACAGGACGAAGGTTTGTTATAGGAACAATCAGGACATTTGCTATTACACATAAATATTTCTCTAGTCTTTTTATGTAATACTTTGAATATCAGGAAACACGACCGCGATAAAAAATTCATTATCTCCAGGTGCTCGTTCTACTGGTACTACTGTACACTTTTAAAGATACCTAGGCCCAGTTTCGTCAACATGGGTTAAAACTTAACCTCAGTTACAGTTCTAACTGTAGATTTGACTCAAATATTGATTCTTAAATAGAAGTTAGTTTTAACACGAGGTTAAGCTTGGGGTTAAGTTGACACCTACTTTCAGTTGGGTTAAATGTTCAGCTCGGTGCTGAAAACAGAACGGCTGTTGTAAATTGTTTTTGACGCAGAACTGCTTTATTTAGATAAAATGTTAAATAGTGTTCCTAACATAGAGAGACCTCTGAGAAATAGTTTTCAGTATCTACTTGAGGAATAATTTGTAAGGAGATATAGATTGTCGAAAGCCATGGCCTGTAAGATTGTCGAGATTAGCATACACAACAGAGAAATACAGGCCTCTCTCTCCGACACTGCAGGCACTATTACATTTAGATATTATTCTACAGTGTTTTTATTGGTGACAATGTTGTAGTTTCAAAAGCTATTGTTATTAGAATTGTCTCCAAAGATGTCTGCGGCTATAACATCAATGATATGAAGTTACGTAAAGTTTCCTTCTGTTAATAACGTCCACGTATTATTCATTACTTCTATCAAACGTATCATTTTCTTAGCGTTTTAGTTGTTTGATAGTTCTGCAGTCCTATGCCTCACCCTTTCCCTTTATTTTTAATCCATCTGTCTTCTTGCACTTTACGATGTCTTTATATTCAGTTGGTAATTCAGTTAGCCGCTATATTGGAGAATCACTACGGTAGCTTTGAACCGTGCCGTTACGTTTACCTCCAAATTTAACTACATACACAATGTTGCCAACTTAAGAGCATGATTTTGGTCTGTGGTGTCGTTAGAAGGAGAAATTTGTTTCTTTTTCTCTCTACCTCCTTTGTTCTGAACATTACTGAGAGATAGCACCACTGTTACTCTCATCTATTGCAATGATTTTTTCCCGGACCACCAATTTGCTTGGACGACATTTCTACATAGAAGATTAAGACAGATCTTACAAGCGATCTCCAGTTACTAACAGTATGGTCATCAAAATTGTGTGTCCATTTTATCTCTAACTAAAATATCTCTCGCATTTTCTTTTGTTTCATCACGGCCAAATGGATTTATCTCTTTGATATCGATGTTTCTAGTCGGTCATGGCCTTTATGACAGTTTTTGTTTCGTAATATTGATAGACGGTAATATAATTAAAGCGATTAATAATTTCATGGTCCCTAAAAGTTTTTTTTCGTAAAAGGCTAGGTATTTTCTCTAGGCCACAAATAAAACTGCAACGCGGTCATAATTATGTACTTAATGCTTTGGCGAACATAACCGGAAATTTACTTTCCGTTATTTAAATGATATTCCGTGAACCATCCCTTTTTCCTCTTTATTTCGTTGTCATAACCTACTTTAAGATCTTACTACATAATCATTTTCTTTTAGTGCATTCAAATAAATCTTGCACTTGATTAATAAAGTAATTTATTTAAGAATATAGTCGCGAATTTTACTACCACCATTTCGATTGTCTTCTATTTGACACAGCTCGGTACGGCCAGCGAGTAATGTCGACTATCGACGTTGCTCTGCCGTGGGTATTATCCAGTTGTTCCCAGTTAGCAGAGCTTTTTATATTCCTAAATAATTTGAGCTTCAGCTTCTCTTCCTAACCTCTTTCATTTTCTTGGTCACTGTTATGGGATAGAGTTGTGGAAGAAAACAAAAGAAACACGCATCAAGGTGCGTTCATAAAAACAAATTTTTGTCACGGCCTTCTAGATTAGTACTATTACAACTAACTGTGCTTAGTTGCTATACCATTGTAAACCCGTCTTTACAAATTAAATCTACGCTAGATAACCGAGCAATTGATGTGGCGTCGTTAAAACCTGATTTCATATTTTCTACAGTTCCTGCTTACTAGTGCTGCTGTTACCATCATACTGGTCACATAGATAATGCACAGCTCTCGGTTGAAGTCCTTCAGTCCGAGCACTCAGTCGTTTCTTTGATACGTTATGCATTGCGTTCGTCTACAGAGCATTTGTCTGCAGTATTGTATTTTTATGAATTATACAGCACATTCAGTAAGAGGCTGCGAGTCTGTCTGAGCCTTACAAGGCATGAAGAATTCAAGAAGGCAAACTTTCATGTATCGATCGCGTCCTTCACATTTCAGACCAATTATTGATTGCTCGACAATGTATATTCCCTTCCACAGCTTTATAATGTACATAAACACAACTGAGAGGTATACGGCAAGAGCAATTCACATTGAGGTAGCATAGTGGTACAAATTTGTCATCGAATTGTACTGTACAGCATCTGAAATTTTAGAAATCGTATAGAAATATTGAACTCAAACAATTTTGTATCATTAAGCAAGGTTTTGGATACCATTCACCGTATTTGAAATTCAATACATTCAATGAAAGCTCTTACAGTCCTGCGGAGTGTGTTGTATCGTACAACTACTGAGTGTTCATTTCAAATTGTGTCATGACGTCACTGTCGATGAGTCAGCGATTTGAAGCGAGTTTCAGCTTTTGTGTCAGAGAAGTTACCTATTAATCAAGGCGTTCAATCTGAACTTGAGAACGTGTACGGTATAACTTGAACGTCGTAGCAACAGATGGCGATCTGTACGGTCTGTGTGCTACCATACCTCTTTCGAACTGTGTTTTGCGCGGCCAAGTCGTATGCAGGGTATTTGTTATCATCGGTTGCGTACGGCAACATTCCACAACACAAATCAAATGCTCCGTGTCCATGTTGACCGCCGAAATTAATGTCAACAGATACATAAGTAATCGTCTTAACCCTCTCCCCATATACCGACAGTAAGAAAAAAACTCATCTCAGTACATGTTTCGAAACAGTTCACATTCCTGCCACTACCGGCGTTACCGTGCGTATCGGTAAGTACTCTTCTGAATGAACGCCGTACTTTCTAGGTAACTTCTCTCGCACATAAGTAATACACCTCTGCGGAAGTGTAGGAAGATTGAATTCTCTAGGCTCATCGACTAGCCACATGACGGCATACAGCGAGCCATGACACACTTTGAACTGAATACCCAGTAGTGAGCAGTGCTGTTTTCATAGTTAATAGGAAAACAACGAGTTACCTCTATCTGGACTATGTTTTTGACCATTAAAAATTCCCTGAATTGTCTACAAATGCAGTGAAATCAAGAAAGGAAACATTACTTAAATTCTACAAAACAATGGCTTTACCTGTATTAATGTATGGATCAGAAAATTGGACCATGAATATAAAAAATAAGAGAATGGTTGAAACATCGGAAATGAAATTCTTACGTTATGTAAGAGACCAAGTACTGAATGATGTTATACGAGATAAACTGCATATAACTGACTTAAGTAGTATGATTGGAGAAAATAAAGAAATGGTTCCAACATATACAAAGAATGACACTATCAAAACCAGCTAGATGCCTTTATGAATACAAACCAAAAGGAAAACGAAGTATTGGTCGACCACGACTACGGTGGGAAGACGACCTCTGAGTCGGGACGGATCGAAATCGGTCCACCTTGAATAAATGATGATGATGATGATGATGATGATGATTAGGGCTAGGATTTTGATGAAATTGCATCTTTTTTCTAGTAAGCCAGAAACAGAGCTCCATTAGTTTTTATATTTTATGTGATAAACTGAGTGTTTTAAAACATACTTGATAGAGCATTTTTTGCATTTTTTTATCTCTTACAACTCATAAGAGCATTTTTTGTTTTATTCGGTAATTTTTGGGACATTTTAGTCTAATTTTGGCCATAAATCCCCATTACTAATGTAAAATAATGTTTATTTCCTTTGATGTTTTCTCTACATATTTTGTCCATTAGTACCCATTATTATGCATATTATTTTAATCGTTTTTCTACACAAATATTGTCATTTTAACGTAGTACACCCCCATGTAATGGATCAGCCCAACCACCCCTTCAATATAGACTTCTCTATATCTGTAAGTTCCGGATAAGAATGGCCTTGTGGTGGATTACATGGAACTATATCAAATAAAGTAATTGAAATATAATACTTAGAAAAATTATGTAAAATTAAATAAACTTGTATGTTGATACCATAATTTAATTTTATTACTAGTCTAAATATTAATATTCCTACTAAGCCAATTAGGTAAGATAAATTTTTATGACATTTCTAAGGGCATTTTTGAAAGATTTTTAGGTCATAAATGCATTGTTTTTAGGACTTTTTTCATTATTTATAGGTCATAAAAATCCTAGCCCTGATGATGATGATGATGATGATGATGATGATGATGATGCAGTGAAATCATACGGATTTTATATTGTGTTTACTGTAGAATGATTGAAGGCCTTTATGTAGCCTATTCAGTCTGTTAGCGTCGTTGACTCTGATGGTTACCTGGCATAATTCTGCGTCTCTGTAAACTATAACAGTTTTGCATAAGGCTTTCAGAACATTTGTAACAATGTCAGAATATGGTTTACATTTTTTCTGATTCCAGTTCAGAGGTAGCTTTAAACTGTAGAGATATCTGCTCGTCTTAAATATAAAACTGTATCGAGAATATGATCAGAGGTAATTTTGCTTATATTTAGAAACAGAGATATTTAATATAATATAAATATCTAACGATATCCCAGTTTTATGTACTGCACATTTCCGGAGAAAGTTACACTAAGGATTGTTTATCATCTTAAAAATACGTTGTCCTCTGTAAGGTTTGAATTCTGTTACGGGGATCAGAGGTAGACATGGTAATTCCTAGTAAATATCTAGCAAACATTTACTCTCTTATTCTATACGCATAGACGGATATTGGAATAAAGTAAGACAGTACTTGTCAGCTTAATTTTGATATATATTTTATAAAGCGGTGATAATGATATCCCAATGTCTTCTCAATTACACAGCAATTTTAAGTACATTGTCATACGATGTGGATTTATTGTACTTAAATTAATTTTTTCAATATTAAACAAAATAAATAAATTACTAATTATTCCCATTATCTACCATAGCTATTGCTCTGTCTCCACCAATGATGTATAAACAAAACGTTCAAATTTAAACGGATATGTTATACAATGTACTCGATATTATATACAGAAAGAAAACATGCCCAGTCCTTTCTTTAATACTCAGTAAACACATAAGAATGAAAATAAAATAATTATTTAATAATTAATCATCAAAATAATTGTCATCATCGTCCGTTTCACAAACTTTTAGTATGTTTCGTCCTCACCCCTGTGACGAAATTCAACCAAAACTAGAAAGTCACAAATACAGAGATTTCTTGATAATGTATTCAGCACGGCGTAACGTCATCATTTAATGCAATGTAGATGAAATAAAATAAATGAACAGTCATCCAGACTGTTGGAAGAATTTAATATATTAATGGTCAGTTTGTCCAAGTAATGTTTAATTTTGCTTAACGAATGTTAAATTAACAATCTGTTTATTTTTAACGCTTTGTTAATGTATTTTCCATTTGTTCAACATAATTTTGTTTAAGATAACCAACACTTAACTATAACGTCTGTTAGCACTATTTTAACTACTCAACAGCAGTTGGTAATGATTCTACACATGTAAGACAATTTTTGATTGGCTAAAATTAATCTTTAAATTCTATATTAAAGAGTGAGTCATGAAACTTGCATAAAATGACAATCTGTTATAGTAGGCCACGCTCCATAAACAAACAGTTGACAAATGAAAGTCGTAGGTGATGTGCTGAATAATAATTACAAAGTAAGGTTGTATTTCCTCATTGCTATTATGGATACTAAATACGAAAGAAATAAAATAACACTGATGTATTTAAACAGTCCAAAGTAATTTTTAAATGTTCTATTACCAGTCATATGCTAAACATTCCCTACAGAGAGACACAAAATATTAATTTTGCAACTTCTGTTCGAACAACTGTGGAGACATCGGCCATATTTAACTAACTGTTAAACGAATTAACTGCCCGAAATCCTACATTTAAAATTAACAAACTGTTAACAATCTGTTAAACCAAACTGGTGTTGAAAACATACAATTTTTATTAATTAACAAACTGTTTAGAGTTTAACAGTCGTTAAATTTTCTAACAATACTTGGAAAAATCGGCCATAAGTATTTTGCGTTGATAATACAATACTAGAGATTGTGAAGTTCTAGATCAATCGTCGTTAGCACTCACTGAAATGGGTAAAGGGAAGCGGAGACGTCCCGTGTGCCTCGTCGTGCAGCAGGAAGAAGTAGAGAGCATATCGGCTAGCAGCTACGATTGCACCATAGTGCGGTGTGTTCTCCGCGGGTAAGAGACGCTAGCCTCAGGGTGCTCTGAGCTGATGACCGCTGTTCTAGATCCTTAGATCCAAAGTAGGCTAAATAACAACAGAATAGAAGAAGAAATAAAAGGAAATATTTCCTTACGTAACAAAACATATTTTGTCAATAAAAAGTAAAATTAAGATTATACAACACAACAGTAAGACCAGTTGTAACATATGCAATGAAATATAGGTTCTTAAAGAAGGATCAATACAAAAACCATAAATTTTTAAAGGAAAATATTATGAAGAATATTTGGCCTAATAAAAGAAGGAGATGGCAATTGGCGAATCCGGAATAATGATGAATTAAACAATCTAATTCAAAATAAAAATATAATAAACTACATAAAGGCGCAAAGACTAGGTTGGTTTGGACATATAAACCGCATGAACGAAGATAGACAGAAATATCTATATTATTGGAAACCAATAAACAAAAGGAAGAGAGGAAGACCAAAAACATATGGATAGATGACGTCTTGGAAGACATAAGAAAGATGGAAATAAGGAATTGGCCAAAACATATCCAAAACAGGAATGAATGGCTGGAAATAGTTGAGAAAGTGAAAACTTCTACGAAGTTGTATAAGTCGCGACGCTGTTATTCCCGGCGTGACTCCTCCTCTTTGCTTACGTTTTAGGAAGTGAAGGCTCTATAAAGTCTAGGTAGATAGTATTGTTCGCCATTTTTGTTCTTTCGTTGTCGAGCTACCATACGAGGAATCTATTTGCCATACCGTTAAACATTATCATGTCGTAGCTCCTATGATAATAAATCAAACGCACTGTAATCCAGCAAATAATTGAGCGGCAAACAACGTCTTCGTGTGCTTTCTGCGAACGCCAAAGAAAGAGCCAAAATGGCGGGCGATTATATTAAGTATTTATCGAGCCTTAAGAAATGAATAACGTCTTCATAAGCGAATCACAAGACGCACACGTTTAAATGTAGCCGACCTGCAACGCGATTGGCTGCCGGAAATTAGAGATGAAGAAGAAGAAGAAGAAGTATAATTGAAGCCGATTCCGTGCGCTTCGTCTAATTTATACAGTGTTGTTCTATTACCATGTAGATATTAGTTTTATTGGAGACGTCGAAAATAACATCTCACAATGCAATATCAGAATCCCTAAGAGAATTAATCAATATCTCCATGAATCCTCAAGTCATGAATTATTGAAGCGATACGATTTGCTTGATTATATGTATATATGCATATTAGTTGACTCCACAGCATCCGGGCAGCAGTAGGCATTGTTGACTGGCGTCATATGGATCGGGGCATGAATAAACCAGTAAGACATGGGCTAATGATGTTTTGTTACACGAGATTCTCTCGCCATTCTATGGGGAAATGGACGTAGACAGGCCGACATTCAGAGAGATCACTCAGTTTTGGAAGCCTTGATTACTGGTGCTTGGGTGTCCACGGAAACAGCTTCTGCTAACATTACATTTGCTTAAAGGGGCGTGTAAGACAGTCTGACCAAGCGCCATGCCAAGATTGTTAAAGTCTCGTAATTCCCGTCATCACCATCATCATTCTCCTTCTACTTCACATTTAAAGCCTTCTTAAGGCTTGTTTCGAACTCCAGATAGGCAGATTTATTTATTTATTTATTTACTTATTTATTTACTTATTTATTTATTTACTTATTTATTTATTTATCCTTTTAAGGGTCTTCCAAAGTTTCGTTTTCTTTTAGGTGATTAATGCAGTATGTTCTTTGGATATCCTTCATCATCAATTCTATCTACGTATTCTAGACAGTTTTCTCTTTAATGTTGCATTTCTCCAGTAGAGCCCCGATTATCCGGACTTCGATTATGCAGTCTTCCGTGTTATCCGGATCCCTTTTTTTTAATCACAGTAGTGTGCGAATCCTACAGTAGAAGAGACTGTTGTACCTTTAAACATTTTTCACATTTAATTTTTTTTTATTTTTGGAAATGAGATTTTTTAAATGAAAAAATGCTTGAAATAATTATTGAAGATTCGTTTACAATTTCCTTATGTATTTTCCTGTTTTACAGGATAGAAAAAATAAAATGAAGGGATATTTAATGTGTTCAAAGGTACAACAGGTTCATGTACCTTGGAACATACCCTCTTGTAAGTTGGAACACATGGAATATAGGTGGGAATATAGCTGTAAAAGCTAACAATCTTATTTAAAGTATATTTGCCATCATAAACCTGAGCAGGCTTCTCTGAATGAGATTTTTTTTTTCCTGGAGGAGCAATAACTGCTTCAACAGCTTTCTTCAAGGCATCCGGATCAATTGGGGGCCTCTTAACTCCAGACTTACTTCGTGACATGATCTTAAAATAAAAGGAAAACAAAACCGATAGTATCGTGTACTTTGGAACTGTTCCATGGTACAAGATGTTTTGTGTTCAAAGGTACAAGAGGGTGCACTTTTAAACAAATATGGCTCCCAGAACTAGAGATTCGAATAAACCATGCAAATTAAAATATGTTACTACTCACCAGATAATGGAAAACACCGTACTTGAAAGGTATTAACAAATACAATCTGGTTTTATGTTACAAAACATAGGTATATCAATGAGCAAAATGTTTACTTTTGGCACTAAAAAAACTTATTTTGTCCACGGAACTCACACTTTGCAGTAAATAAAACCGAAACTACGATCACAGCTACTTAGCAACTTTCTCTACAATCTACTTCAGTTTGAGTGCTCTAGGTAGCAGCAAAAATTAAAAAACAAAAAATGTTCAGAGGTACACTATGTTGAAGATACAACAGTCTCCCCTACTGAATAATAACAAAGTTGTTTAAAGTCAATTACATACTGTACTGTATTAGTAATTAAAACTTGTTTATTATGTGTACAGATACGGAATTAAAATTTATTGCGGGTCTTGATGGGAGTCAACCTGTATGTAGGCAACAATTTCATACGACTGTCCACAAGTAGTATTTATATAGGAGCTCAGTATGTTGTAAGCGAAACTTATGCGATAAGGAACCTCCAAATTTTATTTCCGTATCTATACATGTGAGTAACGTCTTTCTATACTACTGGTTTCGACTTTTGTCCTTTTAGAATTACAGGATCAAAAACCACATATTGATCTCACCCTCCGTATTATCCGTATTGCCCTCTGCCCGTATAGTCCGGATAATCGGGGCTCTACTGTAATTGATTTCTTATATCTTCATTTCTAAGTCTGTCAATTCTTATGATTCCTAAAACTTCCCTCATAAATCTCGTTTCTTCTGCCTCTAATCTGTTGTTATTTTTACATGTTATTCTCCATGTCTCACTATTCTTATACAGGGTGTTTCAGAAATACTTTGACAAACCTTGGGGGTATGTTCATACCAACATATGTCCGAAAATCTTAGTTTTTAGTTATTAATGAAAGAACATACGAAACATCTGTTAGATATTGTCAGCTTGGTAACAAGTGTTGCAAATTTAATCAATTCAGAAACTCATTTTATTTAAACTATTAATAGTCAGTGGATAGCAAGAATGGCATATTAATTGCTACTTTGCGCTGTATTTTACAGAATTTTTACTTTAAACCTCATTATCCAATTTTGATTTACATCACTTTTGCTCTGAACGGCTCATTTGTTTGCTGCCGTCCTCTCCTCACCTGCTGAAAGATACACAGTGAAAGGTAGTTGAACTTAACCCACCTCCTTCAAGTCGCTGACTGCATGGGGTGTGGGGTATTACTTATGCGGCGTTGAGACATCTTGTAATTGCCGTCAGCGCTTTCGAAACACTTGTAATTATCTCCGCTCCAACGACCCAATCAAAATTCGAAGCCCGCGAAAGAAGAATTCTCCGCCAAATCTTCCACTTGCACCTGCACCAGAAACAACACAGTTTACACTACGACAAAAACAGAGCCACTGTTCACACATCTAAATAACATAAACAGGAAATACATTCGGTAGTAAATCGCTTATATACACAACACATCTTCGCAAATCCACCGGACACAAACAACAGAACAACACTGGAGAAACTCCTCTACAATTACCACCAGCCCCAACCATCAAATTAAAACACACAAACAAAACCGTAAACACGTGCTGGAAATTTGAATACTGTCTGAGAGGACACACGACAGCAATAGAGAGGCAGATCAATAAAATAACTCTACCCCATGAAAGTCTCCATAACCATTCAGACGCTTCTGCCATCGGAAGGGGAAACTTTAAAATCTCAACAAAAAATATGTATGTACGTAAATATGTATGTATGCATGCATGCATGGATACATACATAGTGTTCTGCCCAAGACCAGGTCTTTAACTGTAAACCCAGCATTTTTCATTCTTCCCAAATTCTTTCTTTCCTCTTAATCTCCCCATAATAATACATTAACATTGTCTATCAGGTGATTTTTTTTACCCCGAACTCTTCTCCCGTTCACCATTCCTGATATGTACCATATGTATATTATATTAATACTAACTAGTCCCCTAAAAATATAGCAAATCAACAACAACAACTATCCGTAAGTCCCACAATTTTTTTATTTGACAAAACTTACCTAAGTAATGAGTTCTGTGGCCCCTGTCAATTAATGTAGTACCTTACCTTCCACCCTGTATGTCTCTCTGATCCTTAATTCAGTAACTGTTGCCACTCATATTACGTTTGACATTATTTTAGTCAACCTCACTTGTTGGAGTGTTAAGACGCAACAGCTCTTACGTCTGTCTCATTCATTCTATTACCGCTAGGCTATTCTTAAAATACATATACGTTGGCACCTAAAATACAGATTTCTTTTATAGTAGAGATACAGTTTTTTTATTCTATGATAGATCTCGATTCGTGATTCGTACGGCAGTGTCAGCTAAAAAGTGCAAAAAGATACCTAGTTAAGCTTCTCTGATTCTAAGCAGGCTCAATGTAACTCTTTCTTGAAGAGCCGGATTACATGTGTAACGAGTTGGTTGGCGTTCTTGTTTGCTGTTCTCGGAATAATTATTCCTCTTCGCGCATGTGGGGAGAAAGTGATTTATATTTTAAAGAATTAAGTCCTAACGGAAAGGATTATTTTTAACGGATACAGCATTCTACCCACATCCCACCGGTGCTCGTGGGACAAAGGCCGATTCTTGTTGTCGACCGCAGAGGTCGCCACCACCCTCGCAGCGGGTTTCGCGTTGGCACCGGTTATTTTTATTGCGAATCCGCGCCCCAACCGCAATACTGGCAGAGCGACTCTCTGCTACATCAGGAAAAAAAATATAGCTTGTCTATATTCTGATGAAGAATAATAAAGGAAAGGGTTGAAAGTTATCACTGGAGACAGCAAAGTGTGAAATTTCATATTCTAAACCATTCGCGCTAGCGTTATGGGAACAAAGATTTCTATGTTCACGATGTATAGAATGAAATTAACGCCAAAAAGTTAATATTTCATAATAATTTTTATATATCTTAAAAATTTTAATATGTTTTCATATTTCACACGATTTTATTCCACCTCCGTTTTTATTTCTACAGAGAGAGGCAGCGAAAAGTTTACCGCACTGTGCAGGGGACATCGGGGAACAGATTGCCCGCAATCCATTGCTCGACTCAACGGTAAGCTCTAGCAGCGCGGGCGGGCGTTCAGTTTTATTACGGTAGGCCTAAAATTCCGGAGTGGTGGGGATGGAGTGCGCGGACAACGGGAAGCGTACGAAGTGTTTAGTTGACGAGTGCAGAATTTGTTGAGCTCACGTTATTACGAAATGTTGTGTTACTACAATTGTTATTGAACATTGTTTGTGTTCGCTATCAGTATGATGGCGTATAGTATTGCACAACGGACATTTATAGTTCAGATATTTCTCCTACAGAAGAAATCTTACGACAGTACCGTTCGCAAGTTTCTGCGTCAGTTCCGTGACGCTGCAATGCTTTCGAGGCAATACATAACCAAGTTATTCAGAAAATGGCAAGAAACAGAATCTGTTTTAAACAAAAAGAGAGAACCACAGAAGAGGGTATTAACAGAGGAAAAGCTTGCAGATATTCAAGCAGGAAATATAGAAGAACAATCCACATACTCTTGAAGCCCTGGAGAATGTTAATGTTATGTTTTATTTAACGACGCTTGCAACTGCAGAGGTTATATCAGCGTCGCCGGATGTGCCGGAATTTTGTCCCGCAGGAGTTCTTTTACATGCTAGTAAATCTACTGACATGAGCCTGTCGCATTTAAGCACACTTAAATGCCATCGACCTGGCCCGGGATCGAACCCGCAACATTGGGCATAGAAGGCCAGCGCTATACCAACTTGCCAACGAAGCCGAATGCCCTGGAGAATGAAATAAGACGAGTGATGTCTGAAATGTCAGAGGCGGCGATACGAGTGTTTCGGAATTTTTTAAAACACGATGCAACGTTTGTATAGAGTACGCTGGACATCATTTTCAACAGCTGGTTTGATGAAAGGTAAGATCTACATCAGTTTTGAACTTTATTAATTAATTAGGTAATCCTTAACTAATAATTTAGGCCTACCGTAATGAAACTGAACGCCTGCCTAGGCTGCTACAGCTTACGGGTGAGTCGAGCAATGGACTGCGGGCAGTCTGTTCCTCGATGTCTCCTGCATAGTGCGGTAACTTTTCGCTGTCTCTCTCTGTATAACTATACTGAATCGGGATTTCCAGATATTATAAGGAGACAATAGAAATGTTTCCAGGAGTGACTTGAAAATCCCAAGCCACCTATTCCATCAATGTTTCGGGATTCCCAAGGGCAAGAGAAATCTTAAAATTCCCCTGACTTTGTTATTGAGTTCGTAGCGCCAATGAATTAGAGAAACAAAAACACCTTTTTTCATTCGTTCGAATCCAGAGAAAATCTTTTCTGTATTTCTATGTCCAGTTTTATAGTATCAATGTTTTAAACGGGTTTCAACTATCAATTTTGCTGTCCACTTAATTTCTCAATTTCTCCTTCTTTTGCAACTGCAAAAGCAATATTAACTGAGAAAAGGCGTAAAATTTTGCCAGAAAATATAAAAAAGTGACTTCTTGTATTGTGTAACCAGCCAACGTAAGGACTTATTTGTTTCCTTCAGTGTAACAAATTGAGTCGCAATCAGGTAAAGATTGATTGTACTGACCAATTATTTAATTATGCAGATTTTTCCTATTTTTGGTAGAATATTAAATACACATAAAATTATTAATCTCTAAAGGCTTATTTTTAAATAATAATGTAAACCTGCTCATAATGGTTTAGGAACGAAGATAATTTACCAGTGAAATATTTATTTTACATTTTCATATTTTGTCAAAATAAATTTCATACTTTGGCAAAATTTTCTTCATATTGTTATGGTCTCTAGTTAGCAGCATCAGCAAAAGTAACATGTAATTAGAATAAATTAATGAATAAATAAATAAATAAATAAATAAATAAATAAATAAATAAATAAATAAATAAATAAATAAATAAATAAATGTCTTTATATAATATGAGAAAAACCAAGGGAGGTCGCATAAACCTTTGTCTTCAAATGAACAGAGGGTAAGAAGTGTATTTGTTTGGTTATGGTTATATTTATTGACATTCACCGGATATAATTGAGTACAAAGTGGCAACCCCAAGCACTTCTTAATGAGGCGATGATAATGAATTGATTATGGAAATTGTTAAGTTAGACCAGAGTAAACGGGAGTATTTCCTGAAAATTTGCTCTAGCACAGTACTTGTTGAACACGAATCTCACTTGAACTGAACGGGATTTGGACCCTGTTCTCCGTGGAAGATGACGCTTTATTCCTTCGAGCAACGTTCTGCACTATGCAAAATTTCGTATTCTGAAATATTACTTCAGGTGTCCACCATCATTGGCATTGTGCTTCTCACAAGTTTAATTAAAATCTGTACATTGACTAAAAGATATTGTAGATTTCATTTATTAAGTTAAAGGCTAGATAGATAGGGGATAAGTCAACAACAAGAGATAAACATAAATGTTTCCGCCGATCAGTCATTCACCATGTTCTTCATTCAGGTACTTTGGTAAGGCGCCTGTTCCCTCCCCATCTCACACAGACATATGTTCTGCGGTCCCTAAAGCAAACTATATCCCGGTCTGTGTACTCAACAGTGCAGAACTTAATGCTGCAGTAATACCTACTGTTTGCCTAAATATATCTGAATTCTCCGCTCCCTTGCCGAGCTGGTTTTCATATTACACCGATATATCAGTTATCTTGATGATCTAGTGCAAAAATGGGTATTCAGGTGCATTTTTATCGCGTCTACCAAGTGAAAACAGTGACGTTACCTGTTCTGAAGATTGCCTAACCTGTAGGCGCTCTTGACTTTATTGTCTCACTGAAGTCACAGGTCGGAGGATATCGATTGCAGCACCTTAAAAATTGAACTGAAATGCGTACATAACCAGTGTTGTGTACAAGGTGCAATCTATATGTTTCCGAACTCTATTTGTATTTTTTTGTCCCGTTAAACATATATACATACGTATATCACTAAAGATCATTGCTTCCATGCCTGTTGAGTCAGTCTATTAAACAGAGTCAGATTGTATTTAAGAAACTGAGTTTCTACACTTAATTTTGTGCAAACATATCAAGATCATATTGCGATTTTTCCTGGCATCTCTCCATAAACGCTTTATGGTTAGTCTTCTTCTCTGCCTTTTAAGTGATGCATTTAATATAGATTCCTGACGTTTCCCTGATTCTAGATAACTTCTATATTTCCTACGTTCTGTGTATTGTTTACATTCAGGCAGTCCGGAAACTTATCGATTACTCCTTGTATAAGCAGAGTTCTTGTGAGTCACTTACAGCATGGTTAGCACGACGCTAAGGTTCTCAGTTGAATCCTCTGTGGAAAAGTGATTATTTTCGGAGGAGGTCAAAATGAGGAAGTTATTACAATAGTAATAAAATTCCATTTAAAGCGACACTATAAAACATACCATGTCATTCAGTATGGAGTGGATAGTGAACATCTTCTGAATGTTTTTCGTAATGATAAATTTGCATTAGAAGGAAATTTATTTAATCCTACTGTTCACTGTGACTATGCTGTGCATTATTACAAGATCTTTCTACTAAAAATTTGTTTTATTTTAATTTATGTAATAATTTTTCAAAGAAACATTTCTTTGCTTTGCGTCCTTTATAAGGTGTGCTGATATGGTTTTAGCTACTACTTATTTTTTCACGATCGTGTTTTTTGTTGTATTTACAGCTATTATTGTTAGGCTTTGAAAGTTAGAATTCCCACACAGGAACTTGTTGCTAGGGAAACCATTTCATAACATAAAACTGTACTGAAATACGCCCAATATAGTGTACTTACTGTTAATTAATTACTATTACGATATAGTTTTGCGAAGGTCTTGAAATAATATTGCTCTAAATTTTCAATGTAAAATATATTGTATTTGCAGTTTTAAAAATATGATCGTGCAAAAAATGTTGTACAATACACGTTTGTGAAGTGCATTACAAAATCTCGGAAATTGAAAAACTCGCTGTGGATTTTCAAACTATTCCTCGATTTTGTAAAAGCACTTCCCAATCTTGTATCATAATATCGATGGCTGAGAACCAGACTGTTCTAAGTCCAACTTTTTTATAAGAAAGAAATCTGTGTTTTACTGTTTCAGTTCTTGTCTGCATATATGAATCGACCAAAATTATAAATATTCCTCTCCATAAGGTTGCTATGAAGCTATTCCAAATTATTTCATAAAGCTTTGAATGTCAGGAGCTTAAAATAGCTCTCCTGAAAAAAAATAGTAAAATGGACTTGGAACAGTCCGGTTCTAGGCCATCGTTGTACTATTTAATCCACCATTACCGGACAGTTTCAGTACCATTACGCAATCTCCGTCGAATAGTTTTTGTAGCCGAAAGGCGTGAAATGAATTAATAGGCCTACTGTGTTTTTCCAGAATAGAGATGCCTAAAAGTCCTAAATTATTATATTTAAAAATATATTCTGGAACTGTTAGGTACGAGAACAGGGAATTTCTCTCTTCGTCTTCCGGCATCCAATCTCCATTCCATTCTGTTTGTACTTCTGTCAATCTTGCATCGGCTACTCCCCATTTTTATATCAGGTTCACTCTTTCATAACAAGATTTACTTTGGGCTTTCTTTCTTCCTTTGTTTGTTTGTTTTTCTTTCTTTCTTTCTTTCTTTCTTTCTTTCTTTCTTTCTTTCTTTCTTTCTTTCTCTCACTCAAGATGTTAATAATACAGTATTAATATTATTTTATTTACCTTCCATATATACAATTTCTCTCACATTTGTGTTCCTTCTTTTAACCATTCTAGAAATGCGTCTGTCATCCTCGGTACTTTAGATTTTCCGTGTTTAGCTCTGAGTCCATGATCAGTAATTCAGATCTGTCCAAATATGACTTCTTTCATGACAAAAGTTACCTGAAATTCCTTTTTTATATTACTTTTAGAATAATTGTCGAACTGGTCATTGTATTGTCCGTTTACAATTCTTTGGTGCGCGGTAAAAAAGGGCGTAAGCCAGAAATAGGTGGTTTTTAGTTGTTACCTCCATGTCAATACAAAAAATACAGACGGTATAGCCTAGATCATATATGTAACAGATAACTCATCGCTATGTTAAAATTGACAGCACTTTGAAGAGAACAATCGTCAGGATCGCCACCCGTCCGCCGTAAACGAACACGAGATGGCAGTACAGTCGCCAATGCAATTCAAATGGGAATTATGACGTGATTCCTTATGTAACAACTAGATGGCAGCGTAGTAAACATGGCAAAAGTTGTTAACTTCAAAGCCTATAAGGCCGATGTATCTGGATATAGGCCTATACAGTATGATCTAGGGGTTTAGAGAGTATCATATTATGATGTCTATCCTCTTCCATAACGTGTAAAGCATCAGATTTCCAGCCCATCATAATGATATTGGTCTTCATTTCAAACTTTACTTTTGCTCTACTGAAATCTTGCAGATTTTTACTTATGTCCTTTTTACCGCGCGCTATAGAATTGTTACTTATACTTCAGATTACTCTATCGGCATCTATCGGCAGTGTCCTTTGTTATTTCAATGTATGGACATTGTGAAAATTTCTAGTGCGGCCTCCTTATCGGAGATGCCGTAATATTCACGTCCCCAGAAGTTTTTATAACGATATAATTTAATCTATTAATAATAACTGGATACATGAACTAAGAAGGAAAGATTATGCACTAGTTAATAATCTTAGAACATTTATTCTGTATAGGTAATATTAAATTTTTGTTTTATAGCTTGTATTTTAAATTTTCATTCCACTGGGTGTAATTGTTATAATGCTAATGATAGAATCATGAGTGCTACATATTTTAGTAGTAGTAGTAGTAGTAGTAGTAGTAGTAGTAGTAGCAGCAGCAGCAGCAGCAGCAGCAGCAGTAAGAAAACAATTGTTGATATATAAGTCTAATAATGAGAAATATGAAATTGCTTAATCATTAGGTAATATTTCACAAAAACAATAACAATAAGCTCGGTCGGTTAAGGCGCTTGCCTGCCGATTCGGAATTGCGCTCGGGCGCGGGTTCGATTCCCGCTTGGGCTGATTACCTGGTTCGATTTTTTCCGAGGTTTTCCCCAACCGTAAGACAAATGTCAGGTAATCTATGGTGAATTCTCGGCCTCATTTGCCAAATATATCGCTATCACCAGTTACATCGACGCTAAATAATCTCGTAGTTGATACAGCGTCGTTAAATAACCAAGTAAAATATACTGTATGTATACAGTATATATAATATATATATATATATATATATATATATATATGTATATAAATCTACTAATGAGGAGAATGAAATTATTATTTTTTAGATATTTCACCAAAATAATAATAATAATAATAATAATAATAATAATAATAATAATAATAATAATATACATCTAATTGCCTTTCCTGTTCTTGCATTTTATTTCTGCAACAATATCTGTATAAATGCCTCCGTAATGATGTTCTGCAGTAAGAACAAACATTTAGAATCTGAAACTGGTCATAGCCGTTTATGTGCTAACGTTTTTGTTATGTTTGTAGTTTGTTTCCCCTTTCTTCATCATAGCTGAAAGTGAGAGAGGTCATATAGTAAGAGACTGTGGTACAGTAGCATTTGGATAGACAAAGAGAGGGAGTGAGAGATGAGAGAGTGGGGTGTGGGGAAGACCACATTATTGAACTGGAGGCTCAAGGATTTACCAACTGCACCTGCGTCCATAGCATCACAACGATTTGCACATAAGAAATAGCCCATCGTTAAATTTAAATGAGAGGAAAAAGTTTTGGTAGATTGTTGGAATATTAATTGACCTCCCACTTTTTTTTTTTTTTTTGTATATGAAGAAAAGTTTTAATGAGGGATTTTCATTGTACTCGAAATTTGTCCTTAAAATGTACCAACATCAGCGCCCATACATCAAAACTTTCACGTTTCCTCAAGTTAATTCTCTTTTGTTCTGCTTGGGGATTTTAGTTTACAATACTTCACCGCGATAGAGAAAAAATAATGAAGTGAATTTAAAATACGTGAAGCTCCATTTCATGCATTTAATCAATATAATAACTTTGTAACAGAATAGCGGTTACGAGATTAAATCCCTATCATTAAATTATCTAAAGAACTGTATGTCAATGAAAAATAATTGTATGCAATAAAATAATCTCGTCGCTTATATTAGGAATTACTTACTCAATGTCATTCTTAAAGTTCAGAACTCATTCAGAGATGGGACTATAACGAAGGGATGGTAGAACGAGAATGTGACAGGACGTTTGATTAGACTACAGAGACTTTGCAAGAACAGCCAACTAATACGGGGAGATGTCAAATCTAACCGATAGACACTCCTACCGTCTTTCGCACTACAGTCTGGCAATCAAATCGCTAGTTCTCGCGGACACTGTTTTGCCATTTCATGGTTCCACAGCAGTGGTTGCCAAACACCACGAAATTGTGACGTAATAGAAATGCAACCCGCACACCACTATTGCAGGGAGAGGGATGGAGTTGGGGTAATGCAGAGACGGACTGTGACCAAAAAACAAAAACAATATAATATTCTTCTACTTATTAACTGCGCACACTTTTTTCCGTCTTAACTTTTATCCTCCTATTCATTATTTTTGTATTATTAATAAAAAATATATATATTTTTTCTTATTTATCATAAAAAGAACGTGTACTTTACATCAGCAGATATTCGTGCCAGGCTGGTCACGATGTTGCAAATTACACTACATACTTCAAAAAAAAAAATCGGCATATTTTACCCCGTTTAAGACATAGAAGCCGATACTTTTTGTTGTTCGTTTATTAATTAAATTTTCAATTTACAGGTAAGGGCGTGGTAGTCTTTATATCAAGAAGGATAATGACAACATACATTGTTCTTTTATAATTCATTTAAAATTTTACAACAAATTAAGTTTCTCATATTTTTGCCATCTGCACAAAAGAAATACTTGTGATCCCATACTCCTTAAAATTAAGTTTTTACATATTATGTGTTTTCTGTTTTGGAAAAGACATCGAAACATGTTATCCTACAAACTTGTAACATTGCATGTGTACGTCCGCTGCTGATACCTGTCTTTACTTATATCGAAGTGAAGGCTGTAAACAGAGGGTGGGGGGGGGTATGATGCCATGGTTACGCTTGAGCGGAGGCAGGGGCATATGTCGCGTCACAGCTTTTGGTGACCACTGTTCTGCAGTATGGTAAGTGATTTTTTGCGTAACTAGTCTATTATTTATTTAAAGGACAATATGACTGAGTTCTGAATCTTGTAAAATTTTAATCCGATTTATTTAATTTGTTAATTGTTTATTAGGTGAATTAAGAGTGAGATGTGTGCAAATATTTAACTGTATCAGACTGTTAGTTTCGAAGTTATTTTAATTTAATTATGCAAATTAGTGACATAAGTTCATAATTTTTCCTTATGGACCCCAATTCATGGGCAATATTTTAACATTGAGAAATTCACGATTTCTAGGTTACGTTAGGCATAATAAATTTCTGAAAATCAAACATTTATTTATTCGTATTTTTTATTGACATAATACTTTTTAGTTCTTAATTTTAAAGATACGTGATCAGTTTCAACATCATTCTTTCTTCACCCACTCTTTTCAACACAGCTTCATTTCTTATTCTTGTCTGTCCACTTCACACGTTCCATTCTTCTCCATATCCACATTTCAAATGCTTCTATTCGCTTCATCGTAATGCCCATGTTTCTGCCCCATACAATGCCACACTCCATACAAAACACTTCACTACCTCTTCCTTAGTTCTTTTTCCAGAGGTCCGTAGAAGATGCTTCTTTTTCTGATAATCTGGTTTAGCCAGCTGCTGCAACCTGGGTAATGCTAAATGATCTACAGAAGATGTCCCAGATGCATCTCAATACAAGTTGTTTTAATGTATCGGACGAAAAACTTTTCCTCTTACCACTAAAACTTCATATCGTGGTAAACGTCTTTCGGTGTCACTTGAAATGACTACTGAACATTGAAAAAGATGGTTATCACAGTTGTATACCTTTTTGGATTTTGGGAGGAGGGTCACTGTCGGAACCCAACAAAATGACTCTAATGTTACACATGGTTGCATATCCAACTCTTTTATCTCGAATACTTTTAACTTTTTTCTCATCCTTATATCAGTTAACGAGCCAGATAATCTCTTTCCTAATGGTGTGATGCTATCATATTTTGAACTGTCAGTCCCCGACTTCAGGGGCTTGACGTCACACAATTCCATGTAATAGTTACTTGGAATCTCGGTAGGGGAAAGGCCCCTATATTGAACCACTTAGCCTTTAACACTAAATTGTGGCAATAATCTCAAATCAAAGTTATCAGGAAAACTTGCATTACATTTGCAGACTCTTTGGCTATACATAGCCTCAACACAATTGTTAATTAATGTTGTCATTATTTAAATAAAAAAATAAAACGAAGGAAGTGTGAAATGGTCCAAATTAGGAACATGGTCCTTAAATTTGACCAGCCTTACCTTAAAATGAACCACATCATTTTAAATTCAGAAACATTTTTATTAATATAAAATATAAATATTTTTTAATAATTTCGAGGGAAAAATTGTCCCGGAGCCTGGTATCGAACCCGGGACCTTTGGTTTAACGTACCAACGCTCTACCACTGAGCTACTCGGGAACTCTAACCGACACCGATCCAATTCTTCCCTCTATATCCACAGACCTCAAAGTGGGCTGACAACTGTCAAGCAACCAACTTCGAGTGCACACTAACTCCGTGTGACTTAAATTGTGGTTTTCTGTTAACGAACAGTGACGTGTATTATGCAAATCAATATTTTCAGGTGTAACTCCCTGTAAAGTTGATTTGAATAATTTCGAGGGAAAAATTGTTCCGGAGCCGGGTATCGAACCCGGGACCTTTGGTTTAACGTTTGGTACGTTGGCTCCGGAACAATTTTTCCCTCGAAATTATTCAAATCAACTTTACAGAGATCTATACCTGAAAATCTTGATTTGCATAAATATTTTTGTCCTATACATAAAGCTATACTTACCTCCATGCCTCCCAAGTGCCTCCATGGCATGTTACGGGGATATCTTTACCTTTACCTTTACTTAAAGCAATTATTTAATTAGCAACAAAAGTACAAAAGAAGTTTGTGATTATAATGTCAATTCCCTTGAAAACTGGAGTTTGTAGATAATAATAAAAAAAACACTTTCTTTTTAGAACATGAATGACAAATATTGGGCTTTCATTGTTTTATATATAAAAGGGTCCATTATCCACAGTCTTCACAGTAAAACACTTTCCGTTTAGCACTAAAGTTTGCATATTTTTAGTGAAGCCATATCTTACATTTCATGCACTGGATCATATCCATAATTTCCGACAATTTACAAATTTTGCAGTACCAATTCTTGTCTTCATTTTCTGGTTGACCATATTGGAGCTTTCTCTTTAACGATTTATTTCTTGGTGTCGATGTAGGCCTACCTGCTACTTTCTTGTTTTGTTTTTCCTGCAACTCATTCCTGTATGGACTGCTTGTGACGATTGCAACTGACGTGATTTTTTGTTTCCTTGATGTGGTAAGTTCAGGAATAGGAGCTATTTCTGCGACAGTGTTAGGCCTACGCCTAGTCATGTTTGGAGATTTTTATGGACAGTAAGGATTGGCCGTAGAAATGTCTTCAGAAGTGTAAGGCCTGCTAGATTGAAAAGAGGAATCTGAATTTTGTGAAGGTGAGTTTGGAACACTTGTGTTAGGCTCATTCTCATGGTTGACAGCAATAGGAGCGAAGTCGCTGTTTCTGTCGAGTGCCCAAATTCCAGTTTTCGCAAATCCACTCGTTGCATTTACCACTGTAGCAACTTTACCATAAGCTTCTCCTATTAAAGCTGACATCTGAACTGCGTTATATTTCGAGATGGGTTACTTCGAAGCCATTTGTCTGCAGCCTGATTGTAGTGTGATGACAAGGGCTTGAAGAAAGACACGTCATATGGTTGAAGCCTGTGCGTTGTAGTATGTGCCGGCAAAGAAAGCATTACAACACAATTTTCTCGACAAGAATGATAGCTTCTACATTCTTGGTGTGGGTGGAATGGCAATCAAGGATAAGTAACACTTTGTTATTAGTGCTGGGCTTCACAATGACACGTTGTAACCACTTAAGAAATAACTTACTAGTAATCCATCCTCTTGCAGAACATGTGCATATTGCACCTGGTGGTGCACCGGTGTTCATCCTTAAATCTCAGCCTTTTGAAGATCAACATGGGAAGAACGTAAGTCTCTGTTACAATCATGCAACACACACAGGTTGTGTTGGTGCCTCTTTCACCACTTGTCAGGTACATCTATTTGCACGAGATATTTACAGTTGGAAGCTCCTAAAACAAAAGAAGGTTTCCTAAATTGGATCAGTTCAATATAAGGTTCAAACGGTGGTTCAAATTACGGGCAAGGCCATTTCAGATTATTTAGTAACTGTGAAACACGGAAACGTGTTGATTGAAAAAGTTTACGCATGGATATTGTTAATATGTAACTACTTCACAACATGCAATAGATAAAGATTATCACAGTCTTACCTGATTTGTCGTACAAGCTTAGCTAGGAGAGTCAAATATTACATCAGAAGCACCGTAAACACACAACACTTATTGCAGCTGAAACCATTTCTCCGAACGCAAGGTCAACTGTAGCCAGTATTCACTCCGCTACACAGTACTCTTCTGCTTGATTGTGGTGCACTCTGTCGAACAGTTTGGGAAATAACAGAGTGTTTCAATTTAAGACACGGTTCAATATAGGGACCTTTCCTTTATAGTCCGGATCAGCTTACTTAATACCCTAAGGATGGAACCTAACCATTTTTCTCCATTACTACATAAGCTAGTGTATTATGGTGATTTTCTAGTTTGCAGGTTGAATTTTATTTTGCCAACTTCGTTTCGAATTTCGGTACTGAGAAATACTACAATTGGTAGTGATTTTATAATTCTTATGTTGGCAGCAGTGACACAAGTTGTTGGTAGTTTAAATCCTGAAAATTCAAATTGTTCTAGATTTCAGAGCCGATTACTGGAAGCTAGTGAAATTTAAACGTATTAATAATTAACTAATATCAGTGTTAATATTAATACATAATAGTTATTGTATGTGTTGCTTTGTGTTGTGGTTACAATTCAGGATTATAGTCAGGTAGTCTAAATGTAAATAAATGTAACATATTTCGTGTGATACAGGCCCTTGGGTATTCGACAGAACTACCATCCCATATTTTGATTAATTTCTTTCGTGTTTAGACTTTTAATACAATACTGGAGTAAATATTCTTAAGTATACATTTGAACGTGGCATTTGTTTTCGGAATTCGTACTAATCATTTCACGTGATCAAACAAAATACATTTTCAGGCTAGGTCTCGTAAATCGTAAACTGTTTAATCAAAGCAATGAATTTCATGTTGTCAGAACAAATATATTTTAATATTAGATCATACAATAATCTACTAACTATTAACATGATGTGCGAGAGGTGCAGACGGAAAATATACGCTTTCACAAATTATTGAACCATTTAGAAAACACCTCCCGACATAAAGATGAGATGTAGCAAATAAGAAGACACCGTTATTGTTTACTATATTATTATTATTATTATTATTATTATTATTATTATACATGGCATTGTGATTTTACCCTCTTTGGTGATATCTGGTATTAGTTGGCAACACTGAAAAGACGGCCAAATTAGCCTTTTAGGAACTACTCTTACGTGATCCTCACTATAGTCGTCAACCGTTGCCAGACAGCCAGTAGGATTCCTCTGAATAGGTTTTATGAATTTAACTTAAGTAGTTGAGCTTTATTATAGTGATATAACAAGAAACACACATTCATACCATAAGCGAAATTGTAACTCTCAGTAATACTACCACGAAACATTAAAACATTTCATAAATAATTATTTCAATAAATTCATTTAAGTGAAAACGACTAATCCAAGCTTCTCTTTCTCCATGATATAATTTCTATTGTAATAAGTGAAAGAAGGGACTCCATCTCTTACAACGATGTTTTCAGAACAAACAGTGTTTCCGCTCGCTTTTAAGCCTACAGGCTTAGAATCAAACTTCTAAACTCTCACTGTAAGAAAACGTAATAAAATCCATTTAAAGTTAGAAATCTCGATTCCTTTGTTTTTTCACGAGAGCTCATCACTTCCCTCTCGTTTCAGAGGTGTGTTCAAAGTTTGTGTTGCATTTTGTACTGAATTAACGTTATACAGTAGAAGAAATTGGAAATGTGCAAAGCTCCGAACTGTGTCAGAAGGCTCGAATCATGGATGGTGTTTCATGCAGTGCACAGTATAAAAGAGAGAGGATTATCTGTATTTATAGCGGCTCGGGGAACGCAGAGATAATATTACACATTCAGTAGATTAACTTCCGGTTGCCCTCGAATATTTTATCAAACATAATGACCAAACCACCGAACCGTAATGCAATATCGATTCTTATGCCTATATACTAATTTGTAAACATCATAATTTATATCTCTACTTTATTTAACTCTGAACTTAATTGTTGTGGTGGATTCAGTATATTTACAGGACTTGCATATTTTTTTGCAGATTTTCTTTGATTTTTCGCTTTGATTTCCATATGCACGAACCGATTTCGACTGAAGTAAATCATATCTTATGTTAGAAAAAATTGGCCAGCTGCTAAACTAGGTTTTTTTCGGAAGACTTCGTAGGAGCTAACGTTTACACGTGAACGAATTTCTTATGTAACTCTCCGCTCTGTCTTGCCTTTGATTTGTTTGTTTGTTGCTTTTTCTGTCTGTTTATAGGTCAGGTGTTATAAATAATCTATACAAGTGCAAAATAAATATTCATTCCCTACCCCAGTCGGCCTGGGTAGAGTATTCGATATAGCCCTGGTCTTCTATGCTCGAGGTTGCTGGTTCGATCCCGGCTCAGGTCGATGGCATTTAAATATGTTTAAATGCGACAGGCTCATGTCAGTAGATTTACTGGCATGTAAAAGAACTCCTGCGGGACAAAATTCCGGTACACCGGCGACGCCGCAGTTGCGAGCGTCGCTAAATAAACCATAATTTAAATTTTCCCTACCCGTGTGAATCAGGTGCTGCCCAGACAAATTCACTCTACAGGAGATCGGTAATGTTTGTGTCTAAGATTGTACATGCATAGGGGAGAGTTGGGTAGTATCGGACATCGGATAATATCGGACAGTACGTTTCTTTATTTACCACAATATGGTAGTACCTGAATGTCATAGTTTCGTTTCTGCATGCGACATCACAGAAACGTAACCCTGTCATTCAGGTACTATCATCGTGTGGTAGATGAAAGAAACTCACTGTCCGATATTACCCGATGTCCGATACTACTCAACTCTCCCCTACATACATACATACATACATACATACATACATACATACATACATACATACATACATACATACCTGTAAATAATTGTAAAACTAGAGTATCTAAAAAAAAAACAATACTTTTAGAATCTGCAGGAACATCACAGTCTAACAGTAGATTGTAAACTATAAACTGCAGATAGCTGTAATTAATTGTGACCTTAGAACACTTTATAGAGAGAGAGAAAAAAAGAGAAAATTGTGGAAACAAAATAATCCAAATCAGATTGTAAATTTCAAATTGTAGAAAATCAATATAAATGCAGGATATATTTTGAGAGAAATAAGTGAATGGTAAAAACAAAATTACCTCATCTTCAAATTAGATTGTAAACTTTGAATTATAGATGATTGTAAATAATTGTAATATTATAAGAGTGCTCAGTCCATGTAGTATTACTAGTGTAATGGAACATGCCGTTTTTAATAAATACATAAAAAATACATACATACCTACCTACACATAAATACATACATACATATATACATACATGCATGCATGCATACATACATACATGCATACATACATTCATACATACATACATACATACATACATACATACATACACACATACAATTCACCTTTATTGGTACGTTGGTTCCTAAGTACTGTCCGTCCGAGTGATTATGTCGCAGGGTCGTCGAAACTGGGGAATCACCTGACAGTTACTTACTTAACGGGGCCATTTTCTTTAAGTTGTGTTAAACAATTATATGATATTACGTAGATATCCAATTCCATACAACAAATATTTTCAGGAAAGATCCTAAATAACAGCAGAGCCACTAACCTTCATAGAGGGCAGAAGAAACGGGTGAGAGAAACCAGGATGTCATGTAACCAATCGGACGAACTTGCAGCAATGTTTCAGTCTGATTAATAGGCCTTCTCAACTTGACACACACACTAGAGTTATTAGGCTACAATATATGGTGAAAGTCCTGCGATCTGGGATTGGCAGTTCGCCGGACGTCCACAAAGGTCTGTCGTAAAATCTGGCTGCCTGGTTCAACACGAGTAAATTATTACACGAATAATATAATTGATGTACCGTTTATGGTTCCGTAGGTCAAAACATGTCACTCCTTCCTGCGCTTTTTATCTCGCACACTTCCAGTCTTTCTGAATGTTCTAACAAAATTATACATTGCAGGACGACTAGAAACTTTGATATTCAGAAAATTCTCTGAAAATTTTCTTTGTATTTTTCGGGCAGTATTTATTTATTTATTTATTTATTTATTTATTTATTTATTTATTTATTTATTTATTTATTTATTTATTTATTTATTCTGGTGTAGTTAAGGCCATCAGGCCTTCTCTTCCACAACACCAGGAATACAAATACAATAACAGAAATAAAAAGGAAAAAAAAACACTATAAACGAAGTAAAGTCACACAAAAATATACACAGGTTGCAGTCACACAAACTTTAAATGAGTGATTAAGTATAATTAATTGTATCCTAATTAACCAACATAAACAAGAAACTTGCGATTTTAATCTGGAGTAAAAAAAAACACAAATCAACACTTCTAGCAATATCTAAAAAGCATTAAACAAGACAAAATGTTCCAATTTAATTTTGAATTGTGATAAAGTCCGGCAGTCCCTGACATCATTAGGTAGCGAATTCCAGAGACGAGGTATTTCTACCGTGTAGGAGGATGAGTATAGAGACGTTCTATGATGAGGGATAGAAAGAAGTGCTTGATGTCGGTTTCGAAGAGTTGTAAGAAATTGAAAGCGCGATAAGAGATAATTCGGAGTAGAAGTATGCATGATTCTAAATAGAAGAGACAGTGAATGTATTGTTCTTCGTTCCTTCAGACGCACCCATGAAAGTAACTGGAGGGAAGGTGTTATATGGTCAAATTTACGAGTATTGCAGATGAATCGTATGCACACATTATGAACACGTTGTAGTCTCTCAGCTAAGAGTGAACTTACATTAGTTAGTAAGGAATCGCAATAATCAAAATGGGGCATTACAAGCGTCTGAATAAGATTCCTTTTTAGAATAAGTGGTAGAAATTCTTTCATATGAAACAAAGAGTGAAGTTGGGAAAATATTTTTTTGCAAGTGTGTGTTACTTGGGTGTTCCAATTTAGATCGCTATCCATAAAAATGCCAAGATTTTTAACTGTTTCACTGTATTTAACAATAATCCCATTCAATGTTATGTGTGGTATAGTACCACTATCAAGAGTACTTCGTAGACGATTATGTCCCATTACGATTGCTTGCGATTTCTCTGGATTTAACCTTAATCCAAATTAGTGTGACCACTGTGAAATCGAATTTAAGTCTTCGTTTATTTTATTTACTGCGTCACTAGTCTCATCAGGGTGGAAATGCAAATAAATTTGCAAGTCGTCAGCATACATATGGTATTTGCAGTGTTTTATCATTTTAGTCACGTCATTAATATAAATCATGAAGAGTAAAGGTCCGAGAACTGATCCTTGTTGAATTCCAGATTTCACGACACACCATCTTGAAGAATAATCGCATGCAATGACACATTGTTGACGTTCGCGAAGGTAGGATTCAAACCAAGTAACAGAACTTTCAGAAAGATTCAGAAGTCTTAATTTACACAATAGAAGGTCCGTGTCAACTGTATCAAATGCCTTACTGAAGTCAAGTAATGTCAGTAATGTTAATTTACGTTCATCTGTGGCTTCACGTATATCCTCATTCACTTTTAGTAGTGCTGTAGTCGTACTATGTCCATTTCTGAACCCGGATTGGTATTCGTCCAGTAAGGCATGTTCGGTTAGATAGTTCATTAGTTGTTTGTGAGTATATGTGTTAGTAAGTATATGAGAAGCAGAAGCATTAGAAAGTTAATAGAGAAACGTGCCTTGCAATCACACGATCACCGCAAGAGAAATTCAATTATCGCTCGTAGAGACTTTCAGTGATGATGATGATGATGATGATGATGACGGTGGTGCTAAAGCGCTAGTGCTATTGCTGTTGATGATCAAGTAATACATTACCATTTCTGTTCCTCAGTAATTTATAACGCTAGCTTAATTTATAATCTTTTTAATATTTAAAATGTTGAATCTAAGTTAAAGCCTATATTCTTAAAACACGAACTTACTAAATATAATATGAGGACTATAAAATGAAATAAAATTAATTCTTCAGCTCCAGTATAACCTCTGAACGCCCAGAGAATAAATGACATGACAAGTTTTCTGCAGAGTACTAGGAGCTCTAATCCGGAGTACAGCCACGAAATCATGGAGGTGAATTCAACAGCAGATAACTATTATCTAATTATTATACATGGCTGAGACTATACTTTTTACCCCCTAATGACAAATGAGGTGTCGACAAGAGAAAAATTCATATCCGCGGAGTAAACGCAACATTGCAATCGTATACCTTTGTTACATGGATCGATCCACCTCTTCTTTTTCACATACAATGACCGAAATATTATGTTCGTTCTTTCGCCTGCATTATTAGACAGGATACAGACTTAGAGAACAGATAGCATTCATAAATATAGGGTGGAAGTGAAATAAACCTGCATATTTTCAGAGCGATGGCTCATGTTATGTGTAAGTTAACAAAAAAGTGTAATGTCATATTGGTGGGAAGTTCATAGTTTTCTAAAAAAAAAAAAGTTTTTTTTTTGCTCCCTAATGTTTAACACCGTCGCGGTCTAAGGCATCCCGCCTAGGACTCGCGTTACGGAATGCGCGCTGGTTCGAGTCCTCATGGGGGAAGAAATTTTCTCATGAAATTTCGGCCAGTGTATGGGACCGATGCCCACCCAGCATCGTGATGCACTTGGGGAGCTACGATAGGTAGCGAAATCCGGTTGCGAATACCAGCAATAACGGCTGGGAGGATCATCGTGCTAACCACACGATACCTCCATTCTGGTTGGATGATCGTCCACCTCTGCTTCGGCATGTGGGCGTGAGGCCAGCAGCCGGTTGGTCGGTCTAGGCCCTTCATGGGCTGTAGCGCCACGGATTATTATTATTAATGTTTAACACACTCTTATTTGCTAACTATTGCGAGTAAGATCGTGATTTTTGTCCATATCGATGGGAAATATAATAAAGAATCATTTGAGTCGTCTAGAATCATAACTCACAATATCCAGAAAAATTATTTATTCTTTAATAATTCTTAAACTTATATAAAACAAACGATTTTAATTAAAAACATTCATTAATATTTAGAATTATAATAAATGGCACATTTAAAATAATTACTGCCAAATGTAAGTTTTTGCTTAATTGCTAATATATATATATTTATATTCTGAGTTATAATTCTAGAGGACTCATTTATCCCTCTGGTATTTGAATAGCGTGGGCGTTTTTCGTGCAGATTTAATTTAAAACCCATTGATATGGACAAAAATCACGATCTTACTCGCAATAGTTAGCAAATAAGAGTGTTCTAAACATTAGGGAGCAAAAAAAAAAATTTAAGTTTTTTTTTTTAGAAAACTTTGAACTTTCCACCAATATGACATTACACTTTTTTTGTTAACTTATACATAACATGATCCATCGCTATGAAAGTATGCAGGTTTATTTCACTTCCACCCGATATTTATGAATGCTATCTATTCTCTAAGTCTGTATCCTGTCTAATAATGTAGGCGAAAGAACGAACATAGTATTTCGGTCATTGTATGTGAAAAAGAAGAGGTGGATCGATCCGTGTAACAAAGATATTCAAATCACTGAACGATACGAACTGATTGTAATATTGTAGTCAGAGAGAGAGAGAGAGAGGTTCACCTAGGGAGACAGACCTGATTTCGTTGACCGCTTACATTTGTATTACGAGAGGAAAGACAGGCATTTAATCACAAAACGTAATACTTGTAAGTTTTCTATTAATTTAATTGTACCTTAGCGTCCCTTTCAATCTGCAAGATTACTTCACTTCTCGTCTGTATAAAAAATAACACTTAGGTCTAATAATCATAGGTTCTGAACTGAATACTCCCAAACACACAGGTGGTTTTTTTATAATCGATTTTTTACTCGAAAACTGGCGATCAGCTCTTAGGAGTTGCAATATTTCTAATTAACTAACAGTGGCATATACCGCCATTTGTATTAATTACTTACCTCTTCTGTTCGAGAATGTGTCTCTTCATGGATGACATCAAACATGGTTCATGCAGAACAGAACACTAGATATTTTCTCCATATTAGGACATAACTTTCAGACAAAAATCTCGGCTTACAATGGATTGGTTGGAGAGGTACAGACAGGTAATTGGTCCGTACTATCTATTGACCTTAAGCCTACGGATCTCTTCATTATAGGGACATTTAAAAACTAATATATTCGAGGCTGATCAACGACTTAGAAACACTGGATCAATGTACTGAGAATGCATATGAGAAAATTATGAGCAAGAGTGAGCTTAAGTTTCCTGGCTGAGGGTTAGAAACTGTGTAAAACGAGTGCTTGCTGTAACAACAATAAAAACCTTAGAGTTCCACATTCACTTCTTAAGTTTCTGTCCGCTTAAGGCAGTGGCCATTGAACGAACATCAACAGCGATCACCATCAAGTATCGTATGGTTTCTTTTTTATTGACGACCAGTCACTGTCGGTAGCATAGTTGGTATAGCTCTGGCTTTTTCTGTTCGAGGTTCAATCCTGACCAAGGTCAGTGGCATTTAAGTGTGTTTAAATTCGACAGGCTCATGTCAGTAGGTCAGTGGATTTATTACTTATTAGCGTGTAAAAGAACTCCTGCGGGACAAAATTCCGCCACACCGGAGACGCTGATATAACCTCTGCAGTTGCGAGCGTCGTTAAACTAACCGTAATTTAATTTTTTTTGACGACCATCATCCATAAATTATCTTATTTATATGCGCTGTTTTTACACCACTGTCAAAATTATATGCAAGTGAAAGCGAGTTTTGAATTTATTTTGATTTGCTTTTGTGAAAAAACTTTCCCATTTGGACAAACAAATAATTTTATAGTATTTAGTGGTAACTATTTTTAAAGTATAGTAAATATTTTGCAAAATACATAAGTGAAAAAGAAATAGTATTAATCATTCATATTTAATTGAAACGTTTTGCCAATTAAATGGTTAATATCACATGAAATTTTAATAATTTTTAAATTTTAATTATGATTTATTTAACGATGGTCGCAACTGCCGAAATTATATCAGCGTCGCCGGTGTGCCGAAATTTTGTCCTGCAGGAGTTCTTTTATATGCCAGTAAATCTAGTGACATGAGCCTGTCGAATTTAAGCACACTTAAATGCCACCGAACCCGCCACCTCGACCACAGAAGGCCAGCGCTATACCAACTGCGCTACCGAGGGCGACCCCTTTAGGAGAGAGTAAGTGTAAATCTTACAAGGAATACCTTGGGACTTGATGTTTATCCTATAAAAATCGAAAAACTGTTAGTTCCAGTCACGATATTACATGATAAATGACAATGGGCATCGCCTAACATCACTTAATGTGTATTGTGAACCGTACTAACTGGCTCTGGGGAAGGGTCCACGTGGTTCGGCATTGTGGCGACACGCTACAGGCTTTGTTCCCCTTGGATCGTCTGGAATTGACATCATACCAGTGTGATGTCTGAACATGATTTAGATTCCGCATACGCAATTGCTCCCAGATTCCAAGCGGAATATCAATACGTCCAAACACGTCAATGCCAACGCTTCGCAAACGTCAACAACCAGTCCCCAAAATGAAAATCTACTTGACTTCTCAGAGTTTTGTATTTTTGCAATATATCATAATCATCATTATCATCATCATCATCATCGTGAGTCATAGTCGTATTGCTTAATACCAAGAATGTTCTTCTCTCTGTTTACTTACAAATTAAAAGAAATGGAATAGAAACTCACTGAAAACGCGCTTTCAGCCACTCTTAAACAGCCACATTCTAATAAATACTATTGCTATACAAAATTTGTGCTTTCGAATTGACTAATGGTGCTAATGAATGTAATGAAAACGATGATAATTTCGTAAAAAAATTAATTCTTTATATGGTTCAGTTGATTTTGTTGAATGTTAATTTATATTTTTATAGACTTTAATCGTGAGAGTAACTTTATGATAATAGTATATTATGCAACGAGCCTATAATGATAGTAATTAAGACATGAGTTTGTTCATAAAACGAGCGTAAGCGAATTTCGTAATTTTCATATGAGCGTCTTAATTACCATTATAGCCAAGATGCATACGACTGTTTTCGTTCGACCATAATTAAATGTCTAAGTTTTGAGTTTTTACAAATATCTTACCTTATTACTTTAGTGATAATGAAAAATGAATTGGCGAACATGCGTGTATTTTCAGCGTGTTCTCGACTATTGCAACAGATGGCGCGAGTATGAGTGTCTCCTCAGAGTGTTCTCTAGTAGTGCAACAGATGGCAGGAGTGTACGCCGTATTTATTGATTTTTGTAGGGCTTGGTTTGGAGTTTTTAACTTCAAAGTAACACACATTAAAACACAGGAAATTAACTGAGTTTATTAGAATATTAAAATTAACATGAACAGAATTTATTTTATTTTAAATACGTAATGTTGTTGACTGTGCAGTTTGTGAAATTTATCTAGGGAATGGCTCCCAGTGAAATGTTAGAAGTTGGGTTAATGTTTATTTGAGTGATTCGATCAATGTCACTTTCAAAACTCACGCCTGCCATTTTGAATAGTGCTCTCAAGGTTGCGGGATGTTGCGCGTGTCGGTTAGTTGAAAATCGATAGTTGCAGTAACATGATGAACAGCAGTACTTTAATGTATATCATTAAGATACAGTTAGTTCACATGTAATGAGCTTATTATAGTATTGTCGAGCAAAAACATATTCACGGTATGCTGTTCGTAATGTCCGGGTGATTAAGGGGCACAACTTTAAAGTTAAGGTAAAGTTACAGTCGTGGTTTCGAATTCTGCCAACAGAATACATTTTTGTCCATTGTTCAATGTCATCTGTCGTCTCAGTCGGAAGGCTGTCTCAGTGTTGACCCAGATCACTGAAGTCCCTCAATGTACTCTTTCTCAAAGAAAGGATGAGCCAACTCTTGGTGATGAAAAGTTTATGTACTATAGTGCGATTCACATAGCATTATTCTTCGTTAATATTTGAAACGGACCTGCCTGCGGTGAGACCCAAAGGCTGGCTAAATGCTTGTCTTCCCACCTCGTCTCGGTGACTTATAGAGTAGTATTTAAATGTGGTTGTTATTGTTTTTTAAAATCAGTTCATTTTAAGGCTTGTTGTTAAACACATTTTAAATTTAATTAAGTAGAAAAATCACCCCATTTACAATGACAATGTAAAGTCTGAGTTATAAATTATTATTTGTTAAAACATATTTTTAAAATAAATCCATAAATTGAAATTATTTTACATTTCGCTTACGGTTGGAAAGAGAATAAAAATAAAAGTGAAAAGTCATCGGTGTAGCTCAGTCGGCTAAGGCGCTTACTATCGATCCGGAGTTGCGCTCGGGTGCGGATTCGATTCCCGCTTAGATTACCTGGTTGGGTTTTTTCCGAGATCCCGAGGTTTTCCCAAACTGTAAGGCGGATGTCGGGTAATCTATGGCGAACACAATCGGTCTATCTCGCCAAATACCTATCGCTATCACCAAGCCCATCGACGCTAAATAACCTTTGATGCAGCGTCGTTAAATAAGTAGCTAAAAAAGAAAAAGAAGTAAAAGAATTCATCTCTAGCCAGTTCATTACCTTTCTTATGAACAAAATAGAACTTAAAAGGTTTCTTTCATTTAGCTACCCATCTACCTCTTTGCTATTGGTATCGTTTCGAAACTCATGAAAGAAAAATTAAATTCACATTTAATAACAGTAAATTTCTACAATATTCATCTATTATTTACAACACGTTAACATTTTTCTTGCAGTTTTTCAAGTGAGTTTCATGACGAGTTTCAACAACAAACCAAATAGAGTGAATTTAAATAACTCAATTACGAGTTATATTGTGTATCTGTTCTCTGGATCTCAGATCATGCACAGTGTCTTGTTTTTGGGATTTAATATTCCAAGGGCCTGTCTTTCTTCGAGTAAATGATGGTACACCGTATTCCGTTTATCGCTGGACGGACAGGGAGAAAGGGAAGTAGCGGTAACGTTGTCTGCATTTCCCGTACTTGAAAGTAGGTCAGACTCGTTGATGTTGAGTTCGTTTTGAGTCGCAGTAAGAAGTAGTTAGTTTATATTTTTCTTTATTCAAAATAGTGTAGTGTCATGAGGTTCATTGTGGAACAGCGTGTTTTCATTTATGACACTTTTGCGAAGCGCGATTCGAGGAGAAGAGTGCGTAGAGAATTCCACCGAAAATATCTGGAATATCTAGTTCCATCTAGCAATAAGAGTAGCCTACAATTTATAATCTTGTACAAAAATTCAGAAGTATAGATTCAGTACTGGACGAGAAGAAAGAAAAATATAAACGAACTATTTATTGCGACTCGAAATGAGCTGACATTCACCGCGTCCAATCTACTTTCAAGCGCGGGAAATGGAGACGACGTTGCCGCTACTTTCCTTTCTCCCGTCCAGCGGTAATCGGAACACACTGTAGAAAGTGCCTGAAAGTCAGGCGAAAATTCTTCAAGGTCTGTAACACCGCCGTTTACATACTCATAGTCAAATGATTTGTGAAGACATTTTCATCTGTGCAGAGAAATCTCTTTTGATTTTCCTGGCTGTGTTATTTTCAAACAAAGAAGTCGGTAATAATCTTTCTGAGAAATCGTACTTCGTCATCACACTGGTTTTTGTTTTCGCATTCATGAGACGGTTGTTTTGGTTCGTAATGAAAGCGACTTTGATTGAGAGTTAAGAAACTTCCATTTAGTTATCGACGAATTAAAAGTTTCCTCTGCACTGTCTCTGGGCCTGGCATTGGCAGGCACCCCGGATGGCGTGACTGCATTTTGCTGCGAATATTTCACGTAGCGGCATGATGGAGGTGACGTATCGACCAGAACGCACAGGATGCTCATATATATTCGCTATGATGTATGAACACTGCTACTCATGCAACAAGCGAAAATAAATCATGAAACACTTGGATCTTCTACTTCAGTGCGTTCTAGAGCATTCAGATATGTGAATTGTTTGTAATCCGCTTCATTTATCAAAATTGCTTCGTAGTTCTTAACAGAATATTCGTGTACGTATTCATTCATAGACCTATCAAAAACCGATTAAATACATATATATTTGCAACATTTGCTGTTTAGAAACCGTTCTTACGTGATCCTCACTAAACATCGGAGCAAGTCCGAAAACTAGAAAACAAACGGAGATGATGATGATGATGATGATGATAATGATGATGATGACGACGACGACGAAATGAGTGCGCGGTCCGTCAAAAGTTACCCCAGCAATTCTGCTTCGATTGGTTGAGAGAAACCTCGGGAAAAACCTCAACTAAGTAACTTGCCCTAACCAAGATTTGAATCCGGACCCGCTCGTTTCGTGCTGACCGTTACTCCATAGCGATGGACATCCCCTCCCTTAGTCATTGCAGTAGAGTTGTCAGACTTACCAATGTCAGGAAATAACGATACATTTTAAACTTTTTATTTAATTTAAAGAAAATCGTTTATGTAATTTAAAAACTGCAAAGGAATAAATCATATATCAGTTTCTCTAATATTCAGAGTAAAAATTAGAATTTTACGGATAGTACTTATCGGTAAAAGAGCGTTAACATTTAGGGGAACACTATTTTTTCTGAGAAAAGTTTTTATTTGAGATTAATATGGCATTAGAATTGTTTATTGTATTCTACATACGTAAGTGTTCTGCCCAAGAGCAGATCTTTCACTGCAAACCCAGCATTCTCCAATCTTTCCCATTTTCTGTCTTCCTCTTAGTCTCCGCGTATGATCCATATATCTTAGTATCTTCTATCATTTGATATCTTCTTCTGCCCCGAACTCTTCTCCCGTTCATGTTGTACTCTATCCAAGGAATAAATTGTTAAAATCTGTACAGTTATATTACTTCCATCCTGTACATGTATGCATATATATATATATATATATATACTCTGTATGTTTGCCTTCAGTTAGAATAAACACAATAGAAATTAGAATAGAATTGGTTTAAACGGAATAGCTTACACTACATTACTCATGAATGAGTAATCTCTTCGGCAGTTTACAACAGAATAAGGTAAACTGCACGAATGCAACGCCCGACAAATGCCCTTGAACTTCAGCGCGTAGTACATGCACACTATGCGAGATAATGTGTCTGTACATTCCATGGCTTGATAGGCCTACATATGGAGAATTCTGTATTTGAAATGTGAGTTCTGTGAAGGGAACAGTATTGCTTAAAAATGCTCAGACCAGTGGGCTAATACTTGGCAAATTTTTCGCATTATTAAGGGGTATTGTAAGATACTTATAACTTCATAAATGTTTTGTACATTTTTTAATTAATCTGATAACTTTTCTCATCTGGAGCTACATAAAGCATTGTCTGCTTTTACCACATGTTCTCAACTATTAACGTCAACGTCGTCAAATTGATAATAGGAAAAGGTTGCTCCTTGTTAGATGATGGTGAGTGAAATCCATTTTCCGAGATAATTAATTTTGCAATGTACTTAGAATACAGTGAAGGTCCTACCTTTCAGACGAGCTTTTAAGTGGAACTGTATTTCGTAATAACTTGCATGTAATTGGACGTGTAGAAATCCAATCAAGAATCCTGTCTGAAAAGGCGAGCCAATCTGTACCACGCAAGGCACTCTGTCAAAGAGATTAATTCAGAGTGATGGTTAACTTCAATCCCATGGCTCTACATTCTTTAGCTTCACAGATACTAGTTAGGGTCTTGTTAATTTCAATTAACATGGATTATGTTCTCTTATTTATTAAGGACGTGTAATAGTGACCAACTGAAGTGTAGTACATAGGATGAGAAATGTGTTAAGTAGGTATAGTCAAACAAACAAAGGAGTGCATATAAGTTTATTTAGATCAATAGTGAGAAAAAACTAGTGAAAAAAGTGTGACTGCTTTAAGACCCAGTGAATAGTTTAAGGTTAGATCCAAAAACAGTACCATAAAAGACGGACCTTCCCGGAATGGCTACCCGGAATTGACCCATTTCACTATCTCCCATTCAGGGAAGAGGCCTTTCCCTATAGGGATATTATGGGATATTTATAATATTTATATAAACTGAATGAGGTAGAAACAAATAGTAAGAACTAGATATTTATATAAGAACATAAAGGATTTTAAGAAAGGATATCAGGCAAAGGGTAAACGTGATCAAGAATGAGAATGGTGACTTGCTTGCAGACTCTCATTCCATCTTGAACAGATAGAAAAAAAAAATATTTTGGTCAACTACAAAATGTACATAGGTCAAATAGAAATGATCGGGACGAAATTCAAATACAAAATGCTGAGGCATTTATACCCGAACCCATACTTTCTGAAGTCGAAATTGCGATAAAAAGAGCTGAAAAATTACAAGTCTTCAGGTATCGAACAAATTCCAGGAGAAATAATACAAGAGGCTGGGAACGCATTATCTAATGCAATTTTTATGCTTGCACTTGCTATTTGGGAAAAGTAAATTGTACCAGAACAATGGAAGGTGTTCATAATTATTCCTGTCTTTAAGAAGGGGGACAAGACTTACTGTAGTAACATTCGAGGAATATCACTTTTATTGATGTCATACAAAATTTTGTCCAATGTTCTTCTGAGAAGATTAACTTCTTATGTAGAAGAATTTTTATTTTTTTATTTTATTGGGTTATTTTACGACGCTTTTTCAACATCTGGGTTATTTAGCGTCTGAATGAAATGAAGGTGATAATGCAGGTGAAATGAGTCCGGGGTCCAGCACCGAAAGTTACCCAGCATTTGCTCGTATTGGGTTGAGGGAAAACCCCGGAAAAAACCTCAACCAAGTAACTTGCCCCGACCGGGATTCGAACCCGGGCCATCTGGTTTCGCGGCCAGACGCGCTGACCGTTACTCCACAGGTGTGGACCTTATGTAGATGAAATTATTGGGTATAATCAATGTGGTTTTAGGTATAATAGATCGACTATTGATCAGATTTTTTTGTATTCGACAAATATTGGAAACAAGAAGGGAGTATAAGGACACAGTACATCATTTATTCATAGATTTGAAAAGGAATATGACTCGATGTAAGACCTTTCCATAGTATTAATGAATTTTCTGAGTTGAGATGGATGTTTACTTTTAATGAATACATAACTGACGATGTTATTTTCAGTTTCTAATGTACTGATCTCTGGCAAATAAATTATTATTATTATTATTGTTATTATTATTATTATTATTATTATTATTATTATTATTATTATTATTATTATTATTATAAGTATTTTTACTTATTTTGCTGAATATTAACTGTTCCCTTTTATGAACGAGTAAACCACGTATATTGTGCATACAAATTGAATACTTAATTCTATGCAAAATATTTTGAGTCTGTCTTATTGTATTCCTTCGAGAAAATTAATACTTTGTCCAGTAATTTCCATCGTCATACTGTTTTTCTTGCGGTAGGGACAGCTGAAAAGAAATAAGTTGTAATCATTTAGCACTTGATGCTCATGTACATTAATTGTGAACTGTATCATTCTTAGTTTCTAGCATGTTTTAATTCAGCTAAAGCTGTGAGATTTAAAAGAATGTTTTTTAATGTATGGAACATTATTCGACAATAGGTGTGAACGTTTTATCAAAGGTGCATAATAATTTTCACTTTATACTATTACACAAAATGTAATTTGATTTGCATGACGATCGTTAGATTATATTTATGTAAATTAATTGTGAGAACGTACTTATGAATATTTTAGTAACGTTTGAGTATAGTTTCAAATGCTTCTAACATTTGTTTTTATAAAATTTGCTCTTCTAGAAAAGATGCGTTTAGCAATCTCAACCTGAAAACTTTAATCACTATTGTAATAATTTTTGCGTTGAGCTGTCATACAATATTTCTGAAACCTTTTTAAGATCCTCTCAGAAAAAAATACGTAACAGAACAGAGAAATACATGAAATGATATATTCGTGCAAGATACTGAGGATGCTGTTTCTTTTTTCTTTATTTTCCCCTATAACTTCATAGCAATAATTTGTGTGTATTCCCAGGATGTTATTTTATAAATTTATATAATGTGTGTAACTCCCTGTGCTTCATTTGTGAAACAAAATGAAATCAGAGTATTTCTACTCACTTCCCTGTGATCTCGGCGAGATTCAAACCCAGAAAAAATTGAATAGTTGTCTATACTTTTGGGATATAGGCCTATAGGCATGTTTTCAAATTTGGTGTTTCAGTTTCGCTACCTTTTCGGGGAAACAAACTATCTTTATGAAAATTTCCCACAATTTTATTCAGGCGACATAATCGAATATTATCTTATAAAATGTCACAGTGTAGGCAACTCAAATTCTTGCAATTTTGTTATTTATTAATACCATCCGTTGAAAATAACAACCGAAGTTTATAGAGCATTAGTAATTTGACAAACAAAGAAATAAGCTGAATATTTACACTAGGAGAGATGACTGCGTGAAATTTATTCCTGCAACAAAGCGACTATATAATCTAATTGTGCCGGGTTCAACAACCGTGCAACATTCAGCACAAGCTGGGAACTGACTCCACAGAGCAGTAATCAACTGCTATACGGTATCTAAATCTGTGCATTTTTCATGAACTCGTGTTTCTCTTCTGTTGTTATTCGGCTTTATAAGTGTGAATTACATTCAACTATAGTGTTTGTTACAGTTTCGTTGTCTCATTTCCCTTTCGTCCAGATTTGTTTTTCAGTCATTACATAAATTAATACTGTAGGGTAAAGTTGCCTAATTCCGTGATATCTCTAATCCCGTGATAGGTATTTTCCACAGAATGTCACGAGATTGTGTATCTTGTAAGGAAGTTCACCGATGTCTCAAAAGTAGGCGAAAGATGCACTCTTTCGAGAAGGATATCTGGCGTTGTGACTCAACGGTAAAGCTTTCACTGATATTCAATTAAAAACAAAGTATCACGGGATTAGGGGTATCGCGGCATTAGGCAACTTTACCCTACTCTCTTTTGTATTCAATGTGGATCTTTATTTGGGTAAGTTAATTATATGTCTGACTAAAAATCAAGTGGATTCAAATTTGATTCTTGGCAAAAAAAAAAAAAAAAAAAAACGAAGCTCTATATCCCTTCCACAGAAACTGGACCTGAGTCCGTTGTATTGTGTTAATTCTCTCTCGTCTTAAGGGGTTATGTACAGCTTACAGCAGTAAAATTTTTGGAAACATTAAACATTTTTTCCTCCTTTACTGTATCTTGTACAATAATGAAAATTGGTATGTGTAAAACACTGTCCTTCTGCTATATGAAAAAAAAAAATATTTTTACGATTTAAAAAAATATATATATTTTTATTTTATTTTTCAAAATTCAAAATGGTGACAGTTTACTGTGCAGTGATGAACCATTTCCCTCATAACTCATAAACTTGTTAACTTTTATCATGTTCTCTCTCTTTTATTTTATTGCTGAAACTCATGTTTACAATATCATACTCTTTCAAATATATTCCTTAATAAATAATATTTTTTTGTTTTGAGTTAGAAGAAAATACTGATATTGACAATTTTAAAAGTAATTTAATTTTCATCAGACAATCCATCAAAGGCAGAGAAGTGACCTTGCATCATATTGTAGATATGACATGCATAAATATACACAACAAATTTCATCACAGAATGTTGGATAGTTTTTTAGTTATGTGGGAAACGCTTCATCACTGCACAGTGAAATGAATTTTGAAAAAAAAAAAAAAAAATTGTAAATAATTTTTTTTTAAACCGTAAAAATATTTTTTTCGTATAGTATAAGGACAGTGTTTTATACATACTAATTTTCATTATTGTACAAGATACAGTAATGGAGGAAAAAAAAAGTTGAATATTTCCAAAGTTTTACTGCTGTAAGCTGTACCTAACCCCTTAAGAAGCATCCTCCTAGCTTCAAGTTGACTTTATAACCAAGTAACCTCGCTATTTTGTGAATATCTGGTGTTAAAATAAGCGTTAAAATAAATCGGCCACGGACCTACCAGCCGCCTGTATCTTGGATTTCAGAAGTCTAGCGTTCAGTTATCTTCGTCTAGTATTGAAAACTTACCGGTAACTTTGGCGGTGTTTTGCTTTCCTTTCTCGCTCGAGAACTGGACGGTGTGATGCGGCACTAAACGTTATTTTTGCAGTTGAGAATGACTGTGCTTGACTGGATATTCCCATCTTAATATTTGCTAATGTTGCGATCCATATTAGGCTTTTTTCCCCTCAAACTTTTTCTTAAGACCTATAAATGGGACTATGTGATTGAAGTGAGACATCTGGCCTTTACAGTAGGTTAGAAACTCACATAAATATTAAGACAAATCTCGGTCCACCGCTGTGGAGTAACGGTAGTATGTATGACCATGGAACGATCTGGCTTGGTTCAAATTCTGATTGGGAAAAGTTACCTGGTTAAGGTTTTTCCGAGGTTTTCCCGCTATCAATTGAAACACAATATTGCTGGATAACTTTCGTCGTTGGACCTCGCCATAATTAGGGACATCCGAAAAATTTTCGAAAAATTTTTTTCATGGATTTCTGCTACCTGAGTCTGCAGAACACGTCTCTTTCATACCTATAACAATTTAAGCTCTCTTGCGTTAATTACCAGAAAATCGTAAAAAAAAAAAAAATCATTCGCGAAAATCTGGTGTCCCTAACCGTCTCTTTCATCATCTCCGTTTCTTTTCCATATTTCAGACCGTGGTAAGTGGCCATTAGTTGCTGGTTGTAGTGCTGTGTACCACGGGCTTTTCCAATGGGCTTATAGGGTTGAGAGATGTCTATGCGGAAAGGTAAAGGGATTCCGTAGGCTGTTGGAGAGTTCGGAGGAAGCTCGCATGGGAATCTGTAGCGCGGGGAGCCTTAGGGCATGCACACTATTTCATTACAATGGGCCCATCCAATCGGCCTACGTGTGATGACAGTTCCCAGATCGTTTTCCTTCGCTCAAGGGAGATTATTAAAAGACGAATCTCAAGAACATTTGTAAGGATACGCAATCGTCTGTCTTTTAGTTTATTTCCTTTCCTCTTTTCTGTCAATTGATTCACTGATTGGCTGGGTAATTTGTTGCCTCTGACGTCGATCAAGAGTTCCGTAGCTACTTCAAAGAGATAATGCGAATTCGCCTATCTATTTCGACTACTTAATAAAGGAATGGTGTAATAATGACATAGGTAACGGAATTAACTTAGAAACCAGTCACATCTGTGACACAGTGCATGAGGAACTAAAGGGAAACTAAGAGTGGAACTTAAACTGAGAGGATTCAATCCGCCATCGGAACTGGAATCCGGTGTGGCTTAGTGGATAAAGCGTCAGCACGTAGAGCTGAAAACCTGAGTTCGAGTCCCGGTGCCGGAGAGAGTTTTTCTCCGCTCCACCCATCCTTTATCATCATGTGTTTTTTCTTCTTCTTTTTTCTTTTATTACCTTTCAGTCTGTTATTCAATAAAATGTCTTAACACTAACTTATGTGGAATGCCCCCTGAACCCGAGTATGTAACTTACTCTTTCTGGGGATGCTAGAGAGTTCTTATATTAAAAAAAAGAACAATATGTATCTTTGACCTGGCAATAAAGTATTATCATTATTATTATTATTATTATTATTATTATTATTATTATTATTATTATCATTATCATCATCATCATCATATGATAATGCAGAATTCCTGCACGGAAATCTCACACGTACTTCGGTACATCACAATAATATGACATACGTAAATAATCACTTAATGATTTAAGACGGCGCTCATTCCGTCGGATCCCGGCCACTTAGTCACTCGTAATGACTGCACCTCTGCATATAGTGTGTTGGACATTGTGCCTCTGTCACACATCTCTGATACAGTGCATGAGGGTTAGCCACTAAAGGGAAACTAAGAGGTGAACCTCAAACTGAGAGGATTCAATCCGTCATCGGAACTAGAATCCGATATGGGTTAGTGGATAGAGCGTCAGCACGTAGAACTGAAAACCCGGGTTCGAGTTCCGGTGCCGGAGTGAATTTTTCTCCGCTCCACCCATTCATCGTCATATAGTAATGCAGAATTTCTGCACGGAAATCTCATACGTACATCAGAATAATATGATATGCGTAAATATTCACTTAATGATTTAAGACGGCGCTCATTCCGTCGGATCCCGGCCACTTAGTCACTCGTAATGAGTGCATCTCTGCGCATAGTGTGTTGGACATTGTGCCACTGTCACACATCTGTGACACAGTGCATGAGAGTTGGCCACTAAAGGAAACTAAGAGGTGGAGCCTAATTGAGAGGATTCAATCCGGCATCGGAACTAGAATCCGATGTGGATTAGTGGATAGAGCGTCAGCACGTAGAGCTGAAAACCCGGGTTCGAGTCCCGGTGCCGGAGAGAATTTTTCTCCGCTCCACCAATCCATTCTCATATAGTAATTCAGAATTCCTGCACGGAAATATCATACGTACTTCGGTACATCACAATAATATTAAAAACCAGTGCCAATACCGTATTTATTTACTAGAAATTTCACTTGTCCTTTCTGTTTGAGTAACTGTATGTTGTTTGCACGGAATCAGTTGCGAAATTTCTGTTTGAGAGAGATCGAATTCTGTCCTTTTTAATGTCGAGCAGACATGCTGCTGCACCCAGCTAGCTATTTAACAATGCACATAGCATAACTGAGTTATGCCACAAATTTAACCTACCGTTGTGGTGAAGTGAAAACAATTTCATATTCGTATTCTGTAGTTACTTGTGGAATTTTGGATACATTGCAAAATTTCACCAGTACCTGCTCCAAATTTGAGTCTATAATCTTAACATATGGAAAGAATTATGCGTGAGCTTATTTTTCAGAATTTTGTAAGGGTAAAATTAAGTCGTATGTTTAACTTAAGTCGAATCACGCCATCGATCAAATTCCGCCTAGAATATAGATATTTGTCCGTTGTCAGTGTCATATCGTGTATTCTCTAGGTAGCATTGCACTGAATTCACGTCACTTGCAGAATATGATAATGATAGGAAGACTTTTGTATTAATTACGAATGCTTTTGTGTCGATACTTTACTTTCGATATTTTATTTCCTTCTTTCCGGAAATGATAGTAAAACGACTGAAAAGTTTTAATATTTTATATTAATCTGGGAAAAGTTTGAAGTGATAATGTTTAATTTGTGGAGGTTGCGAACAAAAGCGATTATTTCCACCGAAAAAAAAGTCTTTTTTTTTACGGTTTCGGTATGTTCAGAGAGACATCTTTCTGAAAATGTTACTATTTTTATTCTAACTCCGTCATTTCCATGAGAAACAGTATGGTAAAATCAGTATTTTCAATCAAAACCGGTTTATTCCATATCATACTAATGCCAATATTTTATCATTGTCTTTTTTTGTACCAAAAACGAAGATTTCCAACATTCTGTGTGTATTGCAATTACCACTCCATTCAAAATCGGTCATTTCCACTCCTATGGTCCGTGTCAGGAATCTGTGAAGGAAGTTCGCGCATATGGGCGAAGTGAATGGGAGGAGTCTTTCTGTGTCGGAGTGTATTGCGGGCAGTATCAGCTCGTGGCCGCTAAGGGGCAAGATGCTCGTGGCAGCAGATTGTATTAACAGAAAGTGTGGCGAGATTTCTTAATGTCTCTAGATCCCCTCCCTTCAAGCTCGTTTCGCTCAAGTTATGTCTCCCCCAGAGCGATCATTGGGCCTAGTCCTCCCACATACCAAATGCGCAGAGGCCTTGTTTCGTCTTTCTACTCTACAGATTCCTGGGACGGACCATATGTGCAAGAGTGATAATATCTAATTGCTAATTAAAATTATTGTAAGTGTTATAATGTATTAATTTTTCCATGATGCAGTAGAATGAAAGTGAATGTCTAGGGAGATGTGTATTTTTTACTGTTATAAATGTCAAATAGCCTTTTTTTTTTAACAAAAGTGAATATTTCCTTCATATTTTCAAACATAAGCGGACATTTCCAAAATATTTTTGTTTATAATGCAAGAAAATGACTAAAATCATGATTATTGACACCATTAGAACAGCGGACGTAACGTGCACCACACACAAAATTGTCGTTCACTTTGGGGTAAGGTGAAGAGTCGATACAGTCTTTTCTACTTCCTGAAAAAAAAAATGCTGATACTAGTATCAGCCTAGCATCAAGCACGAGCAGATCAATACACGTTAAAACTACACGCCAGGCGATACTAAAGCCACGGACCTGACAACCTTCATTCTGTTATAATATTACATATGCCATCAACTTAATAGAAGTGTCTCAACATCACTTTTAGAAAACATAGCCATGTTACGATATTGCGTCCAGCTCAACGCTAAATAACAAGATCACCACAAGTGCCTCATTTAACTTCAAACCGGCAAATACCACACAATAAGTGATCACATACTTCACATAGTTAAAGTGATGTAAAAAATATGTGCTTTTAAATAGTTTAAACAGTGTGTTTTTAAACAGTGTTTTTTAAAATAGTGTTTTTTAAATAACGACTGAAACATTCTAATTTAAGTTTGATAAAGTGTTGTACCAGCAAATAGTATATAAGAGTTAAGGTGATCATTTGTGTAATCATGACAACACTTCACCGACATCGTACAGCATGCAAAAACACTGACCATTTAAGACCAGATATATGCACCCACAGGCTTGGTTAACAATTAGCATCATATACAAACATCTGAAGATGGTACAATTTACGTACCGAAAACGTTAATGAGAAAATATGACTAATTAATTCATTCATATTGTATGATAAGCAAAGGCGGAATACACACATATAATTATAGTCAAATTGTGACAGCTTATCGGTATATCTTCAACATGAAATCCGTAATCAAGTTTCAGTATAGGAAGGTGTATTATGTTGACATTGTTTAGAGAGCTATAACACTCTAGAAGGAAAGGAAGGAGAATAAATCAAGACAAAAAGAAATGAAAAAAGGAAGAGAAAAAGGGAGAAATTGAAATTCCGATTTTGGAGAGCGGAAAAAATTCTTAAATATAAATAACACTTCTTAATGAATGAGTATCCCTTTCAGAATGATTCAAATTAAATTTCCCTAATGATGCATCATTATTTCATAATCCTCTTACGATCATTTTCTTCTTCCACAAAAACTGGACCCATTGACCTGTTCCGTCTTAAAGAACACGTCCTGCCATTTGCTTTTCGTCTGTCTACATTTCTGTAACCTCTGTGTTTATATCATAACTGTTTTTGTAGGCGATTTTTATTCGTTCTTAGTATATGTTTGTACCAGTTCTTCTTTTATATTATGATGTACCGAAGCACATATGATATTTCCGTGCAGATATTCTGCGTCGTCATATGATGAAATATGAGTGGAACGGAGAAAAATTTTCTCCGGCACCGGGATTTGAACCCGGGTTTTCAGCTCTACGTGCTGATACTCTGTCCACTAAGCTACACTGGATTCTTTTGTTCATCAATTTTTTATTTAATCTATATAGTATAAATATTTTAACTTTGCATGAATACCTGTAATTATCTTCTTATCTAAGATAGTAAATACAGTAACTGAACTAAGAACTTCATTTCAGCTGATTTTGTTTTATTTTTATCTAATGTGTTTATTGAACAAATTTCTTACCCATAATTTCCCATAGACAATGTCATCATCGTATAAAATTTAATTTGTGTAGTTTTTAATATATTATTCTTTAAGATTCCCTTAATTATTACATTAATTTGTCTACATTTATTGAGCTTTATGTTCACACCATCTTGAACATTATGTGCCAGTTTGAAATACAGACAATTAGAATTGGAGGCTTGTTCAATTATTTTATCGTTATCTCTATCTTACACCGTACATGGTTATTCTGAAAGCCCCTTTGTTTTAGCGGTTGAAACCTTCAAATATATAGTATCCTAACTAGTGTAATAAATAAATAAATAAATAAATAAATAAATAAATAAATAAATAAATACATACAATGTGCTATAAGATTTAAGTGTGTCTAATAAGAGAAATGAAAGAATAATAATAATTAATTTAAAATAATAAACTATTAACAAGACAAGTAAATAAGTGTATTTGTGCAAGAGACAATTGACAGTTAACTGGTATGCGCGCTTAAGAATATTCCATAGATATTGTTATTGTTATTTATCCATTTTTATGTAAATGATGCTGTCCGTATATTAATTTTCTATATTATATCTTAAAGCAGGCAAAGATGTCAGTGTACAGTGTTCACATTTAATTATGAATTTAATTATTATTACATTACGTGTTCAAGCAACTGTTATATTTAGTAATTTTATAATTGTAATGATTAATTCGAAACTTTCTATGGTTATGCATATATTGTGAACATGTCTATTTCGCCTCCATGTTCAATCACAACTGAATAACATTACTTCTTTTTTTAAATTTGTGTAACGTTCTCTCCCATGGATAATAATGAACTCTTCCAAGTAGGTTATGTGTATATGCGAACTGCCATTGTATAAAGAAATGGACTCGTTCACATTGTTGACTTTGTCGGAACGACGTGAACATTTTTATGATAACCAGTGTAATTTCCCTTCCACCAGATTCTTTCACTTTTTCTATTAATGTGCAGGTAGGTTGAGTGTAGAAGTTATATTTATTTATTTTATTTTATTGGGTTATTTTACGACGCTGTATCAACATCTAGGTTATTTAGCTTCTGAATGATATGAAGGTGATAATGCCGGTGAAATGAGTCCGAGGTCCAGCACCGAAAGTTACCCAGCATTCGCTCGTATTATGTTGAGGGAAAACTCCGGAAAAAACCTCAACCAGGTAACTTGCCCCGACCGGGATTCGAACCCGGGCCACCTGGTTTCGCAGCCAGACGCGCTGACAGTTACTGCACAGGTGTGGACTAGAAGTTATATGCGAAATAATAATAATAATAATAATAATAATAATAATAATAATAACAACAAAAATAAATACATGAGTAGTAGACAGTTCCTTGCATATAAACATTTGTAGATAAATTGGTGATTAAGATAAGCAACTATAATATAACAATATGGAAATAGTTAATAATAGTAAATTATGCAACGAGCCTATAATGGTAGTAATTAAGACGCAAGTATGTTCGTTTATGAAACGAGCGCAAGCGAGTTTCATAATTTTCATGCGAGCGTCTTAATTACCATTATAGGCAAGTTTCATACGACTTTTTATGCTCGACCATATTTCTAACTTGAAATTATTCAAAAGTATTCATATTATGGTTATGTAAGTGAGTAGCGAACTGACCTGAATTGTGAGATGTGCGCAGACGCGAAAGTATTGATTTTTTCCGAGGCCGAATGTCATTGACCTTGATATAACGTAGAGAATAAGATGAACATTAGTCTTGATAAAATCTGGAAATTGATTTAGAATTGAAAAACGAGATGACAAATTGAATTTATTTGAATATTATTTACAATTAACGCTAATTGTTATAGTAACAGAACATAACCTTCTGCAACAGTATTGGATTTCCAGCCTCCGTGACTTTTCGCTAATTGTCTTTCGATTGCATATCCGAGAATTATCGATACATGCGGTTTTATAATGGTACATAGGTCATTGGCTGAACATCTGAACTTTAATGAATAGGTGTACTTTAATGAGGTGCATTAAAGGGCTACTACCAGGTGTATAATTACTACATTTCGGCATGGTCGAGCATAAATAAATAAATAAAACAAACTTTCAATTATGATTGCGTGATACGAGAGAAGCAAAGCTAAAACGAGAACAAATAAAAAAAGAAGAATGAGTGAAAGAAATTTCTGCGAAAATTATAAATGATGTCTGTTCTTCAGTAAGCGTCAATCTGTAGCATATTCTAACGGAATTTCTTTCCTCTTATCGCCAGTAGGGATTTGTTTTCTATACCCTGAACAGCATGTGTAGGGTGTTCATATTTGTACCTACCTTTTTTGTTATGGGTGCATGTGGAAATGAAGGAGGGGAGGTTAGCCGAGGAATATAAAACATAACAGACCTGAAGCAATGTTATGAGGATATTTATGAGTTTTTGGTGGTAGTGGGTCTGCGTTCACAAGATAATGTTGGGGGGATGTTTAGAGCGAACTGCAACATGACATAGCAGATGAGCTGTCAGAATATGAGATAAAGTTGCAGATGTGGGGTACATCTCTCTGTAATACAAACGTTTTGAAGTGCTTCCCTCTCTCTCTCCGCCGCTCTTCTTCTCTCTTGAGCTCTCTCGACTGTGTTGTGGATTTAACACAAAGCAACAGCTAAATGGCGGAAACTTCAGTTGTGTTGGTAGCATATAACAGAAGCTGCTAGTCCCACGCTTGGGCAGAATAACAACTAACAGTTTCTCAACTAAGGGGTCGAGAACCATAATGCCTCTTAAATCATAATCAACTTAAGATGCGTAAAACTTTGCACTCAGCATAGTTTCGTTATTTAAATTCCCAATGCCATAAGTCTATTATACGTATACGTAATCCTGTAATATTTAGTCCTTGGACTATCGTTTGCAGAACGTCCCTAGGATGTCTGCTTTCTATACTGAAGACCCTAGTTCAAATTCTGGCGTGTCCAAGTTGAAATTATTGTGAACACAAAGAGACATTGTGATTCCCATACGCCAAATTATTTTAACAAATAAAGTGGATCGGTGAAAGATGCCTTACTTTTTCTTTGATTGAAAATTTAAGATGCTGTTCATTTAATTTTGAGTTTCATATTGAAATATCAAAGCCTGGAAGGTATTTTGAAACTATATTTTTGGTACAAAACAGAAAACATCAATTACTTTGTTTATAGATACAGGTTTTCTTCTTACCTGCAATGTAGGCATCTTTCCCCGATAGTCGGGATAGATGGCAAATGCAATTAACACATTTACTGATTAGGCCTATGTGTATTTTACCTGAACTTGGTTTGATGCATGTACGCCTTATATAACAAAAATGACTTAATCTGAAGCTCATGGATACTTTCTCACTCGTTTATCACTACTTAGAAACACAGTCATTACACAGATTTTATTGCTGTGTGCAAGACTCGTGAAATTACTTCTTGCACACAATGAATTCAATCCAGTACATTTTTTGTCATCTTTTTTTAGGCGGCGTTTAAGGGTACGGTAAGGAATCCCATATGCTTGCGATGCTCTAAAACAGTTCATAACTCCCTGTTCTAACATGTTCCATTGCAAGTTGAGGACTGTTCTCAATCCACGGGCCTCTATCAGAGAACCTTACGTAATGTTTTAACGCATTCCCTGTAATAAAACAAAGCATAAAACTCTTGCAACAATTTGCCATTTTGCCCCGAAAAAAGTGAGCATCTTCCCCATGTATCGGGGTAAGATGCCTAGTGCTATGACGCAGCCTAAGATGGCGGAACAAGGTCGTTGGTTATTGACAGTACGAACTTTAGAATCTTTACTACAATATCCATTACAAAGGTTTGACTGTTATTACGAATTCAAGAATGTATTAAAATTTTAACATACCTTTGCAATTATTTTATAGCAGAAAAATGAGCAGTTTTCTTGCTTTTCTTCTTCTCACAACAAGAACACGTGGCAAAATGAGTTATCTTCCACTCCACAGACATTCAACTATCTCAGTGATCCTGAAGTTCAGAAAGACATGCGCGTGGGGTTCTCTCTTGGAAGAATGTGAAACTACAAAGATATAAGCATCTTCCCCCGATTCACTCTAAGTAAAAATTTCGTCAATAGCGTATCTATTTAAAGAAAGTTTATTATTGAACTTCATAAGCTTATATGGACGAATATTTTCGCTCGAATATTGAGCATTCTACGGTTTATAATCATGTTAGCAGTTAACAAATTAATTATCTCTCGCTATAAACTCCCTTAATTTTTCCAATAACCATTCTATTATTTTCATAATTGTACTGTTTCTCTAATTCTTCTCCATATTTTCCCAAATTCCCTTTTATAATTTCGTTCTTGCCTACTACTATATTTATCTTATTCATTACTCCCTAGATGTCTTTTAGTTTCCTTATCTCTGTTAAACTACAAATTACATCTTCACTATAATCCATCTAAACTACTAATACTTATTACTTATCCTTATTTCACCATTGTTAAATTGGTTCGTTTTTATATCTGTTTCCTACGCTAATTCACTCTGCGTTGCTTGCTTATCCTTAACACATTTATTGTCATCATATTTTGATACACTAATCTAGCTACTCTTCCTCAACCTAGCCTACATCTTGCCTGATATCTTGCCACTAACGACTCATTTAACTTTTTACTACTCTCTTCGAATCTTTTGTCCATTATCGTTACAAATTCATCCACATCTCTAACCGACGCTGCAGTTGAATTCCTATCATTATCATTAACCTCCCTCCCCTTCATCTTCACTTTCCGAGGTACTTAAATTTTCCAACTTCTCCTGGTCACTAATCACTGACACAATTTCCACACTTCCTGCACTACTCGCCACTGCCCCATTACTGTCTATCTTCTTAAACACTTCACATCAGACTCATGACTTCTCTTATTTTTCACAATATCCTTCCTTCCTGCCCATGTGTTCCTTGTGTCGCATTCATTCATTCATTCATTCATTCATTCATTCATTCATTCATTCATTCATTCATTCATTCATTCATTCATTCATTCATTCATTCACTCATTCATTCATTCATTCAAACTTCCATACATTTGTTGATATTTTACCATCCACTCATTTGTTCACGTATTTATCCGCTGAGTCGTTTTATTTGAGTAATCATATTATTATTCCTATAGGCTATTTCACTCACTTTTCTAATCATGTCACTAATTATTTACATCTATTTCTTATAAATTATGTTATTTACATAGTTCACTGGTTAATATACAGAAATTGCTGTTCATATTTTGGTAGAATGCTCTACATAACATTTAACTTTTAAATAATTTCAATCACCACTTTTTTAATAGTTATAGCTAAAGTGAGGAAAACAAAAGTAGGCTGGCCACCGGTGTAGCTCAGGCGTTAAGCGAGTTTGTCTACTGATCCGAGGTTGCTGTCTAGCGTGATTTCGACAATTTTTTTCCCGAGGTTTTCCTGAATTGTAGGCTAAGACGAATGTCATATAATCACATGATGAATCCTCTGCCTCTACTCGTCAAATACACATCTCGCTGTCTCCAATTTAGTCGACGCTAAATAACGTAGTTGTTGATACAGCATCATTAAATAACCGACTAAAGAAAAAAAGCTGCAATGTGCTATCTACATTATAACTACAGCGAAAGTCATCTACTGTATAACGAAAGAAAATGGTGTAATAAGTTATATCCGCTAAATAAGCATTTAGACAAAATATTGATGAAAAATATTTCATAAGCTCCTTTAAAATTATGTTTATTAGGATAATTTCACCGAAAGGAGATTGTAAATAGCTTATTTTCTTGTATAAATGCGAGAAAAATTGTGTTTTGTTCCAATTTTATCACGTAAATGTACACTTATGCTACGAAAATGAGAAGTGGAACATAATTACTGTTAATGATCATTGAATTTTCGTTTGGAGTTTGCAAAAACGATTTCTGTTACTTTTCGAGACTAACTTTATTCTGTCTTGGTGCCGCATTAGGATAATGGGTTTACACCACGAAATCATACTGATTTGTTAGCTTATTGCAATGAATTTTGAATATTTATTTTAGTGTGGCATGATTGTTTACATGATTGTTCCCATGCATTATTAACATTCGAAATCTTTACATTTTATCAGAAGTAACCTTTTAATTTTAAACTATTTTTTTCTTTTCAGCAAGGTTTGCATCTCCTTGGTTTATTTCGAGACTCAGAATTTTTCCGACGACTATTATTTTCCAATTTATGACACTTCTCCATTCCTGTAGCATCTGTGCTTAATTTTCAGTTTGATTGTCTAATTTCTTGCTTAGGAACTTTGTTTCTATTATGAATCTTGCTACCAGCAGAAAGTAACCTCATTTATTGGGCCAATACGTCTTTTATTGTCTATTTATTAAGACAGACTTACTTACTTACTTACAAATGGCTTTTAAGGAACCCGAAGGTTCATTGCCGCCCTCACATAAGCCCGCCATCGGTCCCTATCCTGTGCAAGATTAAGCCAGTCTCTATCATCATACCCCACCTCCCTCAAATCCATTTTAATATTATCCTCCCATCTACGTCTCGGCCTCCCTAAAGGTCTTTTTCCCTCCGGTCTCCCAACTAACACTCTATATGCATTTCTGGATTCGCCCATACGTGCTACATGCCCTGCCCATCTCAAACGTCTGGATTTCAAGTTCCTAATTATGTCAGGTGAAGAATACAATGCGTGCAGTTCTGTGTTGTGTAACTTTCTCCATTCTCCTGTAACTTCATCCCGCTTAGCCCCAAATATTTTCCTAAGCACCTTATTCTCAAAAACCCTTAACCTATGTTCCTCTCTCAGAGTGAGAGTCCAAGTTTCACAGCCATATAGAAGAACCGGTAATATAACTGTTTTATAAATTCTAACTTTCAGATTTTTGGACAGCAGACTGGATGATAAGAGCTTCTCAACCGAATAATAACACGCATTTCCCATATTTATTCTGCGTTTAATTTCCTCCCGAGTGTCATTTATATTTGTTACTGTTGCTCCAAGATATTTGAATTTTTCCACCTCTTCGAAGGATAAATCTCCAATATTTATATTTCCATTTCGTACAATATTCCCGTCACGAGACATAATCATATACTTTGTCTTTTCGGGATTTACTTCCAAACCGATCACTTTACTTGCTTCAAGTAAAATTTCCGTGTTTTCCCTAACCGTTTGTGTATTTTCTCCTAACATATTCACGTCATCTGCATAGACAAGAAGCTGATGTAGCCCGTTCAATTCCAAACCCTGCCTGTTATCCTGAACTTTCCTAATTCCATATTCTAAAGCGAAGTTAAAAAGTAAAGGTGATAGTGCATCTCCCTGCTTTAGCCCGCAGTGAATTGGAAAAGCATCAGATAGAAACTGACCTATACGGACTCTGCTGTATGTTTCACTGAGACACATTTTAATTAATCGAACTAGTTTCTTGGGAATACCAAATTCAATAAGAATATCATATAATACTTCCCTCTTAACCGAGTCATAAGCCTTTTTGAAATCTATGAATAACTGATGTACTGTACCCTTATACTCCCATTTTTTCTCCATTATCTGCCGAATACAAAAAATCTGATCAATAGTCGATCTATTACGCCGAAAACCGCACTGATGATCCCCAATAATTTCATCTACGTACGGAGTTAATCTCCTCAAAAGAATATTGGACAAAATTTTGTACGACGTCAACAAAAGTGATATTCCTCGAAAGTTACCACAGTTGGTTTTGTCCCCCTTTTTAAAAATAGGTACAATTATGGACTCCTTCCATTGTTCTGGTACAATTTCCTTTTCCCAAATAGCAAGTACAAGTTTATAAATTTCGCTATATAATGCACTTCCACCCTCTTGTATTAATTCTGCTGGAATTTGATCGATACCTGGAGACTTGTACTTTTTCAGATTTTCTATCGCAATTTCGACTTCTGAAAGCGTGGGTTCGGGTATAAATGGCTCAGCAGTTTGTATTTCAATTTCGTCCCGATCATTTCTATTTGGCCTATGTACATTTAGTAGTTGCGCAAAATAGTTTTTCCATCTGTTTAGGATTGATGGAGAGTCTGCAAGCAAGTCACCATTCTCATCCTTGATCACGTTTACCCTTGGCTGATATCCGTTCTTAAATTCCTTTATACCCTTATATAAATCTCGAATGTTTTTATTCTTACTATTTGTTTCTACCTCATTCAGTTTTTCCTTCAAGTAACCTCTCTTTTTATTCCTAAGTGTACGACTTGCTTCCCGTCTTTCATTGAAATAATTATCTCTCTTCTCCTCAACTGGATCCTGTAAGAATTTCAATTTTGCCTGTTTCCTTCTTTCTACTACCATGCAACAATCTTCATCAAACCACGGTTTCTTTTTCTTAGTTTCATAATAACCTATGCTCTGCTCAGCTGCAATTTTGATACTATCTCTGATATTTTCCCACACGCTATTAACATCTAATTCTTTCTCAACTTCGTCGGAACTTTCTAAAGTGGCAAACCTATTCGAAATTTCGACCTGATAATTTTGCTTAGCTTCCTCGTCCTTTAATTTCAAAATATTGAATTTAGTAATATTAACTTGTTGCTCTACTCGCTTGGCTACTGATAATCTTTCTCTTAATTCTCCAATCACCAAATAATGGTCAGAATTACAGTCTGCACCCCTGAAAGTTCGAATATCTACTATACTAGTATGTCTCCGTTTATCTATCAAGATGTGATCTATTTGGTTGTGTGTCAATCCATCTGGAGAAGTCCAAGTATATTTATGTATATCCTTATGGGGGAATGTTGTACTTTTGACAATTAAATTTTTCGATGTGGCAAAGTTGACTAATCTAACTCCATTGTCACTACTAATTGCGTGTAGGCTCTCTTTTCCAATAGTTGGTCTAAAAATATCCTCCCGTCCTACTTTAGCGTTGAAATCCCCCAATAAAATTTTCATATGATATCTAGGGAACTGATCAAAAGTATGTTCCAATTCCTCATAGAAGCTATCCTTTATATAGTCGTCTTTCTCTTCTGTAGGGGCGTGAGCATTTATAACTATGATGTCGCACCATCTACCCTTAAGTACTAAATATGATAACCTGTCACTGATAAATTCGACCTTTTTTACTGCTGATTTTATTCTTTTATGTACAAAGAATCCTGTTCCTAATTGGTGATTATTGTTTCCTTCCCCATAATACAACAAGTAATCTCCTATTTGTGATATGCCATTCCCATCTAACCTAACCTCTTGTACTCCTACGAAGTCTATTCTATATCTAGCTAGTTCTTTTGCTACTAATGTTACCCCTCCTGTTCTATAAAGACTAGTTACGTTCCAAGTGCCAAATCTCAAAACCTTATTCCTTTGCTGTGGTCGTGCCAGAGAATCAGTCCTATTCCGAGGCTTACTGTAGGAATTCGTAACAAGCTGTTTTTTACGGTGATGGGTTGTTAGCCCTTCGCCCAACCCCCAAGCTGGAGGACCACCCCTTATCGGCTGTCCACGACTGCTTATTCAATATATTCGCAGCTACCCTCCATATCTGGAGGCCGTCTCCTCTATCCGCAACCTGAGGACGCGCCATGCCGTGGTGATAGGGACCCACCATACATGGATTTATTAAGACAGAAGCTTTCAGAAAAATCGTTTAGACTTTAAATCTGTGTACTGTACAGTTTTTAAAACAATATCTATAATAATAATAATAATAATAATAATAATAATGATAAGTCCACACCTGTGAAGTAACGGCTAGCGGGTCTGGCCGCGAAACCAGGTGGCCCGGGTTCGATTCCCGGTCGGGGCAAGTTACCTGGTTGAGGTTTCTCCGGGGTTTTCCCCGAACCCAATATGAGCAAATGCTGAGTAACTATCGGTGCTAGATCCCGGACTCATTTCACCGGCATTATCACCTTCATTTCATTCAGACGCTAAATAATTTGAGATGTTGATACAGCGTCGTAAAATAATCCACTAAGAACAATAACAATAACAAAATAGGCTACGTCCAATATTTACACATACACTTCGTTTAATCTATTACAATTTGTAATATAAAAATGTTTTGTCAGAAGCTCTAGAAAATCAGCACTACAAGTTATTTTGAAACAGAAATAATTGCAGACCAATAAGTTCCTTATTCATGTAAGAAGACCATCTCCATAGTCGTTTCCATCCTTGAAAAAATAAAAAATAAAAAAACTCTATAGTTGAGGTTCACAGAGAATGTAAGCATAGTTAAGTACAAACTCCTGGCATAAGAAATATAATAAATGTGTTCTTCGGAAAGATTTAAAAATTGTACCACGCTTCTAATGTTAGAAAATTGAATAATGACAAAAGACATTTCCGAAAGACTTTAAACATATATTTGTTCTTTCTGTAATATGAAAACAACGCTGTATCTAATTAACTTCAGACGTTAAAACAAATATACATTCAGTTTTATTTTACTGAATTTAAACTTGAACTACAAACATAGTTAATGGTGCGAAGAGTTTCAAGGAATTCTGCCGAAGGGAATGTAAGATATTGATATTTTAGAAGACGCTGCGTCAGGTCTAGTCTAATGCTCGGTCTACTTTAATGCACATTTACTGTGTAACCTACCAGTAGCAGTAAACCGATTCCAAGGGTTCTTATGTATTGAAAATTACATTTTGCAAAATAAAACAAGGTTCTCGATTAACAATTGATAATGGGACTGTAGTTCCTTCTGGAAACTACTGATACACAAATAGGCACAAATTTCTTTCGATTTCTGCAACATTGAATTCCTTGAAAAGAAACATCTATCATTTCTTTCTTTCTTTTTTATTCGTTTTATCTTCTTATTCCTACCGGCACCGATTTACAATCCAATGCAGTATAGTGGAGAGTATATTTTTGAATCAACAATACACATGCACACATTGAAACCTCTCTGGTCTTTAGTCAGGACCGCCATTGAGGCAATACAGAACAGCAAATGATAAGAAATTATGCTGTCCAGAGAGAAAATGTTGCTGACAAGGTTATGTCAATATCAAATGTTATATGAATTAATTACCAAAATGTTCAATTAATCTGGTGAAACAGGAAAAGTAAGGATATGTTAATAGAGAATTAAACTTGGTTATAATTGTTAATTATGGAAACATCATAATCTGTATACCCGATCACGACACGACACTCTATTGTTAGCTCCTCTCGACAGACCTTCTGCGTATTTTTCGTCTTTTACAATAGACACTATCCGTTTTTGGAATTCATTACCTACTGATGTTAGGGGCTGCTCCACCTTAAACGCTTTCAAGTTCAAAGTGAAACATTTTATTTTAGAACGCATAGTGTCCCAGGATA